>NW_026057577.1:35026790-35383848 GCF_023721935.1 Panthera uncia
CCCCCCCCCCCCCCCCCCCCCCCCCCCCCCCCGCTCCTTGGGCCGGACCAAGCGGGGCTGACCTGTCTCTGAGAACGGAGGTTGTTCGGATGGTGCTTACAAAGGACTGACAAAATAAAAGTCACTCTCTACTCTCCCAGTGACCAGTGGAGTTGGCCTTATGCCGCTGCCTTTCTGGAAGATAGTGATTTTTAAGGAGGAAGTAAACAAATACTGAGAAAGAAGTCAGGGGACGTCCCACTAGGGACATAAAAATCTTGAGTAATTCCCTCAAGTTAAAAACTCCTAGGTGAATGCTTTCTTCAGACCGCTGGGGAAGGGACGGAAGGGCTTGTTAAGATGGAAAGCACGCTAGGAGGATAAAGGATGATTCTAGCCATGGAGGAACCCACCCTTGGAGTTCTCCCTGCCTGAGTGGTCCCCACCCCTAGAAAATAACTCCCTGCCCAGTAGCCTCATAAATAAAATGATTTTTTCATGTCCCTGCTGCTTAACACACACACATACACATACACACACACACACACACACACACACCCATTTCCAAGTTATTTCTGGTGACCTAAAAGGTGTGTGCATGCCAAATGCCTTCAAATTGTGCCACAGTCAACCACCCTCTACCTCTTTGTGGCCAGGGAGAGGCGAGAGAACAACCTCTGGAATTCAGAAGATAAACAGGGCCTGCTTCCAGGCTGCCTTGTTTCTCTGAAGCAGTGCTGGCTCCTCCTGACTTTGATTCAGCTTCTCTCAGATGAAATCTGGGGAAAACTTGAGAGGTATCTGCAAAAGTTTACTTCTGTTTTACTTAGTTCAGTCAACGTTCACTCAGCACATGGTGCTTGAACACCTCCTGTGGGCCAGGCGTTATTCTGAGTGCTGAAGATGGAGTGATACACACAGGGGAGTTTCTGTCCTCCGTGGTCTTGTCTCATAGTGGAGACAGGAGGTACATCAGTGCCTGTATATCAGATGTTGGAAAGTTCTGTGGAGAAAACTAAGGCAGAATAGAGGAAGTACTGATTTGGAGGGAAAGGAGGCAAGTTACTTTAGTGCTTTCCACTGTGAATAGCAGTTAGTTTGTTTTGGAGGGACTTCTGCCCTCCTCCCTATTTCCTTCCTGTCTCTCTATCCCCTCAACCTCCGTGTGTCTTTCTCGTGCATGGACAGATGTCCCAGGCTGTTCCCCTTGCCTTCCCGCACCAACTTCCCACCTGGAATCGGACACTGTGACACTGGAGCTGTCAGTCCGGTCATTGAGTTATCAGTGAAAAGGAGGAACTTCTCTAGGGGCAGGCATTGCCCCTCTTGAAACCCAGACCAGCTTGGGGGTAGGCATGCCTGTTGCTGAACAATTTGGAAACATCCACCTCCCACGGGGTTGAGCTGTGTGCATAGCTGTTATTTATTGAGGCCAAATGAATCACAGAATGAATAGTATGCATTAAACGGTGATAATAAACGGTATATTTTTAAGTAATTTGATCACCTAAGTGTGATTTTATGTCCAAAGAGTTACACCCAAACAGGCAGCTATGATTTTACTACAATGATCTTGATTTGTCATTCTTTGGAATGCAGAGATTCAAAGAGGAAGTTTTCCTCTGTGGCTGAATCACTTTCTGTGGAGGAGGATCTTTCCTCTTAAGAGTGAGGATTCTGATTCTCACCCACCTCCAAGCACAAAAGGTCTCTTCAGACTGTTTTGCCTGAAAAAGTGGTGGCTTTCTCCACCTTGGGAAATAATTTGAAAGCAACATCATTTTCCACAAGGGATCCGTTGCCTCCTCTTGTTCCTCCTCACAACCTCTGGGGTGGTTCCAGCCGGGCTCGTTCATGGTTGTTTCTTAGACCACCTCACAACCATCCCACTTACACCTCAGTCTCCTGGGACCACCATGGCCACCACTCCTCCCAGTAACCAGGCCACGTTCCCTTGGCATTTTTAGAGATTGTCACTGATGTGACCCGTATTCTTGTTTTCTGAGTGTCTTCCTGTCAGCTTTTCCCATTCCATAGCCAAGATCTCCTTCACCAGTTTGGAGCCCAGCTGGCCTCACTTGGTTGAGGGTGGAGATTCCTGCCTGATGACCCATCTGATTTTTATTGGATAAATGTGTTTGGTTTTTAGCAGTTCTTTTTTTTTTTTTTTTTTTTTTACATAAAAATTGCTCAAGGCAGCCCTCACACTTCATGACCCAGCAGGATTTCTTTCCCAAGCAACAAGGCTGTCAGTGCCACTTGGATCTCTACAGCCTGTCAGCAGAGGGGGTATGGGAGGAGGCGGGGACGGGACATCGTTCAAGTCCTTAGCCACATCCCTGTTTTCCAGCATAGTGGAAATCGCAAATGGAAAAATGTTTTCCTTCACACACGTTGTTTTCTTTCCTCCTCGATGAGCTGACATCATAAAGGTTCTGTATTCTTTCTGTCAACGAATTAATATTGCTAAACAATCTCAATTACCCAAATTTGTCGTGACAGAGTAGATGATAACTAAAGCCTTGGGGCTTAATTAAACATAGAAATAAGTGAATTTAATCTGAATTTAGCTGCTCTGACATGGCTCATGGCACTGTATCTTATAGGTAAGTTGGTGTTAGGCATTTGTAAATCTCGAATTTTTGATCCAATCTTTAGGGAAGGAAATAGGCTTAATATTTTGCGCATGGCTTTTAGCACTTTCAAGCCTATGAGGGGACTTTGAAGGAACTTCAAGTTGCCATTTTTGTCCCTTAGAATTAGATTTGGAATTATTTCTCTCCCTACACGTGTACTTTGGGGAAATCTTATCGGTAGATTCAGATCCTAAATGGAGTAAATTAAAATCATATTAAAGTGCTCCTTTTTAAACAGTTTTGGTCAGTCTGGAAAGCAGATGCTTACTTAGCTAGGAACACATCTCTAGTTGGAAACAGCCTCATGATCTTATTTTTCACCCCTTCTCTGCATTAAGTATCTAGAAAACCATGCAGGATCCAGTGTAGACTTCCTTTGCTCTCAGCTACGTAGGTCTTCCAGGGTAGGGGCTTAGCCCAGTGAGGTGTTCAGGGTCCCTGGTACGACCTGAGAGCCCGTTAGATATACCCACTTTCAGGCTTTACTGCAGACTCGCTGGATCAGCCACTCTAGAAGAGGAACCCGGGGCTCTGTGTTCCAACAAGCCCTGCAGGTGATTCAGATACATCCTGAAGTGTGAGAACCACAGGCATAGAGCTCATGGGGCGGATGGACTTGCACAAGAATAAACACAGAATTTACTTCCTTGTAAAGCCTGCAGGACCACGCCTGCATCATCCCTAGCACTCTGGTTGTCCCTGCAGTGATGACAGTAGAGGGGCTTCAGAACACCCTGCCTCTGGCCTTTGAGATTAGTCACAACTTGTGAGGCTGATGACTGATGAGTTTGCTTCTCAGAGGAGCCCAATTAGCTCACCAGGGCTGCACTTTCCAAAGCCTGAGGGAAGCCAGCCTGTGGCTTTGCAAATGCATGCTTTTTGGTCACAAATCAAGAAAGGGTCGGTGCACCAATTAAACCAACAGGTATTTTTATTGAGCACCTACTGTATGTGTAACATGAGAAGATGAAGACCTTTGCATCGAGAGGAAAACAGCTTGGAACATGGTAGATGACCATTAACATGTATACGAGATTTGAGACTTTTAAATCAGCATTCCCCAAATTGGTGCAAGGAGGAGGGGGACAGGTGGGGAAGAGTAGGAGCTGAGTTGGATACAGTTGAACAGATTCTTGTCTCGAGGACTTTTGAGCCACTAAGATGTCCATTGTGAATCTCCCAAAGGGCATGTGTTACACCACGTTTCCTAAATGTATTTGACCTTAGCACATGCTCTTTACGGCACTTCTCTTTAGCCTCTTAAAACTGTAGTCTATAGTTTAAGAAATGCTTTTCTATGTGAACACTCTACTTTTGAGGGGGGAAATGTATTTTTCCTAATGGATGGTACTATTAGGCAACAGTCCTTCTGTAGAGCATTTATGGTTACAAATAGCTGTCTGAAGGCTGACATGGGCTATATCATGTCCGAAAAGCTTTGGGATCTGGTGTAAGGAAAAACCCACGTGGCCTGGTAGTGAAGCTTTGGCCCTGCTGTTTCCTGTCAACTTGTGCAATTACTTTCCCTCTCTGAGCTAAACCTCTTCTGCGAAATGGGAATAATAACAGTAATAAAAATAATTGTAGTAATAACAAGACCTACCTTCAAGGTTGTTGTGAGGGTCAGATGAATTAATGCCTGTATAATTAAGTGGCTAACAAAAATTGGTTTTCTTTTATGCTAAGCAAAAACTGGTTTGCTCTTAGACTGTTGCCCTACTATGAACAAATCCTTACTATTGATTTTTTCCGGTGGTAACAGTAGACACTCAGTGTTTATTTTTTTGTTTGATCCTGGTGTGACACAAAGAACCCATATTAAAAATAATGAGGTAATTTTAAAATAAAACACCTAAAACTAAGTTAACTACAAATAACCAAATCCCCTGAAAGCAGTCAAAGCACTCCTCGTTCAAGACTGGCTTCAAGCTGTTTGCACAAAGTCAGCAGGCTCAGGTGTTTACTCTCCAGAGTCTTGTCAAGCCATCTATCTACTCCCATTGTTTCTCTGTTGGGTGGAGCCAATTGGAACGATACTAATTAGAGGAGAACCTAATTGCAATCCTGAGATTTCACTGGGGGATAATTTAGCCTCAGGAATTCCTTTCCAGCCTGTGACTCTGTGTAAATTTGACTGTCATTGTGACAAAAAGAAAAAGAGTTTCTAAAAGCATTCTGAAATTCTGCCTCTTAGTCATTCACTGCATTGGTTCTATCGGGTTCTTTTAGTGCCTATTAGCTTCTTTCCCAAAGAAGCAGTGGAGCTCTTCCCAAGACATTGCTTCAGTGTTCCCTTCAATAGTCCTTACAAATTGGACAGGTGATGGGGGTGTGCCTGGGTCACTGTCAAAAATGTGCAGTAAAGGAATAAAATAGTTGCTGTACAGACCCCCCCCCTTACCTCTTTTTGCCTTAAGTGAAGAAGCTGTGTCTTCAGAGGGAGCCAAGATGATATTGTCCACAAAGAAATAAATGCGAAGATATCTGCCCAAGGATAATGTATTAGAATCCTAAGAAGAAACATCAGCACCATGAAAATAGCATAATTCAGGGATGGTTTATTTCTAAAGGATTGGAGGCAAAAAATTCATAAGAGATAGTACAGTAAACCAGGGCTAGTCGCACCCAACCAGTTATCATCCTTAGGCTGGAGGGACTTGCATAGAAAATGGTGGCCAGACCCGAAGCAAAGAGAGGTCTATAGAGTCAGTCCCTTGAGAGGAATTTTCGTCAAGGGGCTCACCCATGTGCAGACAACCTCTCAGGGAGACGAGGGAATAAATACCTTGGCTCTCTCCTTTCTGCTGGTGATCTCTTGCCCGAGCTCCCCCCCTTGGTGGCCCCAACAGGAAGTCAGAGGGCGCAGGATGTAATCCGTGTTAGTTAGCTCTTAGGGAAAAGAGGGCAGGAAGGACAGTGGATGTTCTCCAGTGCATATGTATATTGTAACACCACTTATAGAAGCCACAGTGTGGGACCTGAAGGGATAACCATCAGTAAAAGACTGCCAAAATAAATCCCGGAGTATACTGCTAACCAGTACAGCAGAGGAATGAAGGAGTTGTATTTGTGCTGGTATGAATAACCTTCTAAAGTCCATTAAGGGAAAAGCAGGGTGCTGTGTTTCTCAGCCCAGGATGCACATTAGTATACCTGGGGAACCTAAAGTAAAAAAATGCCAACACTCCTTTCCCGGAGCCTCAGAGTTACTTGGCCTGGGGTGGTATCTGAGTTTTGGTATCTTTCTTAAACTTCCATGGTGGTTTTGATATTCAGCTAGATTTGAAAACCATTTGTGTGCGTGGTATAATCCTACTTATGTGTAAGACTCCAGTGATATATACACCTGCAGATATGTGTACATGTTTGTAATGTTTCTGGAAAGATATAGGGGAGTGAATATATGCGGTTGTCTCTCATAGAGGCACGTGGGACAGTGGCCTTTGGTGCAGGGGACACTGATGTTTCCTTTCAACACTACCCGTTTGTAGTGTTAGAATTTTTTTATCGTGTGCATGCCTTGATTGTTCCATTTCGAAAACCCAGAAGTCGATTTTCTCAGTTTTAAAATCACCATTTCATTTTTTTCTTGAATTTATGAGGTACATCTTTGTGCGAAGGATTTTTTTAAATGTGCTTTAATTTCCAAGTTTTATTGAAAAATATTTGGCACATGTCACCATGTAAGTTTAAGGCATACAGCATGATGGTTTGATTTTTAAAATAAGAAATGCTTTACAATCTGTGTGTCATTTTTGCCCAGAGGTCATGCTAATCTTATCCTTATTATTCGAATTTTTAGTGTATGTGCTGCCGAAGTGAACAGAGGAATTTTGTGAAACTTTTAAAATTTGTTACATCCTCAGTAACCAAGGATGTTAGACCCTGTTTGAAGAATAAGACCTATAACAAGAAGGTATAGCTTTTGGTGAGTTTCAGTGAAGTCAAGTTTTCTTGAATTATTATTTCAATGGCCAAATGACTCTTGTCCAGGGCTCCAGGTCAGGTTAGAAAATGGTAACTCTTCAGGCAGGAAAGGAAATTTGTCTCAAGGAGCTAGGTAAAGTAGATGCAGTTAGATCCCTGCATCTGGCCTGATTTCAGATTTCTTACTTATTTGAGAAGCCTAACTTAAGGAAATCAGAAAGTCATTTTTTATGTTTACTCATGAAGTCCTCCACCGTCTCCTAAACCAACATTGTGAAATTTAAGTAGTTCAATTTTCTTGTGCTATATATAGTTCTCTAACCTGATTTTCATCTGTCATTCTCCATCTGCTCTCTCCCCCAATTTCCTTTAAAAGCCCCATTTTAAAGCAGAATATATAATGGAAAAACCTTAACTCTTGACCTTTATGGAGGTACACTAGAGTTATTCCATAATAATTAGCAGTTGCCCTGGTAACCTCAGACACACTGCTTAAATCACCTGTATTCATCACTACCCCCCTGCCTTCTAGCCAGTAGGATCACCTGCTTCAGGCTAATGAAAAAAGGAACAATTATTTTTATAATCCTTTTCAGCTTCTGTTGTAGGAGTAGGAGCAGTGATACTGTTTGTGATTACTTGCACTCAAAAGAGATTTTGTTGTTGTTCTAGTGACTGAAAGCAGTGACATAGAGAAATCATCTTGGGTTTTGAGCAAGTTGGCAAGCTCTACTCAGTTTATTTTGTTCACTACTGTACTCCCAACCTTAGAAGACGTAAGCAGGTACAGCTTGCAGATGAGAATCTAAGAGTCGCCACACTTAGGGATGTGATGGACAATGACATTGGCAAGGCTGGCGCCATGCCACGTCAGTCATCCCTCACAAGGATGATGAAAACCCACTAACTTCAGTTCTTGGACTTGAAGAATACTGCTTGAAAGTTGGAAAACCCAAAGCTGAAGCATAAGAGAGATTTCTTATCTAAAGCAAATGTGTTGACCTCAATTCTGTCTCCGAGGAAGCCTGTATCTTCCCTTAACTTCCATCCGCCGTGCCTTACAGCACAGACTTCATGATAGGAGTGCCATGGAACTCTTGGTTTCCTCTGGGGGAGAAACAGCCCCCACACCCTCACACATCCTCTTTCCCATTCTCCTCTTGATCCTTTGTGTGAAAGTGGAATTAGAGGAAATATGTCCTTAGTCATCCCATGGCAGTACTTACAATGTGCAATTGTCACAGTGAAAATACACTGGCAGGAGATCAAGAATCAAGAAGTGGAGTCATGGGAATCCTCGACACACTAATCCAGTAGAGACAAGATCCACATGTTAGTGATCGACATGCCCAACATAATCATCCCAGACAGTAGTTAGACCCAGTTCTGTCCCAAGGGAAGACTGCAAGTGAATAATTACTAGTGGAAGAACACCCACCAAATGCTCTTGCTCGACCCTCTAAATTTTCTTAACTCTCACTGGAATGCAGACCTACCTTTATCTTATGTGTCCCTTTGGTATATCGCACCACCAGTTGAACATGGGCTGCTGTAGCCTTCTTGCACCCTACAGCCCTCACAAATATCAGCCAGAATCAGCCAGATCTGACAGACTCTTCCCAGTCAGTTAGCAAACATATACTAAACACCTACTGTTTAAGACACTGTTGCAGGCACTAGGAAAGAGACGAGCAAATACTCTGCCCTCAGATCTCTTACAGCCCATATGGTAGAAATCAGCTCTACATACATAGGGCAAGTTTTGCTGCCAAAATGAGACAGATTTTAAGTAGTAAGTGAGTGGCTTGGTCATTCACTTAAAAATATTTATGGTGGGATGAATTGCCTTTGCAGTTTATGTTGTGTGGGCAGGGTTTCCAATAATCTCTCTACTTCATTTTCTAGATCTACTTTGAAGTTTGTAATTTCCTTGTCTGCTTCAGTCCAGTTTACTGAAAGTGGGGGGTGGGGGGAGGAGTGGTAGTTTTACGAACCATCTTTTTTATTCTGTTAGCCAAGAGACTGCCTATGGCTGAAAATGCCGATTGTCACTGTGCTGAGAAAAGAAAATACGGTGCAGCGTCCCAAATGTTTGTTTGTTTGCTTGCTTGTTTGTTTTTCACAGTAGTCTCTATGGATCTACATTTAAGATGCCATTTGGGGCGCCTGGGTGGCTTAGTTGGTTAAGTATCTAACTTCAGCTAAGGTCATGATCTTGAGGTTCTTGAGTTTGAGCCCCGCGACAGGTTCTGTGCTGACCACTCAGAGCTTGGAGCCTGCTTTGGATTCTGTCTCCTTCTCTTTCTGCCCTTCCTCTGTTCATTCTCTCTCTCTCTCTCTCTCTCTCTCTCTCTTTCTCTCTCACAAAAATAAACATTAAAAAAAAATTTTTTAGTTTAAAAAGATTCCATAAGCATTTTTTAAATTTTTTTTCATGTTTTATTTATTTTTTGAGAGCGAGAGACAGAGTGTGAGTGGAGGAAGGGCAGAGAGGGAGGGAGAGACAGAATCGCAAGCAGACTCCAGGCTCCGAGCTGTCAGCACAGAGCCCGACGCAGGGTTCGAACCCACGGACTGTGAGATCATGATCTGAGCCGGAGTCTTGACACTCAACCGACGAGCCACCCAGGCCCCCCTAAAGATGCCATAACATTTAAAATTTGGACTATAAGAATGCTGGAGAGAGAGAAAAAATATTTAAAGGAACAAAAAGTTGGAATTCTGTCATTTGGTTGTGTTGTGTTTTGAAGCCTCCCTACCCCCAACCAGAATTTCTCATTAGGACTCTTGGACTTTTTTTCCTCCCAGATATCTGGCTTACTAATACTTATGACAAAAATATAACAGTTTCTTGTATAAAGCAGTATCTTGTTCAATTGAAATTTAATTCATAACTTGAAGGATTGTTTTCTCTACTTGCATGGAAAAGGAGAGTTCTTGGGAATTAGTAGTTCTTTAAATTCTGAGTCAATGAAAAATAAGTGAAGAAGTTTTGCTACCCAATTGTCATGCATCAGCCAAGTAACTGTGAAGGAGTGCAGGTTCTTTTTTTCTGGTTCTTTGTCCATAAGGAAATTCTAAATTCTCCCTTCTTCACAGACCAGTTATTAAGTTCTGCCTTTAATTTCACCGTGAGTCAATTAGGTCAGATGCCCACAAGCAAGCACTCTGGTTCATCATTACAAAGGAAGAAACTTTCCTCGTTGTATTTTTCTTTGCACACGTGGCTGATTTTTCCAGGCTTTTCTTCTGCTTTTAGAAAGACCACCTTCTGGCGTTTATTCTTTTCAAGGTACACTTCACTAACCAATTCCAGTGGCATTTCAAAGGGAGACTTAGCAAAACCTAAGTTGAGTTGAGATCTTGGATACCACTTGGTCTGCACTGGGCCATAGAGAGCTCTGTTAGCCATTATCTGTATACCCCTGTGGAAACTCAGCCAGTTTGACACCTTATTCCTCACTTGTGGTGTGCCTTATACCAGAAGGTCACCATATATCCCACCAAATTAGGCACACCTTGGGAAGAATTAGTTCTCTGTGTACAAAATGTTCAGTGGAAACCTAAGGTGCTCATCGAGAATATGAATATATAATCAGTACGTTGGGCCCCCAGACCCCAGGAAAGCAATGCGATTTCAGGCAGAATCCTCTTCGTGCACTGCCACAGCCTTAAGCTTTGCTTTTACTCCAGATTCATCAAGAAATAAAAGAATTTGTAGTAAAAAAAAAAGAAAAAGAAGACACTTTGTCTGCTCAGACAACCTGACCTGAGTTTTGCTATCTATAATGATGTCCCCCGCATTTTTTTTTTTTTCTGGAGAGGATATGACCCTTTAAAGACTGCTTACATGTGCATCACTGTGGGACTGCCTTTGCTCCGTGTGGTAGCTGTGAGACCGGAACCTGTGCCTCTGCAAAGCTGAGGGTACAATCAGGACTCCCTGCTTTGGTTTTGTTGAGTAGGGTACACAGGTTGAGATTTTTGGAGGCTGGGTAGAAAAGAGGGAGGAGAAATGATGGAGTTGTCAGTTGGGGAAGAACTGTGGGGGAACAGAACTATGTAAAAGAAAAATCTGAGGCACCCACGTGGCTCCGTCAGTTAAGCATCTGACTCTTGGGTTTCAGCTCAGGTCATGATCTTGCAGCTTCATGAGTTCGAGCCCCACAATGGGCTCTGCGCAGCTGCTTGGGATTCTCCCTCTCTCTGCTCCAACACTCTTGCTGCCTCAGTTGCTCTCAAATAAAAAATAAATAAAATAGAAGTAAATCTTACGGAGTTTCTCAGATGTGCTCAGAGATAGGAATCTTCTTCCAAGTCCTCTCGTGAGTCTTTTTTTAATTTTTTATGTTTTTTCTTATATGAAATTTATTGTCAAGTTAGTTTCCATACAACAGCCAGTGCTCAACCCAAAAGATGCCCTCTTCAATGCCCGTCACCTACCCTACCCTCCCTCCCACCCTCCATCAACCCTCAGTTTGTTCTCAGTTTTCTCTTATGCTTTGGCTCTCTCTCCCACTCTAACCTCTTTCTTTTCTTTTTTTTCCTTCCCCTCCCCCATGGGTTTCGTGAGTCTTTAGTAAAACGAACTTTGCGTTATTCAGTGTATCACAGTGTTACATAGGCCCTGGGACAGACTTGAGTTTGTATCCCAGCTTCACTGCTTACTAGCTGTGTCGCCATGAAGAAGTTGCTTGTTGCCTCATCTATTTAACAGGAATAATAATAGTATCTACCTTGTAGGGTTGTTGTGAGGATTAAATGGAGTAGTTTACATACTTCCATGGCTTCTAGATAGTAAATGCCCATTAAAAGTTATCTGCCATAATTGCCATGAGAGTTGTTATTTTAACAATACCTGAGGACATGAAATGTCTTTGGAGGGAGTACTGAGGTGCTTTCGGATGGGCGCAGGGTGGGAAGGCAGGCTGCCTCCAGGACTCCATCATATCCAGTTTCAAAGGGACACAACCTGACTCACGTGGACCAATCCCAGAGACGCGCCCAGCGGTGCGCACTGAAGTACTCTGAGGAGCCAGGAGAGCTCACGCCTTCCTCCGGTCACTTTGGAGGATCATGGGAGTATGGAGCAGAAGCACAGGCCAGAGATCCGTAGATCCACTTGGAGGAAAGCCAGGACCAAAATGAAGCTGAGTGGCTATCTTTGCGCCCCATCACCAGCCTTCAGCCGTCTGGTGGGTCAAGGTGCATCTTTGCCCCCCCATGGCTCTGCGTACATGGCGTTGGAGTACCATGACCCCTTATAGCCCCAGTGCGGCTCTCCCCTGGATTTCATCTTGTGCTTCTACCTAATTCTCTGCTTCCCAGTACTGTTTCCTGAGAAAGAGAGAGTCTGACTGAGTTCAGCTTTGCTCTGGATGCTGTCATTGGCTGGGGGGCACCTATGGGCCAGAGACCCTGAGGCAGGTGCTTCTTTGGTTTAATCATCTATGGCCAGAGGGGCTGGGTTACACAACCTTTCAGCAGGAACTGAGCAGGAAGCAGCTTCTAAGGTTGCCACCTTCAAGGTGTACCTTATTCTGGACCCAGTTATAACACACGTGACTCCTAGATTTCCCATCATCCAGTATTTTAGAATGTAGCTCTTCACCTGTTCGTTTAACAAAAGTTAATCGCTAATGAGGCAAGATACAGAGAACTTAGGGGAAAAAAGACAGAGGCTATAGTAATACAGAGGCCTGGATAAAAAGCAAGCCACGTTTCATACCCAACAGCCCCTTGAGTTGACGTGTATATGACAATACAAACAGTAATTGATGTTTATAATCCTCATGTCTCAATAAAGTAAACTCCATTTGGTATAGTCTGGTTTTGAAAGGTAGGGGAAAAATGTGCTGTATCTTAGATTTCAATGGTTATAATAAAATCATGGGTCCAAAATTATTGATTTTTTGGTAGAGTGATTGGAAACCTTGTTGTTCACTGATGTAGATTTTATGTCATAGTTCTGGTAATAGTGTGGGGAAATGCGGGGCACAGAAGATTAGAACTAGGTTGACCATAGTATTTTCTTAGGGGTTTTTTCTTCTTCTGGAAGAAGGGTTACTACTCTTTCTTGCCCTTCAGATTGATGAACAGCCCTGTTTCCCACAAGGAGAAAGACCGGTTGCCCTGATCACAATTATGCACAGATAGAGCAATACTAGAGAGGTGGCTTCTTGGACCCCTTTTTCCTTTCTCTGGTTCAAGGTGTTCCAGACTCCTGCAACTAAAGTATTCCTCAGTCACTCAGTGAAATACTGAGCGTCCTCAGGATGTAAGCACATCGTGTTAAAGATGACGTACATTGACATAGTGCCCTTAATAATGAAAGGTAAAAGAAATAGAAAATATATTCCTAAGTTATTAATATATAACATACAAACTATAAAACAACATGGAGGAATTTAGATGCTACAGGATAAAGCGCTGCTGAAATTCCCTAACCACAAAGATGACTTTAAGCTAGGATGGTCGAGGGAGGCTTTGTGATCAACTTGGCACTTGAACTGGGTCTTGAAAGGTGGGTTTGGTTTAGACCAAAGTTACCAGGAGTATGCTGGGCATGGGGAACAGTATGGAAAGACCCAGAGGCCGGAACATAAAGGGCATGTGCAAGGAGCAGCCCATAATTGACTTTGTTTGAATATATGCTTTTCATCTATAGTATTACAATTGTTTTGTTTCTTATGTCAGTATGATTTTTACTTCTTTGGGCACCAAAGCAGGGAAAGCCTATTAATGTTGTCTTCCCATTCCAGGATTCCATGCTAGCGAGATCCCAGTAGAACATCTTCAATCGATTTATCTTGTGTAATTGATCTGCCTGAGATGTTCCCCACTTTCATCACAGTTTTGCTTCACAGTAAATAGACTTCACCATCTGGAACTCTTCTGTATTTTTTTAGCATGGATTTTCTTCCACAAGGGCCTGTTTTCATTTCTAAGTGTCACACAAGGACCTACAACATTCTGCTTCGTCCTCTTTGCTTTGAGCTTTACGTTGTAAAAAGCCTGAAAAACAGGTCTGAAAATAAGCTGTATTCTTCTTGTCTGTTACAACACAACACTAAACACATCAGACAAATTCTGACACCTTCAGCTTTCAGCAGGAGCTGTTTACCTTGGAGTCAGGCTATACCTCTAAGAGACTAACTCTGGGCTCAGGGAGGGCAGAACAGCTCAGAGACAGTTGTGACAGGCCGGATTCATAGTGGGCTTAATAAGGAGAGAGTATAAATAGCGATCACATAGCTTTACAGAAAATTCCTGCTTATTTTTACTCCTTAGAGTTGCTATGTTTAGCCTTTAGTTACTGTGCTAAACCTGCTACAGTGAGCCTAGTGTTTATTTTCATTTGGATTGATAACATCCATTCTCTTTCTCAAATTTTAGGTGAATTAGAGGAACTACATACCAGCAATTCAGCTCTAGCTAACACATTGTCACAAAGCATCATGCACTGTTGAATTCACTGTCCTCGCCTTTTTTTTTTTTTTTTTTTTTTTTGGAGTATCTGCATTTCTCTAAATCCAGGACCTTTCTAGACACTAACAAGAGCTATAGCTATTCCTGTCCTTCTCACGTGTTTCTGGAAGCTGCACACTAGTGTAAACTTCCCTAATATTGACATTTTTTAAAGGTATAGGCAGTCATTATATTCAAGATCCTATGTGTCAGCTTGAGCAAGTTACCAGTTAGGATTCTTGGTTACAAGTAATAGAAAATTCAACCAAGCTAACTTAGGCTAACATGTAGGTTTTGGTTCATATATTTTCTTGAGAAGCATGGGAACTTGTAGTTTCAGGCATGGCTGTATCCAGGGGCTCGGATGTTGCCATGAGGTCCCAACTCTTGGCATTTCTCAGCTCAGTTTACTCTCTGTTCCTTCTCTTCTATAAGCTCTTTCTTTCTGATTGCAAGATGGTTGCCACCAGGTGGACACAGTCCCATGAACTTTAAGTACAGGAGAAAAAAAAAAATCTCTCTTCTACAAAAGTTTGAACAGTAGTCTGGGCTTACCCCCTCCTGCTCCAAATTCAATCGCCTCCCCATCCCTTAACCAGTTTCTTTGGCCAGGAGTATGTGATACTCTACTGGGCAAGGCCTGAATCGTTTGTTCCCCCTTGGCTAGGGAGGGAAGATTGACATGCAGAGTTCTTGGACTGTGATCATTTAGAAGCAGGGGTGGGGGTGGGAGTTCCCAGAGGAGAGGCAGCCTCAGACCACAGATGTCCACTGCAGTGGGCTTTTCTTACATGGACTTAGTGAAGGATTTGGTAGCTTTACACCCCTGGAGGGAAATCTCTATTGATTTTTATTATTGTTTCTATGGGTATGTTCTCTGAAAATGTCCCTTGTTTGAGTCCAAATGGTTGTTGCAAAATTTATTTTTTTTCCCAGCTGACTGACTGGCTCCTTGGAGGATAACATTGTATAGTTTTTAAAAACGAAGAAAAACTTATCTTCCTACTTATCTCTGGACACAGTTGATGCCTTTAAAAACATAAATTTCTCGGAAAAGATTCATCATCAGGGCCCATTACAGATCATTAGAGGACACAAAGTCCAGTGTGGTGGGGTTTGGCCTCCATTAGTTTTAATGACAGTGTTGTAAGGAGTGCGCCTTAGAAAGGGATTAAGCAGAGAAAAGGGAATCTTACAGGACTGGCCCCTTGTCCTGTGACAGCCAGGAACATGCAAGAACAGTGTATCTTCTGGCTCAGCAGCCCTGGATTCTTGCTCCTCAGGCACAGGCCTCTGGGTGGTGGCATCTTCTGGGGGTCTGCCAGAAACGGCAGGGTGGCCAACAGCCAACTCATGTGCTATGTGCAAGCCTCCAACTTGTGGTGACGTTGTCCAAAACCTATAAATGTGGATAAGAACTGATTCTTCTGCCAGAATGACATTGAGCTGCTGGAAAATTACAGCTTGGTTTAATGCTCCCATGCCTGGTTCATATTCTTGACAGCAAAATTTTGCTTTCACAGGTTGAAAATATAATCATAGGACCATCAGGTCACCGTAAGATAATTGAGGATGATGGTGGTGGTGATGATAGCTAATATTCATTAAGTGCTGAAGTGCCAGGCACTTGCCTTATATTTACTTATTTCACATGATGAAACAGGAGCAGAGAGGTTACCTAACTTGCCTGAGAGTAGAGGTGGGGTTTGAACCCCGTATTCCTCCACATCCACCCACCATGCTCAGTTGTTGCGCTGGTGGTGGGTGGGTGATGGCCAGCTCCTCCTGTTGGGTGTGTAAGGAAAGAAACTGAAGCAGTCCCTGCACGTTCTCTAGTTCTAATCCTCCGTGCCCTAGCGTCCTCGAGTTCAGATTCTGGGTGAGTTTGGGGAGCTAAGAAGAGTGTGGGAGAATAGGAACAGAGAAGGAGTATCTGAATAAAGAGACAGGGCAGGCCAAAGTTGAAGAGGAAAAGGGAAGGGGGAGAGAGTTGAAGAGGGAGAGGAGAGCAGGCATTGGTTGGGATAGGCTGTAGCAAAGAACAGAGAACATAGAGGATGAGGATGGGGGTCCCAAAGGAAGGAAAAAGAGTGAGATGGATGTCTAGAGACCATGTCCTCTTGCCAGGTGCTAGTCAGGGCGTTTTGCGGACATTGTCTAATCTTCCCTACAACCCAGTGAGGTAATCAGCCATTATCAGCATCCCCACTTTACAGATGGGTTTCAGCGGAACAACATGACTTCCTCAAGGTCAGAGTGGTGGGAGGCAGCAGGACCTGAATTTGAACTGGGGCCAGTGTAAGCCCAGCCAAGTCTGCCATTGTCTTGAGGATGAGCTTCTTACTCCTAGCCACGGTTTGTAGCCCACACGTAAGCCCTCCATGAGGTCCTGAGATTGGGCATATACTCAGAGATGATACCAATAAAGCCCTTCCTTTGCTGGGAGGCACTTGCTGGTTTTGCCCATCACAAGGAGCAGGAAGGGAAGGGAACAGCTTTGTGGCACTCCTCCTTTCTTTCAAAGTTGCAGACTTTATAGAGCCAGCTCTTGAGACTTGATCTAGGCTGACAGACATGCTCCTCTCCTTCAGCGTTTCTTAGCCCTCTAATCTCAGGGAAGCAGTGTTTCTTTATACTTGTGAGATTTCCTCATATTTGCTCATTTCTGCCATTAAAAACGGAACTAGGGGCGCCTGGGCAGCTCAGTCGGTTAAACGGCCGACTTCGGCTTCAGGTCACGATTCATCGTTCTTGAGTTCGAGCCCCGCGCCGGGCTGTGTGCTGACAGCTCAGAGCCTGCAGTCTGCTTCGGATCCTGTGTCTCCCTCTCTCTCTCTCTCTGCCCCTCCCCTGCTCATGCTCTGTGTCTCTCTCTCTCAAAAGTAAATAAACATTACAAAACAAAAAAGCAATTCAAAAGCTGACCATCTGGTTGTCACTGTACTTTCCTCCGAATTGCAGAGGTGGCAGCAGGGCGTTTGCAACTCCAGCCCTTCTCTCGGGCATAGACAGTGTCCCAGTATCTGTCGATTGCACTTCCGATTTGCTGTTAGATTTGCAATTGGGGAATTGAACTTGTTCTTCGCTTTTGCCCTTTCCTTTCTTTTATTGCTTGGAATCTGGGTATAATTGTCCCCCTCAGGGCAGACTTGATTTCATTACACTTATTAAAGGATGACTCTACAGCCTGGGCCCTGTATCCGTCTCACAGTCTGTGCGGGCACGCATCACGTACATGCTTGTATCCTGTTGCCAGCTAAAACTGGGGCAACATTTTTAAGACTTGCAAACCTTTCCTAAGCGCAAGTGTTTGTTTTTTATTTCAAGTCTTTGTGTGCTGAGAAGCGCGGTTATGAGTGTGTGTGTGTGTGTGTGTGTGTGTGTGTGTGTGTGTTTAGACCACATTTGGGTGACAGTACAGGCAGATAGATTACATGTCCCAGGTGTCTGGTGACAACTGTTCTCTGAACATTGTTGATAAGCAAACAAAAATGTGAGATCCATTATTCTTTTCCAAAATACACAGTAGAAAAAAAATAGAGAAGAAAACATAGCATCAGCTTAACCAAGGCTAAGAGGAAAGGAGAGAAATTAAGCATTAACCCGCCCTGAGCTACCTGGCAGTCATAACAAAGAAGGGAAAGTTATGATGGTATGTGCAGTTTAGTGGTCGGTTCAAGGAACGCACTGCAAGTTTTAAATATTAATGTGTCATGTATGTCTTTGTATTAACGATCTTGAATAGCACAATAGATTACATCTTCTTTGGCAGTTGTATGCAAAAAATAATGCAGGCTTTCTATATATAGCCATTTCTCCTATTGTTTCTGATTAAATGTAGAGTATAATGCTAAGCTAAAGTATGGAAAAGTCCTTTTCCCAGGACGCCTGGGTGGCTCAGTTGATTGAGTGTCTGACTTCAGCTCAGGTCATGATCTCGCAGTCTGTGAGTTCAAGCCCCGCATCGGGCTCTGTGCTAAAGGCTCAGAGCCTGGAGCCTGCTTTGGATTCTACGTCTCCCTCTCTCTCTCTCTGCCCCTCCCCCACTTTGTCTCTCTCTCTCTCTGTGTCTCTCTCTCAAAAATAAATAACAAAAAAAAATTTTTTTTAAAGAAAAGTCCTTTTCCCTGTGGTACAAGGTGGAGAACAACCTAGTTAAAGTATTCCGGTGGTCCTGCCTGATGAGGAGGAGGATGCGTGGGAGGTAGGTTGCCTCGTACAGGAAGTCTCTCCTCAATGGCATCAGCCATGCTTTGACAGGAACTGCATGACAGGTGATTCTAAATTGCGGCTTTTAAGGGTATAAACACCTGAAGTGCAGATACCCATGTTGTTGGTTGAAAGAAGATACCAGAGGCATAGATTATATTTTGTCAAGGAAATTAAAGAGACGGACTGGAGTCATTGTCTCCATTGGAGTTCGTTTGGTTTCAGCAGCAGTTACCAGGCGCCTACAGTTGTGTTAACACAGTGCTGGGAACTTAGTGTGCAGTTCTGATGAAGACTGTGCTCTCCAGCCCTTTCCAGGTAGCATGAGGGTGCTGCAAGGGAAGTGGCCTCTGGGGACAGTGGGATTCAGAGGGAGAACACTTAGAGTTGCCCCCTGGGCTACAGCTTAGAAAGGGAGTGAAAGTTACCCGCATGAAGAGCGACTCGTAGGCAAATGGAACTGCGCAAGCACAAGGAGACAAAGAGCGTGTGCACCCAGGAAGTGATGTTCTGTGGGGCCTGCAGGAAATGTGGAGGCCTAGAGAGATAGGAGTCAGGAGACTGGAGGATCAGTCACCCTGAGGCCAAAACTTACAACCGACGTATTTTTCGGTGCTGCCAAGCATTTTGTTCCTCACAAAAATGGCTTTGAATTGTTTTATTAAAGATCAACTTACTCTTGAGCCCTTAGTAAGTTCACACACTTTGCTTAGCAAGTTATGTAGGCATTATTTTACTTAATCCTCACAGTCTCATAGGCAGGTATTACTTTCCTCATTTTACAGAGAGGAATCTGAGTCATAGGAAGGTTCAGGAACTTTTCCCAAAGCCCAGCCAGTCCAGCTCTAGAGACTTTTGATCTGCTCACTTTTTGGGACGTTGTGTTTTTTTGTTTGTTTTGTTTTGTTTTTTTGCCAAAGCCCGTGGAAGTCCTAAATTAGAGCCCCAACAGAAATGGAGTTCTGCATCAAGCTATGTGGAAGGAAGTGGTGACCCTGACCTAGATTCCACTGAGACTTCCTTAACCTTAGGGAATTCTGGTTTGGGGGAGGCTGCTTGGATGCCCAGGCTGGCCCCACAACACAATCAATCAGATTCTTGCAAAGTTCGGTGGCTCTTCTTCCCCAGATTTAGCTGCTGCTCACAGGCAGCACCAACACTTTATCAGCTTTAGAGAGAGAGGTGTTGCCTTCCTCTGTGTAGCAGCAGGAAGGCTAACGTCCATCTTCCAAATAGTCTCTCCATATCATTTAGACATCAGTACTTTCTGGAAGAAGGAAGGCAGTAGGCAGGACAAAATGTTAATATTTATACAGTGCCTCCCCTCCCCAGCGACTTATTCCAGCTCTGATATTCTGTCCCATTCAAGAAAGGCAGGAAACCACCTGTATGTTGCTTGGTAAGGATCTGGTTGAATAAGGTGTTGCACACCTCTTAAGTTATGTAGTTACTACAAAGAACTGAGAGGCCAAGTGTTCATGTACTAATGGAGCATTCTTCAGGATATATTGTTAAGGAAGATACACAGTGTTGAGAACACTGTGAGTAACTTGCTACTATTTCTTTTTAAAGATGGGGGATCAGTGTCTGTCTGTCTGTCTGTCTCTCTCTCTCTCTCTCTCTCTGTCTCTCTCAAGCTGATGAAGTTTTGGTGCTGCTCCCTCCCTCTCGCCCTCTTTTGCGAACACATACACCTAAACTTGTTCGTTCGTACAATATCTCTGAAAGGAAATACAAGAAATCCATAACAATCGTTACTTCTGCAGAGAGAGTCAGTGGAATGAGTGACTTATTTTCCCCTTTCCACCTTTTACACTGATAGCCTTTAATACTCTTTGGAAGTTTTAGCAGTTGATGTAATGTCCATTCAACGGAAAAGAATAATATAAAAATTAAAGAGAAAATCCTCCCTATCACCAAAATAAGCTGAAAGGTATTCATATATTTTATTTATAGATACAAATATACACCTTTATCTCATGGTTGTGAATTACCCATCATAAGAGTATTTTAAATCTGTGGTTGATAACCAGGCAACCCTGTAGCAATACAGGATTACCTGGGATCATAAGTAATCACAGCCCTCATCCAAATACTTGCTGATATGTTACATCTGAGTCTCTAAATAAGTGAGCAATAAAGTCCTATATTGAACTCCTAAACCTCATACCTGTCGGAGACTGATAAGTTCACACGGGTAGGTTCTTTGATATGTGTCCAAGTCCGTTATCAGAGATAAGGAAGCTTAAGTGTAAACCTGTGACTTAACTGCGTTTCAGATTTGATCGGGAGCTAGCTACAGGAAGGAATGCAGAGAACTTATGTGCTCAGAATACATCTGTTGATCCAACTCTTTAAAAGTTTTTCCTTTCCTCTGTAAAAGGAGCCCAAAAGTTCTGTGTCTTGTTTAAGGCCGTTGAGGTGGCATAAGAGCTAATTCTTCACTTCTTGGTGCTTCGCGGGTAACTAAGTGGTAGTGTTATTTTAACCAGTAAAAAAATCAAGCATCTAGGCTCATACTTGCAGCTGGCAGAATTTACAAACAGTAAATGAGCAAAAGGATTGATAAATATCATGGACGGCAACTCATGGGAAGCATAAGCAAAATGCGTAAGGGTAACTTGAAGGCTCAGGACTGTGGTACTCTGGTGACTCTGAAGGAAAACGTGTTTGATGTCATCTTGTCATGAAGAAAAAATGTCTGCCTTACCTCACCTTAACATGATATTTTTCTTTTTGCAAGTAGATTTTTTCAGATATTTTAGAACATTATTGTACCAAATTTCTAGTGTTTGCTGGAAAAAAAAAATTATACCCTACCTTTTATGAAGGGTAATGTATACGATAATGTAGAAGATTCTTTTTTTTTTTTAACTTTTCTTAATGTTTTTATTTATTTTTGAGACAGAGAGAGACAGAGCATGAACAGGGGAGGGGTAGAGAGAGGGGGAGACACAGAATCTGAAGCAGGCTCCAGGCTCAGCTGTCAGCACAGAGCCCGACGCGGGGCTTGAACTCACAGACCGTGAGATTGTGACCTGAGCCGAAGTCGGACGCTTAACCAACTGAGCCACCCAGGCGCCCCGGAAGATTCTTGATAAACACCTGATGCAGAAGATTTAGGCTGCTGAATATACTTGGTGTGGAGAAGAGGGAGCTTTTTGTATTTTTACAAAAAACAGGCTTGAGTTTATTTTATTCTTTTTTTAGGCTTGAGAGAGAATTGGCATAAGGAATTTTGTTTTTAACCAACTTTGCCTTTTTTGCTTTTATTTTTTAAGTTCCTCATCTGAAATACAGCATGTGAAATGAGATGGAATCATCTTTGTGAGAGGTATATCTTTTCCTGTAAGCCAAAGATTGGCCAAGCATTGTCCCTTAAGGAAGACGAAGTCACATTGCCTGTGTAATAAGGAATCTGTTGCTCAGTAGACATAGAATAAGAAATCACTGAGTCTAGTTTCGTATTTATGAACAGAAGCTCCCGTTTTAGGTGGTGGAAATTAATCCCATGGGACTTTACTTTGAAATTAAGTTTCACGTGGGAAATTACCTATAGGCCTGTCAGGGAAACCCTTCAGGCAAGGTAGTGACTTCAAATACCGTAACACGGATATCTCCGAGATTCTTTTTATTCTTTTTTCTTTCTTTCTTTTTTTTTTTTTGTCTTTCCTCCGATTCATCTTACAAGAGGGATCCCCTCCACACTCATTCACATTGAAGTAGAAGGTCTTTTACCACTGTATATAAAGAGTGAGTCTAAAAATGAGAAATTAATTTGGCTTAGCCCTAGGGTAGCTTGGAGAATGCTTTTGAAGGTTAATGTTAAAAAGCACTTGGAAAGACAGTTCATTTTGGAGCCTGAGGAGAAAATTCCTTTAGATAGAGGTTTAATGTAAACCTAAGTGGCAAGCCTTTAAGCAAAACTGTGGATACAGCATGGACACTTAGATTTCATTACTGTAATGTAAATCTTTGCTATAAAAAAAGGCTCAGGTATCTCATTATCATCCTTATACAATTTTCAGCTCATAATTTCAGAATCCACAAATGCCTTTAGGGTCCAATATGCAAAGGAAATTATATATTGCAAGAAATAATGAAAAGGAGACAAGTAATTTCATGGAAAGCATAAATGTGCAGTACACTGAATCAGGCCACAGTCTCAATATGCTTTGATTCTGGCATTCAACTGACATCACTTTGAGCAAAAAGTTGACCTCTGTGTTCCTTCTAGGGACCGTATTTCTCACTTTGCCTGTTACATGCATTGCCCAGGTATAAATTTAGTAGCACCCCTCTCCCCACTGTCCCATCTGGGTGGTATATCATCTGATCACTCTGCTTATATTCAGTATAGCAATAATCATAACACCTCATCATTAGCATCCAGGTGTCTTTTTTACTAAACTGATCATCTTTGGACCAGGAACCATCTTGTTTGTCTCCATGCAGACATCATTGAATGCTAAGACTGCTCTGTCATGATGGATTACCAGACCACAGAGAACCTGACAGCTACAGCATATGTGTGTGCACATGTATGGATATAGACCTAGATACAGCAGATGCCTATGCCTTGGTCCATAGCTGCTTTGGCAACAGGATGCCATCAGCAGGCTACAAGTTTGAAAAAATTCCCAGATTTTGTGGCTACTGCTATGGTCAAGAATAATAATAATAATAATAATAATAATAATAATACAAGATATGTTTATAGCATTTTGCAATTTTCAGAGCCATTTCAGATACTTCATTTGATTTTTGCACGAACCCCTATCATATCCCTTGGTGTACCATATTAACAGTTGTCCATTTATATACCTGATTCCTGCACTAAGCTGAAACGTACTTCAGACCCATGCCCAGTTCTGGTTCGCTCTTGTTGATAGTGCTGTTTGGGGTATTTGATAAATATGAGCTGAACGAATAAAGAGGACAACCAAGGCTTTTATTTTATGAATGAGAGAAACTGAGGCTGGGAGAGCTTGGGTGGCCTCTTGGAGAATATGTAAGTCTTTAGTTAGGAGGCTGTTCTGTAAGCCTGGGCCTTCTGATTCCAAGTTCAGTGCTCTTTCTGTTGAATCAGCACCAGGAAGAAAACAGCATCATCTTCATTATAAGGGGTTAACAACTTGGGGAGACAAGTAGAAAAATGGGAGATTGTGGTTCTCTCTGCCTGGTGTTTCTTCTCCCTGCATGCACTCCCTAACATCTGCTGTGCCTTTGAAGGTCCACTGTGAGCTCCTCCAGGGAGCCTTCTCTGACCCCATCACCGTGACTGCATCAGGTGCTGCTTTTCAGTGCTATGTCCATAGTCAGTGCCTGGAAACTTGGCCAGCTTCCTTTACTTGGCTTTTTACTTACTGTTGACTTCTCATTAGTCATCAAGACCTGTCATTTCTGCCTCTCTCCCATCAGCCTACCGGTCTCCATCCCTGCTGCCTCCACTGCAGCCTAAGCCTTGCCCATCTGGTCTTCATGACCCTTGACCAACCCTTTGGATTGTTCTAATGTGCAAACTTGAACTCAGCACTCGCCCCCTCACCCATGGATACTGTAAGCTCCAGAATCCTTTTACACACTGATAGGCCCTGATGAGTGGTCCAGCCCTGCTTGACATTGCAGCCTCTGTTGAATCTCTCTGGTTGGGCCCTGCTGAACTGATTTCACTTCCCCATCCTTGCACTGTGTCTTCTCTTCTCCAGGGAATGCTGTGTTATTAAACATCCCTTCTTTCAGAGAGCCCTCCCTGATTTTCTCTCCTTGACCCTGCCCTCCCTCCTAAATTGGGTGGGTTAATGCCTGCATATTTGGGGAAGCTCTTAGCCCCCAACAGAGTGTGATGTCATCAACTGGCTATTAGTCTCATTCTCTGAGGCCCAGTGATGTCTTCTCAGTTTTAACCCTTCAGTGTCCAGCACAATCCCAGGAACATAGTAGTAAGAATCGGTTTTTACATGAATGAATAAACACATAGCATACATTGAAAATGCTTTCTGGACACTTTTACAAAAAGCACCCCACTTTTTGGTGACCCCACTTGGCAATGACACTCTCTTTGAGTTTTTTAGGGGGTGTGTTTTGTTTTCATTTTTAGATTTTTAATTCTATGAGATGTTGAGCAACACTGCGGATTCCAGAAGTTACTTAAAATTCTCCAGTGTCTTCCATTTGCACATAGGTAGAATGGAATCATGCCTACATGACCTGGCCCATGCCCACCTTACCCAACCTTTCCAACCTCCCTTCTCCTGGTTGTCTCCCTTACTTGCCACCCTCCTATTGCTTAGTCAGTTCTTTGTGTAAACCAAGTTCATTCTTGCCACTGGGCCTTAGCAACACCTGTTCCTACTGCCTTAGAAGGTTCTTCTTTGATGCTTACATGCCCTAGCGTGCCCTGACCCTTCTGATCCCCACCCATCACTGTCTGACACATCGCCCTCTTATTTTCTTTATAGCACTTTCCCTCTGAAATGTTCTAGCCTGATGAACCCACTCCCGTGCTGATTGTCCCTCTCTTCTCAAGACACTATAAGCCCCATGGGAGTAAAGACCATACTCTTACTATCTCAGAATTCCCAGCACCTAAGAGAAGGTCTAGCGCAGAGTAGATGCTTCATAACTATCTGTTAAATCCACCCATTTTTAGTTTTTAAAAAATAAAACTTGGTTTTCAATGTGTGAGGAATTCCTTTATCCAAAGCTTGACATTAACACAGAAGATGAACAAGATAATTTCTCATGTCCCTTAAGTAATTGGCCTAGGAAATAATTCACATAGCAGTTGAGTTTTGTATACTCATCACCAAATGTGTCAGGCCAGAATGTCCTGAAGTTTGCTAGGAATACAGGCATATCTTTTGCTCTCTGTGTGTGGTGGCCCAACCAGGCTGGTTCTGAAGTAAATAATCACTGTGTCTTTAGCCACTCCATTCTCAAATTCAGATCCTATGTAAACAGTTTCGGTACATTATGAAAAGTATTTTTTTAGAGTAAGGTCCTTGCTTGATCATGGTCTACCTGATCCTTTAGAACATGGGTTCCTTGGAAAGTTGATGCTGCTAATTGCTCAGAGCCCTGACAGGCTTTGTGGTTCTCCAGTTTTGGTGACTCCATCTGAACCTAGCAGGTTTGCTACTTTGGTTTTAGAGTTATTCTCCTTATGCCTCATGCTGTTCACAAGTGGCAAATGAGCCAGTTTCTTTTCCCAGATAAGGCCCGTCGGGGAATTTGGGCTCTTAGTGGTGGCGATATAACCTTGCAAAACATGTGTAAACATAGTGCTGGCCAAGTACTTGCTAAGGTGAGAGGCAGGAGGGAAGTTGCTGTAGGCCCACAGTAAAACATCCTGGGAGGTTTTCTGTGATTTTCCAAAACACCAAATTCCTATAAATGTTCTTTTTCCTCAGCTGCTGGGCCTGTTGTGGGGATTGAGGAGATGAGAGCAAAGCACCCCATGACCTGCCTTGTGATAAGCCTTGGGTAAATGTTCAGTTAGTACTACTATACCCATCTCAGCTAGTATTCTGGAAGGACACTAGGCCCTGGGTTTTGTCTCTAACCCACTGAGAGTTTGTCCCCATCCTGAGTAGTTGCAAAACTCACCGGCAGGCTGTCATCTGCTGCGGAGCAAGTTGCAGAATGAGTTGGCTCCAGGCAACTCATTTTTTGAGCTCTTCCCTGCCCACACGTACCATGAGTTACCCAGAAAGCGGCAGCTGCAGCCATGAGTGGAAATTCCCCCAGGCCACTCACCGCCTCTGGTTATGGGCAAAGGCTTGCCAGCGGAACGGCCTCCTTCACCAAGTCCTCGGTGTCCGGCCAAGGTCTGCAAATACCAGTGTAAATCCTGGGACTCCACAGCAGTCGCCCTGCTCTTCACAGATGCCACAGCAAATCTCTGTCTCCGCTGTGCTTGTAAGCAGGCAGAGCTTCTGATGGGGAGAGGGTAGAAGAGACTTGGGGAAGGACTCCATTTTCCTAGTTGCAGCAGAATTTTGGATAATCTGAGGCTCCTACACATTGTTCGTTCTGTCACTCTGACTCTCAAATAAGAGGGTAAGGTATTAAGATTCTGGAAGTTTCTCAGAGGGAAAGGGGTTAACATAAAACACGTATGTGTCCGTGCGCTGATGGTCTGAACATTACACTGTCTGTTTGAACAAGTAAACCTTAGACCAGGCCAGTCTATCCTATACAGAGACAACATTGATCTTCCAGGAGGAATTGCCAGCTCCAGAATGCCAGCTGTCCCTTCCTGTCCATTAAGGGGTGGAGAATGCCTCTTTTTAACTAGCTGAAATACTTGTTACAAATATTGGAGCCCAAATTTATTATCACTTATCCTTTATCTTCCTTAAAAAAAATGACTAAGGAGCATTCCCCCTTGATTCCCTGAGGATTAAGAAAGGGCATGTTACCTGTCAGAGTGTCTCCAGCATTGCACCTGGAGATGTTATGGAGGTGTCTGGGTGCGTGTTTGGGCTCAGCATGTGTGTCACTCCTATATATAAGCTCCTTCATCCCCTTGCTGCAATTCAGTGTTCACACTTGGCTTGCCGATGATGGCTTGTAGGAAGCCATTCATTCTCATTTCAGGAGAAGAGGCTAAGTGAGAACAAACATACCCTCTCTTGTCCCACCGGCTCCCTTGTTCCCTGCAGTGATTCAAAGCAGTCTTCCCTGAGAATTTTCACTTATTTTGAAGGAATGACTTGAACCTAGATTGGTTTGGCCCCATTTTTGTCTTAGTACTTATTATTTGATTGGCTCATTTGACAGAAGAAACAAAACCCATATACCTAAGAGACCAAAGAAGGGGAGTGATGGGAAAGAAGAAGGAATACGAGTGAAGCCAAATTGTCCCACTGTGGGTGGGATTATATATGAGCATGACCTTTTTTAGGAGCGCTGTGGAAGTATGGGTCAGAAGCCTTACGAAGGGCTTACCCTTTGACTCAGCAATTACCTTCTAGTACTAACCATAAGAACATAATCAGAGATACATGTAAAAGTGGATGGGCTTTTATGCCACTATTATTTATAATAGCAAAAACAACAACAACAACAAAAACTTAAACGTCCAGGAATAGTGATGATTTGGTAATTGCCACACAGCCATGGACAACAATGCAACTCTTAAAAATTATATTGCCAATACATTTTATCAACGTAGGAATATTTTCATAATAAACTCCTTTGTTGAAAAAAAGAGAATAAAAAGTCTTCTAATTACAGTGCCATTTTAATACATAAACCAAAATGCATATGGGTGCGTATGGACGTGTAGCAAGATTCTAAAACATTGTGACAGCAGTGCCATAGGGTAAGACTTGATGGCTTTTGTTTCATTTTGGTTTTTGCCTCTTGTTTCTTTGTTGTCCACATTGAGCATGATTGCTTTCATAGCCAGAAACAGAAACAGTGGATTTTCTTACTGTAGTTTAAATTTATTTTTTTATTTTTTTTAATGTTTTTATTTATTTTTGAGACAGAGAGAGACAGAGCATGAGCAGGGGAGGGGCAGAGAGAGAGGGAGACACAGAATCCGAAGCAGGCCCCAGGCGCCAAGCTGTCAGCACAGAGCCCGACGCAGGGTTCGAACTCACAGACTGTGAGATCATGACCTGAGCTGAAGTCGGACACTCAACCGACTGAGCCACCCAGGCGCCCCTCTTTCTGTAGTTTAAAAGTAAGTATTTATGCATTACAAAGATGCCCTCCCCCTTTACCCTTTTAAACCAAAAATGGGCTGAGGAGGAGGAGAGGAAGTAAGCTGGCTTTGAAAATTTGAGTTAGGCAGAGCCTTGGAGTCCTTCCTGGACAGTTTTGCTTTGGCAAGGCAGATATGGTTGCACAGTCTCTAAGGTTATTTCTTCCTTACCCTAAATGCAGGAGGTCATCAAGTTCATGAAGTATCAATACTTGCTATTATGTGGGGAACCCTTTCTAGGGGCAGGTGTGGTGTCCTGCTCTTTATCTAGGTTCACTCATGCAGTCCTCACAAAAGGCCCTTGAGGGTAACCTTCTCCCTGGTTTTCAAACGAGGAGAGGGAGGTGGGGTGGTAAACATTCCCACACTCGTTCCGCCTGCCTCCATAGGCCTTGCTGTTCCCACTCAACCCAGTATTTCCTGCAGGAACTTTCTCAAAGAGTCTTCTTTAGGTTTGTCTTCCAAAAGGAGCCACCCTGTTTACAGAACCAGCTTTTAACCTATTAACAGAGGTGTGCACAGGGAGAAGGGAAATTAGATATTGAGAGGCTCATGATTTAAAAGGAAAAGAAGAGGGGGTGCCTGGGTGGCTCACTTGGTTTATGGATGGTATAAATACCGAGTCCTTAAGTCCACTTTAAACGTCCGACTTTGGCTCAGGTCATGATCTTGGAGTTTGTGAGTTCGAGCCCGGCATTGGGCTCTCTGCTGTCAGCACAGAGCCTGCTTCAGATCCTCTGTCCTACTCTCTCTCTCTCTGCCCCTCCTCTGCTTGTTCTCTCTCTCTTTCTCTGTCTCTCAAAAGTGAATAAACTTAAAAAAGGAGGGGGGAGGCGGCTGCTGCAGTGGCCCACCCACCACCCCAAGAAATTCATCCATTCATTAAGTGCTAATGTCCAAGGATCCAGCCCAGCCTACCTTGACCAGCTTAGTGATGGCAACTCTTTGCTGTCGACACTGCAGAGTATTCTAAGAATAAGCAGCACCATCCCCGGTGGCATTTGTATAAAACCCGTAGAGAAAGACTCAGCCCAAAGAGGAAGTATGATCCTGTACCTCTGTCCTCCACCCGGCCTTTGCGCGTGGGCTTCCCAGGAAGCTGTCCAGAGGAGTGCCTGGGGATTGAGATTCTCTCCCCTGACACCTCCAAAATGAGTGTGGGCTGGTGCGTAGTGCCTCTTTTCCCATATGCCCCCATTTTCTGCAACATTAAGTCTTTCAGGGACACCACCAGCATTTCTTTGAGAGAGCTAGTAGAAAACAGATGTGTCCTGTTAGTCTTCCCTGAAAAAAAAGAGGCTGGGGTTTAATTAAGGTCCATAAGTGAGCCAGAGCTCAGTATTGACACCTCCATTTGAACATGAAATTCTGGGCTTTGGGCACAGGTTATTTGACACCTGCAGACCTATCTGTCACTGGTAACACAACCGGGGCACCTGTGAACGTGCCTCTGTATGTTTTCTACTGGGGGCTTTGCTGTGCAGACACAAGTAACAGGGCTATGCTAAGATGGGGAATTAACCTAGGACAAACCCCCTAGAACCTGAGGCATATTACTTTCGCTCTTTCCTTTTAGTTGATGCTAGTTTTCTCTTCATTTTCGCTTCTCTTGGGATCAGTTGATTAGGGTTTATGGATGGTATAAGTACTGAGTCCTTAAGTCTACTTTTCATTTTGAAATAGATGAACCATTTTCTCAAGACAAGTCAGGCATGCCCTGATCATAAAACAGCTACCATTTAGTGAAGACTTCATGCCTACCACGCTTTAATATGCTAAGTATTCGCTATGTACAATGTCCATAATATCCCCCTTTTAAACAGGGAAGGAAAAGGAGGGACACAGAAGTTGCCCAAGGTCACAGCCAAGAAGTGGCAGAGCCAGAATTGGAGGGGGTTTCTGACCCTAAACTCGTGTACCTGTTAATTCACTGTTCATAATATTGCTTTCATTTAGAAGTCTGTTCAGCAAATAAGACACGTATTCTCTGAAAACAGATAACCCGTGAAATTACTGATAAACTAGCAAACTATTTTTCTTTATTTTCTATTGAATGTGTATTTATGATTTCTTGGAACTGAGATTTCACCTCTTCCAACAGGCTCTAGGGCACCACAAGCAAACCCCCTGTAAGTTGGCCCACTTGGTTTGTGTCAGACATTTCCCAGTGACCCCTTCTGTCCCCCAGGCTTGTGAAGTAAATGTTTCGGGGAGCATTGTTAGAATCCTCCACAGTGGGAAGGGCCGGAGGGGTGCAGCGGGCACAGGCATTCAGAAGAACCCAAGTTCTCGAGTCAGGCTGCCTCAGTTCAGCCTCAGCATTACCGCTTTCAGACTCAGAAAATTTTTCAGTCTCTCTACTTTTGAGCTACCTCTTTGCAACATCAGGCAGCCCTCACAGGGCTGTCAGGAGGAGGCAGTGACAAAAAGTGCTCAGCCCAGAGCCTAGCATGCGGAAGTACTCTCTCTACTGGTGGGAGCTGTTAGTTTAGATGCTAGGATTTGTCCTATGGCTACACCTTGCCTCGGCATAGAGTGTGGGGGCTCTTTTGGTCCTTGATAATGATTCTCGTTTCCCACATGCAAGACGACTAGACCCCCTTAGTTTTAAACCCCAGAATGGAAAATGGGAACACCACAACCCCATGGAAACTTTTCCAAACTACTCGAGATTAGCGATCGCTCTCTTCTCAGAACCCCTTCAGTTCTTGGGAGCAAATCACAGATGAAACTGGGAGTTTGTTAATTCGGTAGATTAGTTTACACGTTTGTGGGGCCAAATGTAATGAAATCCATGAGAGTAAGTCAAATCTTCTGGATGAATAAAATAATCACAAAGGTGTTTTGGTACTAAGCCCCTTGGGTGTCCACATTTCCCAGTAATTTGCACAGCTGACACAGAGCAATGTAGAAACCAGGAATCAGTGGTTCCCATCTCTGCTTGCTTATCAGAACCACAGGGCTGGGGTTGGGGGAAATGGAGACAGCATCTTAAAAACAGATTTTTAGGGGCACCTGGGTGGCTCAGTTGGTTAAGCATCTGACTCTTGATTTTGGCTCCGCTCATGATTTCACAGCTTGTAGGATCAAGCCCCACATGGGGCTTTGCACTGACAGCACAGAGCCTACCTGGGCTTCACCATCTCCTCTCTCTCTGCCCCTCCCCTGCTCACACACACACATGCACTCTCTCACTGTCTCTCAAAATAAATAAACTTCAGAAAAATACAGAGATTTTTATTTCCCAGTTCAGCTGTTTACTTGATGGCGTGAGGGCTTTTCACTTTGGAAAATACTTGTTATTTCTTTTCGTTTTATTACACGCAAAATTATGATTTGAAGTGTCTTCCTTCAGTATTCTTGAGGAGAGTCTCCTTTCCATAGTTTTCTGGGAGAATGACAGAAAGTTTAAGTGTACTCAATGTGTCATTTCCGCAAGAACTGATGCAGATTTGGTGTGGGCATCATGGAAGGCTTGCCTTCATGTTTCAGGCGGGTATGTTTGAAAACATAGATTGGTGATTTCCAAAGGGAACTGAATGGGCTTGTAATACTAATACCACAAATAACTTTGTAAGTGGATTCATATAACTATATGCACAAAAAGTGGTTACATCTTCAGAAGTGTTCTACCTCAGATAGTGAACGTCAGAAGGACCTGAACGAAGAAGATGTGATAACCCGGAGTGTCTCATCTCGTGCTTGGTCCTGTAGCACCATCAAGACATGGCGTCTCTCCCAAAGGAAAGGAAGTCTCTAGGCTGTTGGTTTGTTTGGAGCTTATATAATTCCTTTCTTCCAACAAGGAACAAGCCGCATACTTTTTTTAGGGCACATAGAGACTTCGTTGAAAAGGGGAACATTTGTTTCCCCAAACAGAATGACTTTTTAGCTGTACCAGGAAACAATTTCTTGCAGGAAAAGTATGTTTTGCTGTTACCAGCCACTACTGGGAACTGCTACAGCCCCAGCCAACATTGATTACCGATCTTCTCTCGATAGTTCTGTCTTTTAAAATAGGACCATTTCCATTAAGTTCACATAGAATTCTGGGAAAAAGCCTTCCTATCAGGCAGAGAGATTGTGAGGGCATTTAGGAAGAAATGGGGCTTGGGTTTTGTTCGAATCCCAGATGGTTAAAATAAAAAGAAGTACTTGTGTTGAAGAGAACGAGCCCTCAACTCTCTGTTTGCGGAGGCCTCCCCTCAGATGTTGAGAGAAGCGGCCTGTCCACACAGAATCCCAATCCGCACCCCCCCACACACCACCATTTCCCTGGGAGCTCGCCTGTATACTGCGTTCACTTTTATTAGCTTCATAGCTCTTCATACCAGCTGAAATGTCTTATTTGCTTGTTGGCTTATTTACTGTCTCTTACACACACAGGAACACTGTTTCCTAGAAACTATTTTGCTCACTAAAACCATCAACACATAATCAGAAAAAATATTTGGGGCGTGCATACCTCCAATATGTATTCATTATTTTTATTTACTTATTTATAAATTACATACTCACCTTCCTAATTGTTATATTACATGCATCAGAAAATATATATAAAATGCAAATCTTGCAAGGAACGGATAAGAAAAAAAATGCATCTAGAAGCTTTGGTACCTTTTCCCCACACATCTTGTGCTGTCCCACCCTGCCTTGCAGTGCACAGTATTTCACTGTAAGCTGCTTGAGAGTAGCAGACTCACTCCATGTGCTTCCCACTGCCTTCTCAGGGCTTGCAACAGCATCAGCCATGTAGTAGGTGCACAGTAGATATTTGCTCAGTAAATATTTATTTCTGAGTAATAAGCAAAGCCAAGGCACAGCTCACTCGGCTAGGCTCCATATAGATGAGGTTGTATTGCATCTTTGCAGGATGAGAGAAGCAAAGCCCTAGTTTTTAGGGTCAGAATGCCTTCCTAATACAATATGTGCTGAATAAGGGATTTACTGTAATGATTCAAATCCTTCACCAAAGAGGTAATTACAACTTCCTTGATAAGAGCAGAGCTCAAGCAGGCAGACAGGTGGTTTCTGGTTTCTCTTCTAACAGATGGCACAAGTGGACCAGCTTCTGAAGCTTTTTGAGGAAACTTGCTCATAAACAGCCTTAAATATATATTATTTTTCATGTCTTCCAACACATGCTTTCTAAATAGAGCAAAAAGGCTTCATAGATTGAGGACAGGAGCACATATTATGAGCAAGGCTGCAAGAAGCAGGGCACTTCCAGTTTACGTGAGCAGCAGGTGCAGTGTGTCTGGCACGCAGCAGGGAGGTTCTGTGCCCCATGGAGGCTGGATGCACTGAGAACCTTCACCATAGCGAGCCTTTCCTTCTAGGTGCCCTCAAAGCATTTTTACCTGGCACAATAAACTATACATTCAGTTCTCCTATGATCTGGAAACTCATATATTTTTTAAAAGTTTTTTTGAATGTTTATTTTTGAGAGAGAAAGAGAGAGCACGAGCAGGGAAGGGGCAGAGAGAGAGGGAGACGCAGAATCCGAAGCAGGCTCCAGGCTCTAAACTGTCAGCACAGAGCCCAATGCGGGGCTCAAAGTCACAAACCATGAGATCATGGCCTGAGCTGAAGATGGACTTTTAACTGACTGAGGCAGCCAGGTGCCCCTGGAAACTCATATTTTTAAAGGAAAAAATCTCACGTGGTTTGATTTTAAGATTTTTTGTTTTGTTTTTGTAAAGAGGGCATATGGTGTAGCCTAAGAGGTCCAGTTTTAAATCCCAGCTTCTCACATACTAACCAGTTGGCTTTAAGCAGCAAAAATACTTAAACTTTATGATCTTCTGTTTTCTCACCTGAAAAATGGGAATAATAATAGCTATCCCTGCAGTTGTTTGGAAAAATTAAGATGATACATCTGAAAAGATTGGCAGAATGACTGATACGTAGTAAGTATTCAGTGCCAGTTAGAACTCATCATTTTTCCCCACCTTCATTTTCACCTTCCCTTTGAAAGCTGTTGGTCCACTATAAACCGGTGAAGAAAGAGAAATAAATCAGACACAAAAGGTGACACATTGTGTGATGCCACTTTTGTGACATGTCCAGAAAAGGCAAATCTCTAGAGATAGAAAATAGATCAGTGGTTGCCTATGGCTGGTAATGTGAGCACGGCTTCAGTGCAAGTGGCAGGAGGGACCTTTTGGGGCTGACAGAAACATTTTAAAACTAGATTATGGGTGATAACTACTCAACTCTATCAATGTTGTATGCTTAAAATGGGTGAACATGATATGATGTAAATTATACCTCGATAAAGTTATTTTTTATATCCTCTTCACCTAAGAATACTAAACACAATGAGTAAATGTTGACATGTTGGTGACGATAGTTTTGACAAGTGATGTCAAAAGTAAGAGGCAAAAATATTAAGTAACCATCAAAACCTTGCCTGGAATGGACATACAAGTTTTGTGTTAATTAATTTCACTCTTCAGAATAACTAAATAAATAGGTCTTGGGAAAATATATGCTACAGTTTTACAAGAGGAAATGCAAATATAGCCAAGAAAAAAAAATTTCCAAACTTTGAGACTTGTGGCACTGAAAATACCTGAAAGTTTTAAATGGTGCCTGGTTGAACTTTTTTCTTCATTTTAGCAGTGTTGAGTTTTTATCATCTCTTTCTTTTTTTCTTAAAGAGCATTTATTTATTTTCAGAGAGAGAAAGCAGGGAAGGGGCAGAGGGGGTAGGGGGAGAGAATCACAAGCAGGCTCTGTGCTATCAGCACCGAACCCAATGTGGGGCTCAAACCCACAAACCATGAGACCATGACCTGAGCTGAAACTAAGAGTCGGACACTTAACCAACTAAGCCTCCCAGGCACCCCTGAGGTTTTATCAGGTTTGATGCAGAAATGCAGGAGTCCATCAACATAGACCAGTGTGCCTGTGTCCCTCCCCACCAGAAACAGAATGTGTGAAACCCCCCTTCAGTCGAACTTGTCAGGCGCAGCCATCCTAGGCAAGCAAACAAGGGGCTATGTGCAGAGCTGTGCTGACAACACGAGATTGAGAACCACTTACATGGTATCGGATAATTCTGACTTAGAAATACCTGGCTTCCCTGACTACCAAGGTCTTATGTTTGACTTCTGGTAGATCCATATTTCCTTTCTTTTCACTAAGTACTTCGATTCTATGGAGTATTTATTTATTTAACGCAGCCTTTATATATTGTCAATTCCAAAGAAACTTAGGGAGCATTCATAGTGTGCCATAACTACCATGCAAGGTAGGGTCAAGACCAGAAGGGAAATATTACTTCTTGAGGATTCAGAGGAGAAATACAGAACTTAGTATGATGCCAGAGAAGCCTCATGTAGGAATTCACATGGAAAATGGGCTTTGAATGGTGGGTAAGCATTGATTAGGGGCAAGGGAAGAGACATTCCAGGAGGGAAAAACAGCATCAGCAAAGATCATGGTGATAGAAAGCTGAAAGCACAAGTTTATGGCACACATAAACCAGTTTGGCTACAACACCAGTTGGAGAACTAAGACCCATGGGTGGGCCTCATCCAGCCAGCTGCCTGTTGATTTTGTTTTTGTTTTGTTTTTGTTTTTTGGTTCATGAGATAAGAATGGTTTTTACATTTTTAAAAAAATTTTTTATGTTTATTTTTGACAGAGAGAGAGAGAGACAGAGCATGAGCAGGGGAGGGGTAGAGAGAGAGAGAGGGAGACACAGAATCTGAAGCAGGCCCCAGGCTCTGAGCTGTCAGCACAGAGCCCGACGTGAGGCTCGAACTCACAGACTGCGAGATCATGACCTGAGCCGAAGTCGGACGCTCGACTGAGCCACCCAGGCGCCCCAAGAATGGTTTTTACGTTTTTAAGCTGTTATATTTTACATGGTTACATAAGTAACTACCTAATCCCCTCAATTTTGCCTCTTGGTCCAGAGTCTACAATATTTATTATGTGACCCTTTAAGAAAAATCTTACTCATCTGGAAAGCTCTGGGAGCATGAGGGCAAGTAAGGTAAATTAGGAAGAGCATCAAGGCTTTATTGTGAAAGACCTTCAAATGACAGAAACCTAACTAGCTTAATGAAAAAGTGGAAGTTAAAAACTTACAATTTTAGGAAATCTCAGGGTGGATCTAACCTCGAGCACAATTGGACCCAGGAACCCAAATTATTATTTTGCTTGGCTCTTCTTCCTGCCTTTTTTTTTTAAACTTCATTTGCCGACAGATGTTTGCCATGTAATGGGAAAAAAGATCTCTGGTCACACTAAGCCAATACATTCAGCTTTTGCTTCCAGAAAAAAAACAGCATTTGTATGTCAGACCCCAAGGAAAAACTGTGATCAGTTATACGGCCACCCTTGACCCAGCCACTGTGGCCATATGAAGGGCGGCACTGTTTCCAGCCAGCCCCAATCACATGCCTGCCCCTGTGATGAAATCAGTGGGACACTGGCTCCACCTGGATCACTTGGGGTGGCACAGACGAAGGGGAGTGGGAAAACTAGTGGCCAGGAGTAGACTGTAACTACATCTTTCACTCTACCAGAGTGAATAATTTACTCTATTGCAGTAGGTAGTTGGAAGTTTTTGAGGAGGAAATTGCTCTTCATTCCAAATTCAACACATATTTATTGACCCGTGTGCTCAGGACATTTGTGTACTTAAAACCTGCCGTGGAACCGACTGGAATGGTAAAAGGTAAAGAAACCAGGCTAGAGATTCTTATCATAGTCTAGGTGAGATGGCTTTGGTCTCCATCCTCAGAGGAAAGGGAAAATATTGAAGTGTTTTGAGCAGATAAATAACAGGATCAGATGTGCATTTTGAAATGATCACCAAGAATGGTCCTTTTAAGTTAAATACCTATGTTGAAAATCTTGTTTACATTGTAAATTTGCCAAAGATTGTCCAAAGTAATTTGGATCTGCCTCATATTTTTTAATAAATACACACACACATACACACATATATATACATTTACATTTTAATTTTGTGAGATCAGAATTAATGGTGTTTTGCTGTGTCTCTTTTCATTGACAGCTCAGTGGGTGTTTCGTTTTGGAATGTAAGAACTAGAGCAGAATATAAAAATCATTTTCCTTCAGTTTGTTTTTATTCACAGATGTTAAAACCTTTTTTTTCCACTGGAAAGGGTGACTTTGCTGGAAAATCATTTAAAGTTTTTTCCAGTCGAGTCAATAAGCTCCTCAGCACCAGATGAACAAGGGGCAGAAACCACTGTGCAGCCTTAGTGAGATTGTATTCCTTCACTGTTCAGCGTGAGCCAGGCTTTGTAGAAACAGAACATGGTCCAGGCAAGAATGCAGGTTTCATGCATGGTCTCACTGAAGGTGCAAGGCTGTGCATGGAAGATACAAATGGAGTAGAGAAGATGTTTGAGTGGATTGAAATCAAATCAGAAACAGTTTTGCAAGTGTTTAGAGTATTGAATCAACACTAGAATTAGAGGGAAGTCAGCTATTTGCTTGGGAGGAGAAAAGGAGAGTCAGACGGTTGGCCTTTCCCCCGAAGTTGGTGTCTGCTTCTCTCTAGGCCTCGTATTCCTCTTGTGTATCTGGACCAAGGTTTGGAGGCTTGCAGGAGTTTAACTTAATCGTCCTGAATATTATCCTTAGCCGAAGTGTTTTTTCTACTGCTGAGAGTTAGGAACATGGTAAGTTGGCTTTCTTATTCAAGGAATCTCCTTTCCCCAGGGTTACTTTTAAGCTGAAGTATCCTGGGCCACCACTGCTAATTTTGGACCCTCCCTTGTTTTTAGCGGTGGACATTTAGATTCTTAGTAAATCCTTTTCTCTTCTCTTTCTCCCTCTAGTCCAAACAGGAAATATTCCCTAAAAGTAGACCATATAGAAAAGCATGCGACATGGCCAGTGACTTTCAGCCAGTGTTGTTAACATGTTTTCCAGCTTACTCAGAATGTGACACTGGACAATGTCCTATTCCACTTCCCCATGCCCGGGTGAAAGGAAGACACCACTGATTTACTGTAATAACTTTACCAAAATAAAAATGTCCCTGGAGGAGTCAACGTCATTTCTCAATGAGGAGAGCAGGATGGAAAAATTAGTTCTTGCCTATGGAGGGTGCTTAGTAAATACGCACTGATTGTATTTGACTGAAAAAGAAGAGAAACAGCCCAATAGTTGGGAGCTGCCAACTGCATTATGCAACCCAAACCACAGATTGGTGCAAAAAGGATGGAACTGTCATTTTACCTCTATGAAACATCCCTCCTCCAGAGATTAAATGTAGCCATTTGTATGATTAGGGAGATTATTTTTACTAGTGACCTTTGGTTTTTGGTTATAAACGTTACCTTTTAATTATAGGAAACGTGGGAGGTATTTTGAAAGCCCCCAAAATAAAAATTACCTTTATCCTCATCACCCAGAGAATGTTGATATACTTACTGTCTGTGAGTATGTTTTAAGATTGGTTTGCACACGTTTTTTATTATAAAAAAGTGCATGAAATGTGATTGTACAGCTTAACAAATTATCATTTAGCAAACACCCACATAACCACCACCGAAGTTAAGAAGTACAATTCTGTGGGTGCCTGGGTGGCTCAGTCGGGTAAGCATCCAACTTTGGCTCAGGTCATGATCTTGTGTCATGAGATTGAACCCCACGTCGGGCTCTGTGCTGACAGCTCAGTCTGGAGCCTGCTTCAGATTCTGTGTCTCCCTCTCTTTCTGCCCCTCTCCCACTCGTGCTCTGTCTCTCAAAAATGAATAAACGTTAAAAAATTTTTTTAAAAAAGTACAATCCTGCCAAGACCCCAGAGTTGTCTGCATCTCTTGCTTTCTCTTTCCCTCTCCCCACAGCAAAAGGAACCACTAATTGGATGTTTACAGTAATCATCTCCATGTTTTTATTTATATTTTTATCTCTTAAATACAGAGTCTTGCTATGTCCAGTAGCTATGTTCAAATAAAGTCAATACAAACACTGAGTTAGCAAATACTGAACCACTGGGGATACTGCTAGTTGGGGAAGTACAGGGTTAGGCTCCTCTGAGTCTCTAGTTACCATATTTTTGTCAACTAATTAGTATACCTTATTACTATTATTGTTGATTGATTACCATTGAATTCATGACCAACAGCACTGTAAATCATGCCTAAACAAAGCTTATTAAATACATGTTTTCTCCATAAGGCACATCTTCTTGTCCTTAGAAACTCTGGAGGACTGAAACAAGAAGGCCAGACCATCCCTTTCTTCCACCTCAGATGGCGTTGTGCAAATTAGATGCTTCAGAGTGACCCAAGTCTTTGGTTGCTCTGCATGTGTCCACAAGCGACCATGAAAAAACCATGAATATTGATTCTGAGGTTACAAATACATTTTAGCAAGTAAGTGAATTCACAAACACAGAATCTACAAGTAATGATCAACTGTATGCATCCATAAAATATAATATTTTGTTTTATTAAGCTGGCTTCCTTTGTTCAGTGGTTTTAAGAGTCCCTACTTTATTAAAATTAGTCATTATTTATTTTCATTATAGTAGAGTTTACCATTGTATTAACATACTAAAATTATTTCTCCATTCTTCTTTTACTGAACTTCTGGGTTTCCTGTTTTTGCTTTTATAAATAATTTGCTGTATACATTTGTATGTATCTCTTCTGAGACACATGTGTGCACCATGCTTGAGAGTGTATGTCTGGGAATGGAACTGCTGAATCATAGAGAATGATATCTTCACCTTTGCCAGATGAAGTCAAACTGTACAAAATTGGCGTAGCAATTGACATCCCTCCTCCAGCAAAGTAGTAGAGTTCTGACATTGCACATCTTGCAAACACTTGGCATTTTCAGCATTTTGATGTTAGCTGTTTAGTCATTCTGTTATTTGCGCAGAACTACTTCATTATGGTTTTAATCTACATTTCCTGTACTACAGCAAGGTTAAGCACTTACTTGTTCTTTTGCATTTTCTCTTCGTAAGTCCCTGTTCAAGTTGCTTGCCCATCTCCTACTTGGTTGTCTGTCTTTTTCCTTCTGATCATTAGGAGTTCTTTGTATAGTCTGGTTATGACTGCTCTATTTATATATTGTAGGCTGTCTTTTTACTCTCTTTTAATGTTGTCTTTTGATAAATAAAATTTATTAATTTTAATGTAGTCAGATATATATGTGTTTTCCTTAAGATTAGTGCTTTTTATGCCCTGTTGGATAATGTTCCGACCTCACGTTCCCAGTTATTCCTTTATTGTTTGCCTTGAGCATTCAGATCTATAATCTGCCTAGAAATCATTTATTTGTTAGGTATGATATGAAGGAGAAGTTAAGTGTTACTTTTTCCATATAGATACCCATTTAAACCAACATCATTTAATGACGAGTGCTTTCCACTAATACAAAATAATACAGACTCATGATAAAAAAAATTAAAACACTATAAATAAAATAAAAAAGTGAATGTCAAATCCATGCCTGTGTACCTAGTTTCCCATTCTCAATGCCCTGAGGTAAAGTTTCTTGCTTGCAGATTTCTTTTAAGAAGAGTGTTTGAACCTCCCTAGCATTAGAATGGTGGCCGTAAGTTATGCCTCAGGACAGTAGAAGATTGAACCTGGCAGTACTGTTGGTTTCCTTCCCTTTTTAAAAGAATACATTTGCTTTGGGAATGTCTTCATTATATAGAGAATGGCAATTGTACGCACTCAATTTAAGATAGTCAGGAGGTTTGGAGATTTCTTGACAACTATTTAAATCTTTTGAAACAGCACATGTTACCATATACTGTACATTCTTGGTAGTGCCCCCAAATGCTTCAACCTTCCTTTACAAATAACTTCATAAATTGTGACCTTTTTTCTAGTTGAAAGAGAGTAAATGTATAAGAACCAATTTTTATGCACCTGAAATGTGGTATCGAAAAAGCCTGTAGGGCTGCACTCAGGTTTAACAGAAAAGAATGCTATGCTCATCCAGTATTGTGTACCATAGAGCACCATGAAGACATTTGGTGCTTTTAACTGTCCTTGCTCATCCTGTCCCTTGAGATTTTTTACTGTCCATTGAGCAATTGAACTGGGACCTTTGTCCAGACATCTTTACTTCCAATCCAGAGTTTTCCCATCTACCTCATATTTCTGTATTATTCTACATGAAACATTTCAAATTATTGACTTGGAGAACCTTCAGGATGACAGATGCCCTATCCTAAGATTATGAATTTTGTTTAAATCATGGAATTATTTGCCATTCCACCACACTCCATCTGAGTTTAAAATCTGCTTGAAATGTATACTTCAGAAATGTTTTTGAAAGCCAATAAACAGAACCACTACACTGTAGATAAGTTGAACTATTTTAAAAGAAAATTATTTAAGAACTATTTGAAAAGTAATTGCCTATAATTTCTAAGGCCTTAAGGGAATTGCACCATTTTGTCTCATTTAAAATAAGAATCAGGACTCTGTCATTGCCGGAACAAAGATGTACATTAAAATGTATTAGCTGAGGGCAAGAATCTGTAAACACTAGGCATGCTGGTAAAAGTCAAAAGAATACAGAATGGTGCGACTCCGGGGCATGTGGCATTTTCCTCTTGTTAGGTTGTGAAGCACATACTGAAAAAATTCAGGAGGTTGGGACGTATGTAGGATTTCTGTGTTGTAAAAGCTTCAGCAGACATAAAAGAATATGTAGTCAATTTTTTACAAATGAAAATCATTTTTGTGTCTCTTGCTGTAATTCACTATCCAGTTTCTCAGTATTCCTTTTGGCCCTCTCTTCTTGACTAACATTTGATTTCCCTTCTTTTTTTTTTTTTTTTTTTTTTTATGGTGCCTTAAATCAAGACATAAGGGAATATTTTCCAAGGAAGAAGAACTCACTGATTTGGGATTAGATTAAATAGGATTTTACAGGTTTCCATGGAATTTTCTCTTCTCATTATAGGAGGAAGAGTGGCGGGAAGGGAAGACAAGGAGTCCCCCTTGGATTTAATAGAACCTTCCTATTCTAGACCTAACTGGGAAGGGAGGGGTGATGGCATATGAAAGTCAGCCCTGGGCCAGTGATCTCACGGACGTCACCCAGGCCCGAGATCCTTGACTGGGAACCAGGGCTGTAGATCACAATCCAGTGCCTGGCAGAGAGGAGCAGATGCCATTGTTTTGACTTCTTCATAGTACACCTGGCAGAAGACTGTCTGGATACTCTTGTGTACGTCTAGTCCTGTCTTAGAGAGTTCTGGGACAGGCTGACCGTCCACCACTCCCAGTGTTTCTACGATGAGCCACACCATGTGACCAGGGCTATAACTTCTCAGGTTTCACTTCTCTATCTGCCTGTGTCCTTCCCTACACTGCCTTCTTGGCAGAATGCCCTTTGGAAAGTTAAACATTGCTTCCAGATGGAACAAGAGGAGGGAATTGTATTCATTTTTAAGGTCCCTGGAAATACTAGGAAAGAAGAGAGCCCAAGGTAACCTTTTCCAAATGGGGGGAAAAAAAGGCTATCTAATTTTTTTTAATGATGATGCTCCATGTTGGTGGGGCAATGGTGAGAGGGAAGGGGCATCCCCCCCATGCACTATTGGTGAGAATGCAATTCAGCAGAACTCTTCTCCAAAGCTATTTGCTAGGTTGTATCAGGACCCTTAAAAAAAGACTTCTAGCCTTTGACCCACTAATTTAACTTCCAAGAATTTATGCTAAGGAAACAAATACAGTCAATGATCCTCAACAAGGATGTAAGTTGCACTACTATTTATAATAGCTATAGGGGGATAATGATCTGAATATACACAATAAGGAAAGGTTGCATAAATCAGGGTATACCATACAAGAGAATAGTCTGTAGCCATTTTAAGAATATGATAGCAAAGGCTATTTAATGACATTCGAAAATGTTTTATTAAGTGAAAAAACAACAACAGGCTACTATGTGTGTAGTAGTATTCCACCCCCCCCCACTCCCGCCAAAATAAGGAGATATGCCAAGATAGTAACGGTGACTGTTAGTGGTACAAATTACGATTTTATTGCTTTTTCTTGCTCTTTGGTGTTGGCCAATTTTCTACAAGGCCATCTGTGATTTTGAGTATCAGAATTTTAAAAAGATCATTTTCTTCTGAATAGTCAGCTTACTGCTCTTCTTGTACTGGTTCGGGTTTTAATAGCCATAGAGTAGAGACCCGACTGGGTCTGCCACATCCATAATGACATTGGGAGCAGCCCTGTCCATAGTCACTAGGCAAGCATGCCCTGGCTGGTACACCAGACGTTCCATCATTCAAGTGAGTCACCACTGGAGGGTGTCAAGCTGATGATAATGCCACACAGTGGACTTGAACTACCTGCCACAACCCAACATGCTGCCAGGCCTTTGAGCCTTATCTTCCTAATCTGTTCTTTCTTCACTGTCCAGTGAGTGTCAACAGGACTTACTGGGACTCTGTGACTCCTTTTGAGGACACCGTGGACCAGCTAACTAAAGCCGATGCAAGCCTTCCAGAAGGTTTAATCCAAACTAGACCAGCAAATGTTCCTTCCAAGCTAAAGTTTCAGCTCTTGTCATTGCTACAGTTGGGCCTTAATGGAGGGAACCCCAGGAGTGAAAAATGTGCAGATACTCCCAGCTTGACTGTGAGGGTAATAGAGAGGACTTAGGGACTCACCTGCTAAGATTGTAGTTGTAAAATTATTTTCTCCTATCCTAATGTCAGTAATTTGTTATTTTTGGCCTCAGTGGGAAAAGTGAGAATTTCATAGAAGCTTCAGAGCCAATAGCAAAACTGACCATTTGTTGTTTGTGTGTTTTGTTTAGGTTTTTTAGGGGTGAGATTTTTTGCCTGCTGTTGTCATTTTTCAGTAAATGTAGCCAGACACTTGTGCAGTGAAAGGGGTATGTACGATTATGCATAAAGTCTTGGCCATTATCATTATCTCTGGGCATCGTATTTCCCATGTATATGTTCTCTGAGATGTCTCACAACTAAAATATCATGTGCTGTCTGCTTCTTGGAGGAATACTTATATATTATTGATATCCTTTTGCTATAGGCATCCATCATTATATAAAATTTTTTAATGTTGATTTTTGAGAGAGAGAGAGAGAGAGAGACAGAGTGAGTGGGGGAGGGGCAGAGAGAGAGGGAGACACAGAATCCGAAACAGGTTCCAGGCTCTGAGGGGTCAGCCCAGAGACTGATGCGGGGCTCGAACTCACAAACCGCAGATCATGACCTGAGTCAAAGTTGGATGCTTAGCTGACTGAGCCACTCAGGTGCCCCGGCATCCATCATTCTATATATATACATAAATAAATGTTCTATAGCATTGTTGAGATCATGAGTTTTATTGACATGATTCTGAAACACTAAGCAAACAGCATAATTCCATCAGTAGTTTAAAAAATCAGAGTACTATGGAGTGTGCATTCTATTGTTATGCTAAAATACAGTAGTCATAAATTTTAAATTGTGGTCATTTTATAGCAAATAAATAAATGTTGCTATGAGTAAAACAGAAGCAAACAAATGAAATTCTGTTAGCTGTAAAAATGGTAGTCTGTACTACAGTAATTGACAGGGGGATTGAAGAGTAAGTTCTTGTAATGGTTTCAAACACCCTGCATTCCAGCCACACCCCCAGATAATTTCAGCCATGTACTACTGGCCAAGAACCACTTGGATATGCAAGGATGTGAAAAAACATTCAGAACCCACATTGTGTTCATAGAGTATGTCCCTAACGATGCCTTTAGCCAAAGGCATAATTCTTGTACAAATGAGATAGGAAGCTGGAGGTGTTTCCTCCATATAAAAGCCACTGAAAACAAAAAAAGAAAACAAACAAAAAAGTCTTAAGAACTTTTTAATTATCCTGTGCTGACCACTAACCAGAGAACAGATGAGTGCAGGCCTCTGGGCCTGGGCTGCTTGCTCTCTTGAACCTGCAAATTGTTCCTGGTCAGAGCTCGGGTTCCTGGGTTTGGTTGCAGTTTAGAAGTCATGGCCAGGCCTTGCCTACTAGGTCATTACTGAGGGAGGAGTGTTGTGGGGAGAGGCCTGAGAAGGCAAGGCCTTGCTTACTTACCAGCTGTAACTATAGAAGAAAGTGAGGACTAGACAGTCAAAAGGAGGCCACACTTTTTCCCAGGACTCAAGACAGAGTGAAGTGGGAACAGGTATTAAACTGACAAGATAGTAACTTATCCCTCAGCTGACAAATCTTACTGTGTTATAGTAGAGTTGTTTTTAAGCCTATCCCATCTTGTCAAATACATCGTGAACTCTTGAAGTTAAGGACCTTGGCAGGTGCTAAGTTGTATTCCATTTGCTGTATTTGATTGTGCTGTGTGCTCAGTAACTTGTTTTTGCCGGATTAATTGAGAAAAAGAGAAACAAGCCATACTCTTCAAATTTAATCTCTTGCATTATATGAATTCCATCTGCTATGTGAATCTACCAAAGAGAAGACTGGAGACAGAATTGGGGAATTTACAATGTGTTGAGTCTTATTGAATCTGTTGCTCCATTTCCATTTTCCTTTGCAAATGTGGCAGGCATCTAAAGGAAACTCATAAATCAGTGGTTAAGAAGGCTTCTAGTGCTATGGCTGGGTCTATAAAGAAGCTTGGCATAGCATAAAGGAACATAGTAAGTCCTGCTACCCCAGAGGCAGTACACTGTGGTGGCCAGAACCCAGGGCTTAAAGCCAGGGGATTGGGGTCTGAACCTCAGCCCTGTCACTTACAGGCAAGCCTCAAATTGGCCCAAGTTTCCACATCTGTAAAATAGGAATTGTATTGTGCCTCTTGGCTTGTTGAGTAAGTTAAATGAGATTTATTAATGTACTCACTCAGTAATTATTTCTTGAATACTTACAGGCACTATTTTAGGCATTGGAGGTAGAACAGTAAATAAAATGGACAAAAATCCCTGCCCTTGGGGAATTTATATTCTAGAAATATAATGCATATCATGGCATCAAATAAATGTTTCATTCAAGGAGTCTGTGGATTTCTGGTGAGCTCATGTGATGAATTTTTACTGTGTATTTCCATGAGAATGTATGTTGCAACCCTAGGCACTTAGGACCATTATTGGGCCACATGTCTAAATTGAGAATGGCCCATTAAGTAGGACATTTATGCATTCTTGCTAAATCCCACTATGTTTAGAAAGTCTGTTCCAGTGGAATTGGATTGCTGTCATTTTCACCTCTCTGAAGTGCTTGGACTGAACATTCCAACAATTGGCTGAGGCTCATTACTGCAGGTGGTGTTGTGGCTGGGTGATCTCCACATTGTTTTCTCAGTCATTGCTCTTTGCGCTCTCTGTGACTTAATGCGATTTTACAGAGTTGCTAAAGCTGTGTGTTTGTTTGTTTGTTTGTGTAACTTGTGGAAATAAGTCAAAGGGCTAGCTAGCATGACCAGTTAAAATCCACAAACTGTATTTTAGTAATTTTAATATTTCCTCTCCAAGCTTTTGATCAGCTGCCCATCGAAGAACAAAATGACAGATTGAAGGTTTCAGTTCCTTAGGTTTTCATTGCCTTCCTTCTGGGGCTTTTTCTTAGAGCATCAAAATTCCCAAAATCCATGAAAAGAGAGAGCACGCCTGGAAAGCAAACCCCAGGGGGACTGCAGAGCTGCCTAAAATCACATGTCCTCTCCTGAGAGGTGTGTGTCCAGACCCGTCTTCCATGTGCTATCGTTTTTCTGATGCAGTGGATTTCCAAGTCTCTGGTGGCACACAGCCCATTTAGTTAAAAAATGTAAACAGGAAATTGTTTCCTGGCTGAATGGCCCGTGTGGCCCAGAAAAATGGTCATTTTTGCTGAGCCACAACTTTAAAACCACTCACATAGCAGTGGAGGCTGAAGGCCTCTGAGAAGCTTGCCCCGCCCCAGACAGGCTGGTGCTAGGGTCTGAGTGGGAGCTCACGTACGTGGGCCCAGGGCGTCTTCCACCAGGGGGCAAGGGCACAGTGGACACCACTGAAGATGCTCCTGTGACCTAGAAAGAATTTCTGCAGGTCAGAGAGACACAGTAATGCTCCAAGGAACGGCAGAAGAGCCGCTGCTTGGAAGATGCAGAGGTCTGGAGACCTGTGACTTGGCGCTGATGACACAGCCTGGGCTTCGGTGCCCCTCTTCTCCAGCTCCCCATCATTTGGCCTCCCATGAACCTCGTGCTCCCATTGTGGTTTCCCTGTGTGCTGACAAGTTTTCTGGTTGTTCTGTCTTGCAGCCCCCCGAATCCAAGCCCAACTTCACCCCTCTCGCCATCTTGGCCCATGTTCTCGGCGCCATCCAGCCCTATGCCCACCTCATCCACGTCCAGCGACTCATCCCCCATCAGGTCTGTTGCAGGGTTTGTTTGGTTTTCTGTTGCTGCCGTTGTTCTCTCATTGGCTTGGTCCTCTCTTCATGCAGTGTTCAGCCTCCTCGTCAACTTTGTTCCCCGCCATCCAAACCTGCACTTGCTTTTTGACAGGCCAGAAGAAGCGGTTCGTGAAGACTCCAGGTAAAATCACGGATGATGACCAATCCATTCCTGTTTATCCAAAGCCGGTCAGGGACAGTGGTGGGGGGGGACTAGCCTCTACCCTCCTCTGATTCCAGCCTAAGAGACTGAAGCTGGGAGGGACCATGTGCATGAACCAGCATGGCATTTTCCACGCCTTTCTGAACCCTTCCTCCAGTTTCTGAATTAATCCGTGATGCCTGGAGTTTGGGGAAAGAGTGCCTCCTCAACGGGCTCCTGTTTGGATGGTTCTCAGAATCATGGGCTCTCTGTGCTTTGGTATAAGATAATATCAGAGGGAACATTGCTGAGGCACTTACTGGCCTTTTCTTCCCTTATGTTTATCGGGTAGCATAAGGCAACTTTTATTTGTGGGGTTGGACCATTGGCCATGAGCAGTGATACCTAGCTGCTGAGACCAGAGAAGTGGGAGAGAGACGCAGGTAACACAGAGTAAAGGATGGAGATGGGAAGTGATTGCTCTTTAAATCGTCAAGGGCTGCCTCTTGCCCTCTGCATTCTCCCAGCCTGCTCGGATCTCCATGCCTCATGGACCTTAGTGTTCATGGGAAGAGGCAATACCTCTTTCTGAGGGTTGATCTAGTTCCTCTTCCCTGGTTTGAGAATATCCAGACTTAATTCTTTATACTTCTCTAGAGAAAAGAAGCTATTTAAATCCAGGAAAAGAATCAGTGAATAAAGATCCTGTAGGATCTCTCTGATATGTAGATCCTAAGCCTATATTCTCTCAAACTTAGTCTCTGGTTGCAGACAACCAAAATGTAGAGCCTACTTACGTAGCGTCATAAGCATTTGGAGCCTTAGCAGTATTTTCTTGTCCATCTTTTTTCTCATATCTGGTTTTTTCCTGGAGGGGTGGGTCCAGCAGAGAGGCTTAAACAATTGACAACACTTAGCCTCACTTTAAAAAAAAAAAAGAAAACCCATGCTATTTATATATACAGATGTATATATTTATTTTCCTCCATGTGCTTGCCAATCTATTATTTCATGCTATCCCCATCTGAGGATGGAAGGAGAAATGGCCTGAAACCTCTTACAGAGAAAGAAAACTAAGGCACAGGGAGGTGACTACGTAGTCACATGACTGGATGAGCACCCATCCAGAGGACTTCTTGTCCTCAACCCAGCACTCTTTCCTCCAAACATACGGGTGCCCCCAAACCTAAGGTTCCATGCGACTCCCAGCCCCGGAGCCTGGCCTGCTGTTCTTGGTTTTCTATCTAGCTTTGCACTGGAAGGTGGGAAAGATAGCTTTTCCATATATATACTCTTTTACCCTCACCCTGGGAATAAGGTTAAAACTCAGATCATATTTTCCTGAAACTTAAGTTATTTCCTCATTATTTCTTAGACATATTCTGGGCGCTTGGGGAGACATTAACTTTCTAGGACACGAGATATGGCATGGATATAACCTTTCTGGTTAGATGCCTGATTGCTCCATGAAGACCTAAACCAGAGCAAACTACAGAGACCTGGGGCAGTCACCTTCCAATATGCCTCCCTACTCATAGGATAGGCCCAGTCACTAGGAGAATATGCTTCCTTCATTTTGATCAAAGGGGAGTAAAACCTTGAAAACATTGGTCCTTTGAACAGAATGGGCTGGGGGACTCAGGATGATAGAATCATTTGGCTAAAAATGTGGGCATATTCTCTACTTTGGGAGTGTCTACTTTTTGTGTCTCTGAGTTTCGGGAAACAGCCTGTTGCCTGTCCAATATCTGTTCCTCTGTACTCCTTTCCATCACCCAACATATTTTCCAGGTATTTTTCTTTAGCTAATCCTCTCCGTCTCCCAAAGTATTTCAAGATTGGCAATAGGATCTGCTACCATGATGTGTTTGGGGTCATGGTTATTCAGCACTGCCCACTCTGGCCACCATTAAAGTAGCACCATCTGGATAATCTTAATCCACAACACTTGAGGAAGCTGCCATTTTGAAAGAGGAAAGGCCGACTAGGGCTTGGAATTGACTGGCACTGAGCTAAGTATGTGTGCCGAGGTGAGCACTGATAGAGACCCTACTGGGAGCTAGCCCATCAGAACTAGCCAAGAGGGTTGAAATCCTTTAGTTGCCATTGCGGTATGCAGCCAAGAAATGGGGGTGTACACCTATCATTCAGGTCCATTGGGGCCTTTCCCCCACACCCACCTCCATAGTGTGAAGCTTCAGATTTCCTTCCCTTGGAAAATAACTACTTAATTAGATGTAATAAGTGGTCCCATGAACTTCTCTTCAATGTCTCCTCTGGAAGTGGCTCCCTCTCCCCTCCACCAGGCATATAATTTGAAGCTCAGGAAGGAAGAGGCCTTTGACAGCACAGCAGAGGAAGGGTACTGGAGGCATATTCCCTTCACACTTCCCTTTCCTGTCACCCCTACAAAATCTCTAGTGCCTGAACCATAACTTCCACTTACACAGTAGCCTCTGGCAGTTGTGCCTAAATGATCAAGCTATTGCATCCTGCCAGTCTAGCTGGTCCCACCTCCCTGTAGTGTCATCTGATGGAGAGTGGCTTGTCATTTTGCAAGGTTTGCAAGGGCATTTGAGGGAAGCTCCTCTGAGTGCTTTCCTGGCCTTGTGCCATGCTCAGAGGCAAAAATTAAAAATGAACTAGCAGAAGGTTCCAAACTTGTTCATGCCCTTGAAGGCCAGCTGAGGTCTGAAGGGCGCTGTTACAGGAGCAGCTGAACACACCTCAGGCTCTCTGTGTCCAATGTTGAGATGCACCGCAGGGAACAGGGAACTCAAGAGCCAAAGGTGCTTGGTGGGGAGTTTTTATTTTTTTAGTTAGAGCCAAAGCCTACAAACACAACCTCCTGCCAACTGGATCTGTTTTGGTAGGAACTCTACCTAAAGCAAACTGCTGGGGCTTTTGACAGTGAATATGGCATAGGACACTGGACTGGTTGGGCTGACCAACTTTTAAAAAGATAAGAGTTGCCCCCTGATAGAGATGCCAGATTTGGCAAATGTTTTGCAAATAAAATGAAAATACAGAATATCCAATTATGTTTGAATTATAGATAAACAGCAAATGCTGTTTCTTATGATAAGTATGTCCCATGTACTATTTGGGACATACTTAGGCTAAAAAGAGCATTTCCCACTGATCTGAAGTTGTTTTTTAACTGGGTGTCTTATCCTTTATTTGGTGGCCCTAGTCCCGGGGACAGCAGTGGGAGGACATCTCAGGAGAAAAGACCCTCTCCTAAATGGTCAGTCAACTGTTAATCTCAGAAAAAAGCAAGGCCCTTTCTTGATCTTTGTTTTTATTTTTAATGGGTTATTGCATTGTCACTTTATTCAGTTCCCAAAGCTTAACATTAGTGGAAAATTTATTCCTTTTGAATAATAATCTTCAGCACCTGAGACCATTTCCTCTGCTCTCTTCTGCCAGATTACCCCAGTTGGCTTCCCTGGTTTGCCCATTTTGTCCCATTCCCTTTATTTAATGAAGTTAATAAGTAACCTCTATGAGAATCCCCTGGAAGAGCCTTGCCTCAGATGATCTTTCCCTCGCCTTTGATTTTCTTGCCCCCAGTCTCTGTTCTTCACCCACCTCCTGTTGCGCTGTCCTTAAGGGATAGTGACTCTGGCTAATGTCAACCGGAATCTCCTTCCACTTCCCTGGCTCTCCTTGCCTGCCAGTATGGGGTTTGGGCTGTTTTATCACTTTCTACAACCAGGCAACTCCTCCTCTCAGCTCCCACTGCCTCAAAAACAAAGACCAAAACAAACATTTTTCCCCTCCATGGAAAGTTGCACAATGGATGTTTGGCCCTTGCTGACAATATGCATACTTGGTTCACTTAGATCACAGAAGATGCCCCTTGTCCAGACTCCATTCTGACTTTAATGACAATTATCCCAGAAGAGCTGTTTTCCAGTTGAAACTAATGAATTATGATGGCTCTTCTTTCCTTCATCCCACATAGACCCACTTCATTTTCTCCCCATTTCCCAATTTTCTCCCACCTGGCTGCCATCTCTGGGCTACTAGAAGGCTAGGAAGAAGAACAGTAAACTGTGCCTAGCAACAAATTCTGGATACTCATTTATTCTGATCCTTGTGCACAACAGACCTTTTAAGCTATCTCCTTCAGTTTTCATGGAGCCAAGACTAGAAGTTCTAGATGCCTGGTCCTAGTGTAGGTGTCCATCCATCCATGGCTCCTCTTTTCCAAAGGGAGGATGGATTTGGTGACTCAGAAGTACCAATTCCATGATGACCCAAGACCTCTGCCTCTTCTGATGTTGTCTGGGCTTACCTGAGACCAGCCCTTCCTCAGCTAAACCTCATTTGGCCACTAGAAATCAGTGTGCCCCAGGGTGTTTGGCTCCACTGACTCCTGGAGGCTTTCTGTTAGTCAAATGTAGCTAAAGTAAATATTATATCCCTGGAATAGTTGCTTAACCCATAGGACCTACTTGTTCTTTTGTTATTCTGCCCCGGAGCCCCTAAATGTGCTTCTTCAGAGGTCTTAGAGATAGAAGAGATTACTTTTAGCAAATAAAGAGCTAACTTTGACTGTTAAGTGTCATTTCTATTATGACCCTTGAAAAGTCCATTGATCATTTGGAACTACTGGATATCAAAGCAAAGATTGATAGGTGGTAATAGGATTTATCACTTCTTAAAATTTACTCTTCAGAACACGAATTAGGAATCCGTGGCCCTTCAGTCAAATCCAGCCTACCACCTGTTTTTTCTAAGTAAAATGTTGATGGAACACAGCCATACGAATTCATTTACACAATGTCCATGGCTGTTTTTATGACACAAGGCAAAGCTGAGTAATTGCAACAGAGACCATACAGCCCACAAAGACCGGAATATTTACTGCTAGGCCATTTACAGCAAGAGTTTGCCAACCCCTGTTCTGAAACCGTGGTTCTCAGCTCTCTTGCACACTAGAATCACTTGAAGAGCTTTTCAAAAATACTGATGACTATATTTATATCTGCAGGTTGGTATAGAATCCAGATATCTGCATTTGTTAAGAGCTTCCCGGTGACTTTGATGCACGTATATATGTCATGTTCCCTCCCCCTTCTTCCTCTCCACACTCCCCACACACGTTCACATAACTGCTCACACACACACCTTGTCTGTTCCCTGTCCTACCCCGGGGGTCGGGGAGTTCCACCTCTGGAATCCTGCTCCACCAGCCCAATGAGAGAAATAAGTAACATCTGGGAGAGCGAATGTCAGCCCATGGCCTAGAGCCGAAAAATGGCTTAGTTAGAATTTCTGCTTTTTGACTCACTGAGCATTGCCAATTTTCAACAAGGTCTTTTGGGAGTGTCCTCCAGAGCAAGTAGGAAGCCCTTTCGCCACCACTCTTTTCCAAAACTACTCCTGCTCCAAAAATGGGTCCCAGCCTGCACTCCCACCATTCAGGTGTCCTGACACCTAGGCAGAGTTTTAACGTGGCACAGAGGTGACCCCACAAGGCGTGTGGTTTCTCGGGGCTTACAGCTTTTCTCTGAATAATTCTCATTTTTCTCTGGTGACCTTTGCAACTCTTCCGCCTCATGTTTTGCCATCTGGCTGTCTTGTCAGGCTGTTGCCACAAGAGATAACTAGGTGGCTTGCAGGGAAGGGGAAGAAGAGAGATTAAATATCTGGGGCTTTCAGATAGTTTAAAAATACTGCTAAATAAACTCCTGTTTTCACACAGCACACCGTTCCGGAAGGCAAAAGCCTTATATGCCTGCAAAGCTGAACATGACTCAGAACTCTCGTTCACAGCAGGCACAGTCTTCGACAATGGTGAGTTTCTCATCCCTTTGCACAGATCTGGGCGGCGGCGGGGGGAGGGGGGAAGCTAATAAATAACTGCAGTTTTCAAAGTTCCTACCTAAAAAAAAATGACAGTCTCATTGAATGAGTAAGACTGAAAAGAAGGGTGTGTGTGTGTGTGTGTGTGTGCGCGCGCGTGCGTGCGCGCGCATGCTCCCTGGGGTCTCTTCCCAAAATACAAAATACGCGAGAAGCAGCAGGACTTGCGGAGGCATTGTCAAGAGAGGACAGTGTGCTGAAGCCTTCGCTTTGACTGAGGCAACCTCATGGAAGTGTTTTGGACGTTAAAAGTGGATTGTACCTGCACAGGACTCAGCCCAGCAACTTGGCAGTGACTTTGAGAGTCTGGGGGCTGTACAGAGGGTAGAAGTAACAGAGCTGAGAATAGGAGTCTTGTAAGTAGTCAACTCAGGGCAGAGACTGAGGTACAGAATTTCTCATTGGGTTCAGTGGCATCCACCCTCCACAGGAGGTGAGGCTCGTCTCTGAGATGGCAGGGTACCCGGGGACCTCTGTGTCAATGAGCCCTGTTGCAGCCCTGCGTGCCCTCCCCCGAACTGTTGGGAAGTGTAGAGTGGACTCCCTAAGTCACATCTCTCTGCAGACTGCCAGCTGTCCTGCTCAGGTGTCCTGGTGTGAAACTGGATTCGTGGCACCTGCACCGTAGAACTGGGAACTAGTACTTACTCGATGAACCTTTTCCTGGTTCTTTTTGTTTGTTTTCCTCCCTAAACCAAGAAAAAAGCAGTATTTTTTTTTAAGTGAGTATTGATGCCATAACTTGTCATAACCATTTACCGAAGAGAAAATCATGTTTCTGGGAAAAAGCCAGAGTCTCTGTTATTGCTGAGATTTTTGCCAGATGAACTTCTCCTTTAGGGTTCGTCTTTGTGGATGCTTGGGTGAAAGGGTATGTTTGTTTTGCCCAAAGGAGGAGCCCAGAGCAGCTGCCTGATTTCAGGAAGTGGACATTTTCTAGGGGTGCCTTCTTGACTTCAGGTGGGGTGGTGGCAAATTTCCTGAGCAAGGCTGAGTGAGTGCAGGTTGCCCAAGCACTCCCCTTCAGGGCTGAGTGCCTCACGTTGGCCTAGATCACACCTCCTGCCACCTGCCTGAGACCTAGAAATACAGGGCAGCCAAGGCCCCCACGTAGCACTGGCGAGCCTGAGCTCTAGATTCAGGCCACCAAAGCACAAGTCCTGGTTTGTGCCTCTGTGACCTGAAGCAGTGACAGCCTCTCTGTGCCTCACTTCTGTCATACCAGGGTAACAGACGGTTGTAGGGAAGAGTGGAGTGGTGCACACATCATATATTTAGTACTCAACACATATTAAGCATTCAACACTGTTAGTAGGATGATTGTCATCGTTTCACCTGTCCTAGGTAAAGAGCCTGCTGTTCTGACAGTTCACAGTGACGTGTTTACCTTTTTCCCTGATATGACCCAGGCCTGGCTCTTGGCTGGGCAGTAGGCACTACACCTTGACTCTCTGAGTCGTGGCTGTCTTTACCAGCCTCACATTCTAAGCCAGAGCAGAGACGGACTCCTGGGGACATCCTTGATGGCATTCACACACGAAGGGACTGCCCCCTCTGTGTGCCCAGCCCCTGCATTCACCGTGGCAGAGATAATAATCAGGCATGGGGGACCGACTGGGGAACAGGCCACAGAGGTCACACTTGGGCCTTCTGAGCCAGTAGGGACAGGGGCAAGCTCTTAACTGTATGTGACCTGCTGGGCACACGTCCTCCTTTATGGTTCCCCAAGCCCAAAGAGCACTGTCCTTAATTAAACCTTTGCTCCATTAACTTTCATTGGGGTGCCTTGCATACCAAAATATACCAACTGCCTGTCAGCAGCTGGAGTAATCAGGCTGACCTGAGGTGAAGCTGGTCCCCTGAAGGCTGTCCAAAGCCATGTCATTGACAAGTGTGCCCGGCCCGAATAGGCCCCTAGGTAGAGTCACAGCTCAGCCATCACATGACACAGATCTCACAACAGACAAACCAGAGCAGGCCGTGTGCACAGGCTTCTGTGTCCTACTCTGTCAGCAGGGGTGGGGCTTCTGCCTGTAGAGGAGCAAGATTTGAGAGATTGCCACATTTACGGGTGAATCCAGAATTTAAAGTCTGTCCTCTAAACTCCAGTTCACTGCTCTTGTGGGCAAGGGGCTGCCTTGTTCCTATCAGCCATTCACTGTGACTGCAGAGAGTACCCCTGATCTCAGGGACAGAGTTGGTTTAAACTCTCAAAAGGTATGTGTATGTGTGTGCATCTTGTTTGTGACTCTTTTTCTTGAGTGCAGCCTCCTTGTATTTTTTTTTTCAAACCACTGTACTGAGATATCTACATACCATATAATTTACCCCTTTAAAATGTGCAATTCCATGGTTTTTTAGTAGATTTAGAGTTGTGCAGCCATCACTACCATCTAATTCCAGAGTATCTTCATTGCCCCGAAAAGAAACCCTGTGCCCTTCAGCAGTCATGCTCCACATATGCCGTGTCCTGCCCCTTTCAGCCCAGGGAACCCCTCATCTCCTTTCTGTCATTATTTATTTGCCTGCTCTGGATATTTCATGTAAACCGGATTATACAGCGTGTGGGCTTTTTGTCAGTGGCTGCTTTCACTCAGCATAGTATTTTCAAGGCTCATCCCTGTCGTATGTAGCATGCGTCAGGACTTCCTTCCGTTTTACTGCTGAGTAATCTTCCCTCCTGTGGTATAACATGTTTTATTTATCCATTTGTCAGTTGATAGCATTTCGATTGTTTCTACTCTTTGGCTGTTAGGAGTAATGCGGCTGTAAACATTTGTGTACTGATCTTGGTGAGGACCTGTGTTTGCTGTTCTCTTGTTGATAGACCTAGGTGGGGGAGGGGCCCCCTAGATCACACAGTAACTCCGTTTAATAGCTTCAGGAGCTGCCAGAGTGTTCTTACAAAGGGATTGTACCGTGTCATCTTGCCACCTGCCTCCATCTGACAACATGTGAATCCTCTGTTTAGATTGGTTTGGCTGGTGATATTTATCATGCCCGATTTTTAGAAAACACTACATATACCTCATTATCCCCCTCCCTTTACCTGGGAAATTGGGCATTAGGGGAGAAAAAACGGTTAGCACGTTAGGCAAAGATCACTTCCCTTGTTCTGTCTCCTGCTAGTTTCTTGGTGGAGACTTCAGGTAAGAGCCATTTAAGTTGGATGTTCTGTAGCTGTCAGATTGAATCATCAGACCAATTGGAAGGAAGTTTCCTAATGACAGGCTTAGGGAGTTGTGTGTGTGTTGTCTTTCTCAGCATCAAGAAGAAGGGATGAGGAGGAAGAAGAAGGAGGGGCACCCTGAGGGGAAAGTCTGTTGTTTCATAATGATTAATCTCCAAGCCTTTGGATTCCAGGAGCCTGTGCTGCAAATGTGAGCTGTGCTGTTCAGTCGGCTTTGGGACTTTGTGCAGTGGGGAATGGATGTGCATTACTCGGAAATAACTCCACTGTCAGCCCTTGCCAGCCTACTAGGAAATAGCATATTTCACCAAGAGCGCCTTAGTTAGTAACGAAAGAGAAAGAGAAATAACTCATGTTCCCAAGAACATTAGTCATTTTATGGCAGTGTGATTAGCGATACCTGGAAAATGCACACAGCATTCACTAAAATTGGGTTCTTGGGACAATTTGATCAAGATTTGAGATGGGCTGGATCCATTCATTGCCAAGATATGGGATCCGGCATGAGTGCAAGACCCACTCTGGGCTGCCCCAGGTTTCCTTCAGAGACAGAGAGCATCCTCCCAGGGGATCATGGGTTGCTCTACCAGTGGGGTTGTGGGGGAGGGTCCTCAGTGGAGTCTTTTGGACCCCCCAGCCGTGCCTACTGCCAAATCCAAACACAAGCCCAAGCCACCTCCATCTCTCACCCAGCTGTTTCCACCAGCTGCCAACACAGACTTGTCATGTCCACTCTTGCCCCCATAACCCTTCCCTACGCAGCAGCCAGAGCAATGTTTGAAAATCGCATCATGTTATTCTCCTTCACCTATCCCAGTGGCCTCCTGGTCCTCCGAGAATTGCTGATCGGCGTCTCCACGGTCTTGTTCCTGCCCCCTGGCCCTTCCCTTCCTCACTTGATATGCTGCAGCCTCGCACACTTTCCCTATGTTCTCTGCTAGGGTTAGCAAACTATGACCTGCTACTCAAATCCAGCCCACTGCCTGTTTTTGTAAATAAAGTTTTGTTGGAACATAGCTACCCATGCCTTTTTGTCTACATGTTAGCCATGGTGCTACAATTGCAGAATTGAGTAGAGACACACATTTACAGACTGGTTCTTTGAGAAAAGGTTACAGACCACTGTTCTGAAATCATAGCAGGCTTTTCCCGACCTTAGGGCCTTTGTACTTGCATTACCCACTGCCTGGCTAGCTCCTTTAGATCATTTAGGTTTTAGCTTTTTGAGCTCCTTCCCATACCCACATCCCTATCCCAGTCTCTTTCTCCTCCTTCATCACTACCTAAAATTATGTGCTTATTTACTGATACGTTGCCCCTTTCCGAGCGCAGAATCTTTTCTGCTTGCTTTGTACCGTGTGCAAGGTCCTAGCTTAGTGTCTGGCACAGGGTAGATGCTTAATAAACACTTGTTACATGAGTAAATATATTCACCTACACAGGGATCTGTGCCTCTTCCAGCCAGTGCTTCTTCCCTTAGGGACAGCCAGCCACTAGAGACCTTAGTCACATGCTTGTTCCTTTTCCACAGTGAGAAAAGGAAAGGAGAGAGCATGAGTTGTGTATACAGGGGTGTATGGAGCATAGATGGATGAAGCTGAAAATGCTTGGCAGGAAGCACATCCACGTCAGGAGCTGCTTGTATTATTTGCTTGCTGGGCTGGAGAGCTGCCGAGGCAGCTCACTGCAGTGGTTCGTGTGTTTATGTGGCACATTGGACACTGGTATAGTTCAGAAAGTTGGGCATGGGCTCAGTTGAGCTCAGTAAGTGCATACGAACACTGTTAATATCCAAAGCTTTGGGCTAGGCAAAAGCAGTAGTGGTTAGACCACAGAGTCTGGGGTCAGATATCCCGGATTCACATCGATCTCCATCATCTGCCAGCTGTGTATTTAGGGGCAAAATGCTCAACGTCTCTGAGCCTCAGTTTCTTATCAGTAAAATGAAGATAATAGCATAACTGAGTCCACAGTCATTCTGAAGGTGAAAGGAGATGAGGCAGGCGAAGCCCTTAGCAAAAGACCCACCACTTGGGATGTACATATGTATGTGTATGTGTATATGTATCATTCTTATCCCCAAAGACCACATTCTCTGGTTGAATTAGAAGCATAACGGGCTTGGTCTCTGGAGTCAAAGAAACTGCGTTCAAATTCTAGTCATACCATTGTGATACTGCACAAATTAATTTACCTTTCTGAGCCTTAATTTTCTCATTTGTAAAATATGGATACCAAGATACAAGCTAGGATCTTTAAGATCAAAGAAATTGACGTATATCCAAACCTCAGCAGCCCATGGCTGCTTCCCAGTCACTATTTCTAGGTGTTAGCTTCTATCATAATTGACAGTCAGAGGGGAGTCATTGAAGAATATTGAGTGATACGGCACAGACTAAAACATCCTAAAAAACTAGTAAAGGAAGCAATGCATAACACATTTGAACAGCGTTAACAGGACCCGTGAATAACGTGTGGAATGTGCTATGAGCATTCCAGGAGTTTGGAGAAAAGAGGGAGCAGGTAGACTGGATTCCGTGCTGGTGTTTCTGAAGGAGGTAGGGCTTCAGCAGAGTCGAGAAGTGGGAGGAGGGGAGACAGAAGACAACAGCAGGGCAAAGGGCATCTGATGTTGCTTCCCCTCCTCCATCCATAGGTGAGAATTTGCACTTTCTTATGACCACCCTCATTCCAGAGGCATTTGGGCACAGAAAAGTCATAACCCTTACCTTTCTGTGATTAAGGTAAAAATAACAGATCCCTGGGAGCACCTGAGTGCCTCAGTCAGTTAAGTGTTCGACTCTTGATCTCAGCTCAGGTCTTGATCTCAGGGTCGTGAGTTGGAGCCCTGCATTGGGCATGAAGCCTACTTTAAAAATAAAATAAAGTACATATCCCTGGGCCTCACTCCTAGGGATTCTCTTTTAACAGGTGTGCCACGCGGCCCAGTTTTAATAACCGTGCAGGTGATTTGGATGCACATGGTTTGGTGCCAGGCCTTAATAAGCCCAGCTCGAAGCCCCCAGTGAGTCAGCAGACTGACCAGAAGGCTTCACTGTCCCCTGTCCTAACTCTTGTTCTTCGGCTTGGAGGGGCCTCCTTTGTCCTCTCTCATTCATCCCTTACTCTGCAAATCCCATTTTTAATGTTTTTAGTTGTTAGCACCTCAGCACCTGAGCTGCATTTGAACAGCTGGCCAGGAAGGGAGAATGTCTGAAAGAGAGAGACTCAATGTATCCAGTGGAATAACCATTCAACTAGGAGCTTTGCTGTAAACTGGGAGGGGTCTTAATTTTGTTTTTGTTGTATTTGGTTGGTTGGTTGTTTGGTTGTTCTTTCTAGGTCTTTTATTTTGGGGAGTGAGTTTGTTTGTTTGTTTTGCTTTTGAACATTTGAGGTTTTCCAAAGCTTCAGTGGGTATTGAGATCAGGCGCTCACCAAGATTTTACCAGGAGAGAGCCTTGTTGACTCATCCAAATGATACAGGATCCCCTATTGACAAATTCTGGCTCTCTGCTGAGTGCTTTCTCCATATTGACTCCTGGCACTGGAGTTTTATTATAATCACTTTATAGGTACAAAAAAATTCAAGTGATCTTAATTAACATTGTCAGCCAGATGGCTGGGCAGAAGGCAGTGGTGTTTGGGTGCTAGTATCTTCAGGATAAGTTGAGAGAGCTTCATCGTTGGAGAGACCAGGTTGCTTTTAAGTTGTGTTGTATTCTCTCCCATGCTCTTCTCTTCCAGACTCTTCTGTGTGGATGTCATGAATCCAAAATACCCTTAGTATTTTTGGTTTATTCCTGAAGCCTACTGATAGGAAATTATGTAAGCATTTTGGTGGCCAACTGATAGATGTTTGACCTTGTCTTTTCCTGAAGAAGCATTCAAGATTACCTTGACACTGACCTTCCTGAAGCCTCACTGTGTGTTCTTTCGCTGCTTGCCCATTGCTTCCTTTGGTTTCTGTTCTTGCTTCTTTCCCTACAAACTGAAACTAAAGTTATGTAGTAGCAATGGGGGCGGAAATGCTTTTCTAAAACAAGCTCAGGAAGTCACTTAATTAGCCTAGGAAGGGAATAGGGGAAAATTCATTCTTTACGAACAATCTCAGAAAATTGGAGTTTTCCTAATACATTAAGAGCAAATGCACTGCCTTTCCCATTAAGAGTGATTTGTATTTTGCCGGTTCACAAGCATGAACACCGTGCCCCTGCCATCTCCAGGTCCCATGATTCCTTCTCTCTTTCTTCCTGCTATTGGACTTTGCAGCCTCAATTGGATTTTATGTAATCTTTACAGTATCACAGTAGTCTCCATGAAGATGGATTGTGATAGCACAGAAATGGGGTAGATTTCTTGGATATCGAAAAATCAAAGAGACAGAAATTTTGAAAGTTACAAGAGAAAGAGGAAGAAGACAGACTTGAGTCTTGTATGTAGGAGGGAGGAAAATTCTAGAGAACAGGAAAGAAAAATAAGAAAGGATATGGGCGGAACAGAGAGGGGGCTATTCAAAGGCTATAGATTGCCCAAAGAAAGGTGGGGAGATTTGTAGGAAGGTTAGAATCAGAGGGTAAGGATTTAAGGGAAAGTAAAATGCATAATTAGGTTAGTGAAATGCATACTAGATACCTTTAAAAACTAGTTCTTAGCATTCCTCCATGGGTACTCCACTTGGCACATAGGCATTACTGGGTAGATAGATGGGTACATGGATGGATGGATAGATGGATGGATGGTTAGATAAATTTATGGGTGGAACACCATAACCGACTTCTAACCTCAAAAGGAAAAATCTGTCACCTCTTAATAGTTTAAGCCAGCAACTTCAGAAAGTCTAGGAAACTCCACAAATTGTATGCAAAATTTTGAATGGCTGTGTCTATTTCCCTTTTTTTTTATTATAGAGAACTTTCAAAATGACCTTTATCAGAACGCTTATGTCCCACAAGAAGTTAAGAACCCCTGGTCTAAACAAGTCCTGGAAACATGTAACATAACAGGCGACTGCACTCATTTGTTCTCTCACACGTCCACCACCTCCCCTATCTGTAACGTTTTCTCGCTGTCTCTCTCCCCTCTTCCTGTACAGTTCATCCATCTCAGGAGCCTGGCTGGTTGGAAGGGACTCTGAACGGAAAGACTGGCCTCATCCCTGAGAACTACGTGGAGTTCTTTTAACCGTGGGCCCCAGCAGACCTGCTGAGCTTTCCATGGTATCCATGACAACCGCTGATTGCAGTGTTGGAGGCCGTTTCTCTTTGCCACTGAGAAATTCAGGGTGACTGACTCGGTTACTACCTGTCAACGCAAATGTTTCTGTGAACTCTGGAGCACCCATCCCCATGACCATGGCAGCTGGCATGCGGTGATACTGCAAGGAACAGAAGGAAATCAGCAGTGGAGACCATTTGATTCTGATAACCGAGAGAACGGCTGGCAAAGCCATTCCTCTCCTTTAGCACCCTAAATAGGGAGGATTCATTTGTTTCAGCAGTCATCCAAACCCCCAACCTTCTGAGAAAGGAAGTAAGAAAGATGTAAGTAGTCCTCAAGAGCATGCAGTGTAGCTTAAGTCTGGCAGGGCTGGGCATTGGCTGAGACCCAGGCTGGGCCCGTTGCTTCTGTTTACAGTAGACACTCTCTTTACCCCACCTCCAAATACTTGAGGCCCACAGTGCTACAGGCAGCTGGGTCTGTCTGTTTGCATGCAGGAGGGAGAGGGGTTATGGCACTGTTTACGTAAAATGCAATCTCTCACCATCTCCAGGCAGCCTCGGCCAAGCATCGGCAGAATTCAGCTCAGTCCCCTCTTGCAAGGGGAACACACACACCCCACGTTCCCCCTCCCAAGCTAGGAACTTCTCTGCCACTGAGGGCTGCCATCACCTCGTAACCACGGCAACCCAACCTACTCTGAAACCAAACCAAAAAAATAACACACTTTTTGCATGATATTTTTTTTTTCTCCCTGCTTTATGGTCATTTTTTGAATGGTTTTCCAACAACCTGAAGCAGAAGGGCAAGGAATTAGAGTGGTCTGCTCGGGGCAGACAGAATGGCAGCTGGGAACTCTTCCCTTTCTGATGAATTTCAGCAGCATCAGGATATATTTGGAGCAAACTCTAGTAACCTCTTGAGATTAAATTACATACAGGTTTAATATTTCTGTTCTTCCATGCTTTATAGGGGGCAATATACTGCTTCTCCACAGGTGACATCCTCCCTTTGACTTGTTCCATCATGGTCTCCCGTTCCCGTCCCTTCCCCTGCCCTCGCATGCCTGTAGTCCCTCACTGACCAGCCCTGTGGCAGTACCCTGCGCTGCTGAGCACTGGTGCCCTGGTGGCTTTCAGGGGTGATTTCAGGGCTAACCCTGTGGCCTGTAGTTTTAAAGGACATATGTGTTCACTGCCACTCAGAAAAAGGGAATTGTTTCTCAGGCTTTTGAGGCACAAGACTAATAGTATAAGCCATTGTGATTCAGGAGGCATGGAAAGATGGAATGGGTACCTTCTGAGAAAGAGAGTTTCCTGGTCCAGAAGGGGCCGGGTCTTCTGGAAGATTACCTGGGATGGGGAAGTTGGGCCTGGACATTTCACATTCACTTGGCCTTCAAAGAACAGAGTTCTCAGTGTCTTCTGCATTCGAATGTCCTTGCAAGAGTGACTCTGGGCAGACAGACTCCAAATTGATGGACCGTCAGGCTCCCCAGGAGCCCCTTGGAATGGCAGCATTGTTCCAGAGTGTTCCCCGCTTCTGGAATTCCTGTTTAGGGAAGCTTAAAGAAGAAGAGAAAAACTTGAATTGTGTTGAATTACTGTATCTTTTACTCTTTTTTTTAAAGATAAACTTGTAAATAGAGTGATTTGAAATATTATATGGCAAAGTTTTATATTTGATATTCTTGAAGCTAGTCGCTGTCGCTCCACACGTTTAAGCTCTGGTTGTTGAAGAGGTGTGTGTATGAGGGAGCAACCGGGGGCAAGGTCATCCCCTCTCTGGCCTTGAGAAAGGAGAAAACATTTCTATACACTCTCTACTGGCTCTGGTTGGTGGGCATGACTCACTGATGGTGTTCAGTCTTCTTTATGCAAATGTGTTTTTGAGCTTTTCTTGGGCTTTGAATTTGGAGAGAGAAAGAGCATTTTCAGGCAATGAATGTTTCAAAGAACTCTTGCTGGGTAGTATGAAGCAGCTCAGGATTCACATAGGTGGGGCTAGGAGTTAGATTTTGTTTTCCATGTTTCTTCTCAGGTGTATTTCTTGGTACCCCAAGGTGTCAGGACAGAAGGTGTTGGGATAGTTGCATGTTCCTTATATCTAACTCCTCGGAACATCTTTAAGGCTGTATACATGAGGCCGAGCTATTTTGTAAATGTTGTGTGTGTCTTAAGTTCTAGGAAAAACTGGCTTCTTAGGATCTTTGGTCCTCAGTACACTGCTGCTTTCCCTTCCCCTAAATACTTCCCTTCCTGTTCATCTCACATTTCCTGTAACCCCAAAATAAGAGAAAAACTCTACAGAGGGATAGAGGTTGCCATGACAGCTTTAGAGATGGTTTGAAATTTTAGATATGGTGATTCCGTTCATCAGCTCAAGGATTTACACAGTGGTGGTGCAGGACCTCATCCAGCAGCAAGCAAAACACTACCACTGAATCAGGGAATAAGCACTGAGACTGGATAAGACCAAGAGAGGACTCGGGAAAGCTCTCACTGCAAACCCAAGAAGAAAGAGAATACACAAACCGGCTCCACATACTCCCTGCAGACCTTGGACAGCTCAAGGGTCTGTTCAGTGGGGCCTGAGGGGGCAAGCCTACTCTGTGCCACTGTGCGTCCTAAATAGAAAGAGCTCAAAATATTGTTGTTAACACATTTGTCGTTTCGAATTGTCACCTGCCACACTGGAACCTTAACTAGAGCTAACCTAGGGGAGCAGAAGGCCCAGGCCCTGATTTGAGGAGCTCCTCACTAAAGCATCACTGTCGACACTTGGCCCCAGCTCGACTGCTCAGAAGCTTGTCCCTCCCTCCTCAATTGGCCCTGATCTGAAGCTGGAGGGAAATGGAGCTGTTGCCAACCTGCATTTTTCGGTAGACCCCTTCCCAGCTTCCCTGTAGCCATGCTGGGCATGTGACAGATGGCTGCTCTCCTTCCTTTCCCCAGCCAGGCTCACCTCCTCCCCATTTGCTACAGAACTGGAGAAACCTTTCAGAATGTGAGCCAACAAATAGGGAAGGAATTGGAAGACCAAAAATAGATTTTACCTTCTCTATCATCCCTGCCCCCCCCCCACCCCGGCCCCTAATTCTGCTGAATAGGGAACTTGAGGGCAGATGAGAAGAATGAACTAGGTACCGGAGTGGAGGACTATGGACCAAGATCCCCGAGCTCTCCGCGGAACCTTGTGTTTCTTTTGTAAGGCCCTGGGATGAGGCATCCAGAGCCTGAATCTTTTCTTGGGCATATGAGCAGTCTGTCCCTCCTCCTTTGGGTACTCAAAGAATTCCATGGCTACAGAAGGCCATGCTGTGAAAGAAGTAGTTTCAAATCCCTGCCCCTAAGCAAGTAAATTCTTGACTTGCTCAAGACTGATGATATTCTCTCCTGTTTTCAAAAATCAGTGTATAGAGATGGACCCTGCATAGCACAGCCTTCTTTAATATCCTATAATTGGAGCCAGTTTTTCACTTAATGTTTTGAGTATTTCTACAGCCATTATGTGTTTACCTCTGCCAGACCAAACAAACTCAGTGTAATTCTAGTTCATCTCCTTTTGCTGAGTGCTCTTTTGGATGGAGAGGCAAAGAGAAAGAAAATAAGCCATCAAGTATTGGCAGAATGGCGTTAGCAGGACAGAGCCATGCTAGTGACAAGATCATTTCAGGCATTTCCAGGACTCCAGGGTTGCACGTGCATTCCTGTAGCTCAGAGGGAAATCCTTCTATGACCTAGGTCTCCTGACAACAGCAACTCCAGTCACTCCAGAAGTTCCGTCTTGACTACAGAGACTGCTAAAGCACCCATGGTTGAAGGGTAGGGAGACAGAAATAATTGGCTAAAGGTAATTTGATCCCTTATTCGTGACTATTTACTGGTACCTTTCATTCTCTGGCTTCTGTTGCCAAAACCAAGTTGGGACCAACAGTTTTACAGACACAGGAGTCCCAGGTACAGCAGTGGCCACCATGGTACCCACAGCATGTTGCAGTGCAGAATGTTTGATGAGCAACCGTATTACCCAAGTAGGTAGCCACCACTGAAGAAACCAAATAGCTCCCTGACTTAAAAAGGAATGTCCCGGGTATTCTGTTCTGAGTTATCTGTCATTTTCTGGCAAACTTGATGGTAATCAGTTACCTAGACAACCCTGCCCCACATGTCTTTTAAGTCAACTGGGTGTCCTCTGACACACCCTTTGCTGGTGTTTAAAAAATGTATCCTGTGTGCAAATGCATTTGGCAGCCACGCTGATCTGCTGGGTGCTGAACCACTTCTCTGTAATTGTAGCATCAAAATGACACCAGCAGAGCAATGAACCTTGCACAATCCTACGGCATGCCTGAGACAAGACTCCGACAAGTAATAATTAGCTTTTTTCTCCTTTCACCGCCTACGGTCCTTGTGTAACTGAAGAACTTCTCACAGCACAGGGAGAGACCATATAGAGAATCCAGATGTCCTTCAGAGCCACCAGCCCTTGCTCACATGTGGTCTCCCGATGGAAGCACCTGTGTTCTTGGGTGAAAAGGTATTGGATGTGAAGTAGTGCCGGGAGCAGACACAAAGTAAAAGGTGAACCACGTTGAAGATCTTAGGATTGTTTTTACAAGAAATAAATATAGTTCTCAATAGGGAAAAATACATCACAGAGGAAGTTTGCAGCTAATAGTTTCGCAAAAGTTTTCCAGGACACTACAAGACGGAAACATCTTTCAAGAAGGTGGAATACTGTAGGGAGCAAAGGCTTGGCACAGTCTCAGTCCCATATAAGAAGAGCAGTTAGTAGTATATGAAAATTCTCTTGAGCGTAGTCAGAACCAGAGTATTGATAATCAAAATGTCAAATTTACCTGGAGCGGTCCCGGAGAGGTCAAGACATTGTACATCCCTTTCTACAAAGTTGTCCTGACAGACACCTACAGACAGCTACCGTGGGTATCCGGATGCCAGGGTCAACCTTATACCTGTGAAAAGAGGTTCCTCTGTTGATTCTAAAGCATCTGCGTATTAGTATGTGTTTGTGTATGTAAAGCACACATCTACATAGGCAAAGATCCAGACTCTTCCATAAGCTGGCATTTGCTGAGCCTTTGGAGCCTTTAAGAGTTAGAAGTTGGGAGTTAGAGAAACGGCAGGCTGTTGACAATAAAAATGACAAAAGATGTAAATTAAGTGCCATTTTAAAACTTCGTATTTATCAAATGGTTACTATCCACAGCTATATCCCTTATTCACTTATTAAAAGTCGTGTTGAAAAACAGATCAAACTCGTAAACCTGTAGTCGCTAATACTAGGCTAGCGCTCACAAGCACTCTCAAAGACATTTTGTCCATATTTTGGAGAAGAAACTGTTTGCATGTTTAACTCATAATTTAGGCTACCTTTGAGTATACTGCAAAGTGCTGTGTGATACAATATCAATAAAGTACTTAAAAGTGGCACTTTAAATTTTTTTAAACCGTAAATAATGCACTGTTTTAAACTTCAGTTCAGTATTGAATATTGACTGCTGTGTAAAATCCAATTCTGTCATTAAAAAGTAATTTGTGACTAGACTAGAACTTGTTCCCTGTCATTAGTAATAATAGTCTTGCCATGTTGAGGCTTTTTGAAAAATGTGCTTTTGCGTCACTAAGGCTATCTATAAAGACAATACGGTTCCTGTCGAGTGGCCTCTGAAACTTGGCTTTCTTTCATTTGCTTGGTTTATGTGACAATCCTTCTGAAACGAGTGGAAGTATGATTTTTGAATTAAATGACTTTTCCATTTGGTGGCACGTTTGTTTCTGGAGTTTCTCATAAAGTTTTGGCATGATACATATTTTCGTGTTTCTTCAAGTAAGAGTGTGAAGACCTGCTCCCAGGTCCCAGGTCTGAGCTCCTGCGGTTTACTGGTAATAACTACAGTGCTGATTTTTGACCTGCTTTGGGGAGCTCTATTTCCTTTAGGAAAGGCTAATGCTAGTGAACTTGAGGAGGAACTGTTAAGCATGTTAAACAAATTAAGCCCCAACAAGTCATCTTCCACTTAACATTTTTTAATTTTTATTTATTTATTTTGAGAGAGAGAGCCCAAACAAGGGAGGGGCAGAGAGAGGAAGATAAAGGGAGTCCCATGCCGGCTCTGCACTGCCTGTGCGGAGCCCGACGCGGGGCTCGAACTCACCAACCTGAGCCGAAACCAAGAGCCGGACGCTTAACAACTGAGCCACCCAGGTACCCCTCCACTTAATGTGTTCGACTGTGCCTCCTGTGGAAGACATAATTGTTTTTATTCTTCCTGAATTTGATTTTCTAATCACCTCTTTTGTGGAAGTTCATTAACACAATGTGGGCTAATCCAAGAGCCACCACACAGACAGTCCTACCACACAGCTGGGTGTGTCCCACAGGCTTGTAGAGCATTTGTTTAGAACTTGTAACATGTCCCAGGCCAGCTCCTATTACTGAGCCTTCTCATTCATCATGTCCCTGCCAGATACATTCAGAGCTGCAGCCTGGGACCCAGCTTTACAAGTGGCTCCCCGCTTCTGTGGGGAGACCAGAGGGCTCACAAGGAGAGGGCAGGGGGAAGCTCTCCTAGTGCCTGGTTTTGAGGGGGTGTCCTCTTGAATGTGTGGGTCACACATGAGACGCCTTACACTGTGCTCATTTGTTACTTAAGAAGGCACTGACTTACCCCTGGGGACAGCACAGCTTTGCAGCACTGCCATCTCTGGGCTTACACCCGCTCTGGAAAATTCTCCAAGCATCTGAAGCCTCCTACATGCGTGAGGTCACACGACACCCAGGTGAGACCTTCTGAGTGGCACACGTGTGTCTGATGGCCATCATCGGGAACATGAGATGTATGTATCTGTGTTACCTATGTCCTTGGCCTCTCCAACAGACTTTGCAATCACTTCACCCTTCGCGTTTTTCCCACCAAAGGTTTTTTATTTTCACTTTGATTCTCAGAGCACAAACTGCATCACACCTTGTGGCTGGTTTGGTGTTTTTTTCACTTGTTAGCTCTGGCTGCATGGTTGGTTGTAAGAGCACCTTGGTCACAAAAGGGCTTGATGGACACTTGAAATGAGGTAAATGAAAGATTTGCTTAGACCCCAAACATGTCTGCTTTGTCAGGAATAAAATCCCGGCTTTAATTCCTTCTTTTCTCAATTCTTTCAATCTTCACACATCTCTCCTACCCAAATGTGTCAGTGTCACTGGCTTGCCCTGCTTTTAATAACACCAAACTAAGCTGCAACTAATGATGCTGGGGTATGCAGGATCACCAGTTGGGCCTGTGTGGCAGCCGAGAGAGCCTCTCTCTAGCCAGTGGAGTAAGTGCTTAGTAAGTGAGTGAGGCTCCTGCATTGGGAGGGCTCAAATATCCGTGTGCTGGGAGGGGCTACATCCTTCACAGTGACCCCCCATCCCCACCCTGCACCCCCAGGCAGCAGCAGGCGGTGGAGGCCAAAGCAGGAAGTCTCTAATTAGAAATGATCAAAACCACGTCCCTCTCTATCCCACCGCGCTTAGCAAACCTGTCACACTATGCATCCCATCTCCCGTAATTGACCCCGTGAGGCTGGCCCCAGCCTCTGTTTGCTAAAACCCAGGTAGGTAATAAGCCTTCACAAGGCCAATCTGCAAATTAGTCAAGACTTGAATTCATTTGGGGCTTTAGGTACAAAATCATATTTTACCTTCCAAGTCTTGTGCCAACCCTAATACTAAAAATTTGTTTTTCTGACACCGTGCCTCTATCTCCTCTTTGAAACTGTTTTCCTAAGTTAGCAGAAAGATGTTTTTTAAATGAACTTTTTCTGTCTTCTCTGAACCTTTCTCAGTGAAGAAGCTTGCCTCACCTTTATTAGATGCAATGCAGTCATGACAATAAAGGGTAGCCTGTCGGTTCCTACCTTTTCTCCTCTCACACCATTTTGCTCCTTCGTAGTACTTTCTGCCTATAAGCAACTCACTTTCCATCGTAAGATGTTTGGTGTCATCCTCCTCGTAGTAAACAGCTCAGCAGGGACAGAGACCAGGTCTTGCTCACCCATGTCTACCCAGGACCCAGTCCGGGGCCTGGCAGCTGGGCTGGTGACCAAGTGACAGCCTAAAAGCACTGCTTTCCACTCTAGTTCCTCCTCCCTATAGTGCTTGACAGTTCTTATTGAAAGAAAGAAGTTGGGTGTCATTAGACTTGGTTACTTGGACACAAGATGACTTGGTGACCTTTGGCAAGCTACTCCGTTTGCTCCTGTCCTGGGATTTAGGCTTGGTGGAGGGGGACTTCCCACCCTCCATTCAGGCGCACACAGCCACATTCTTTCCCAGCCCGCTCGCTGGTGCTCGGTACAAGAAGCCATCTGGATAACCAGCTGACCGAGAGCCAACGACCCTTCACTGTCATCTGAGTTGCTGCTGGGTGGTTTTATGAACTTCATACCAGGCTCAAGGCTTGCCTTCAAGCAAAGCCACATCAGAATCACCCCCACCCAAAAAGTATTCTAATCTGAAGACACTTCCAGGAAATTCCACACTGTCCCCTGGGAATTTGGTCTGACATTTAACACTCTCACTAAGGGAATTCTCTGTGTCTAACCGAAGTTTCCCATGATGCAGCTTATGTCCATTTCCTTTCCGTTTTTCCTTAGAGTGGAGAACCACTGGCCTCATTTTTTCAGAGAAGTCACCCTCCATTTCTGTGCTTCCATTCAGCAAACACTTCTTGACCATCTCTTAGGTACCAGGAGCTACTAAGTCCAGGATATGTAAGACCTAACCTCTGTCCTCAGGGGACTCACAGTTGGTCTCAGTGACAGGCAAGTATAAGAGAAGTCACATTTGCCATGTGGTATTGCCACACCATGTGTGGAGTGTAGTCCCGGGCTCCAAGGCAGAGTGGTCCTTTCTGTTTGGGAGAGAGGTATCAGAGAAAGCTTCACAGAGGAAGTCACGTTGGAGAGGGATCTGAAAAGGTGGAGAGGAGTTTGGCATCTAGTCCATTGGAGAAGTGTCCCATGCTCAAGGACAACAAGGACCAAAGCATGAAGGGGAGAGAGAGAGAGAGCCAGAGGTGAGTTCAATGTGATTGAAGCCCGAGGAGATGGGAGACTACTGGAAAACTAGGCTTCACTGTCCACCCTCACCCACCCCCTGCGTTAGCCTCTGTTTTCTCCTGATGACCAACAGCATCACCTAATATGTGTTATTGTCTTACTAGGTACCGGACGCTATTCTACGTGCATTACCTCCCTGATTCCTCAAAATCTGTGAGTGAAGTACCATAATTACCCCCATCTCATAGATGAGGAAACTGAGGATGAGGGAGGTCACACAAGCCAGGGAGTGGTGGAGCTTTCAGCATATGTGTGCATTTAGAGTCCATATGCTCTTGATTTTTTAAAATTTCTTTATAGGTATACACACATGATTTTACATAAATGTGTCAGCATTTTTTTAATTGCATGGAAGCTTTTCCTTCTTTTTTTGTTTTTTTGTTTTTGTTTTTTTGCCTTGGTTCTCCCATCCCCTACCTAAGCATCTTCCCTTGTAACAACCAACATCAACAGCCTCATTAAGGCCTCTTCAGCAGCGAGCCCTTCAGAAAGGGCTCTGGCAACACATTCTCCTTCAAACACTCAGCTTTGGTTCTGCATTGGCCAGAATAAGAGCAGGATATGTTTTCATTAAAAACTTTCTTTTCTCCTAGGAACCCTTTTTCACTCATCTTGAGTGAATAGTTTCCCCATTTCTGGAGCTCTGTGCAGACACCCCTGGGTAGCCCCACGGACTCCAGCTGCAATCTTTGGCTGATCGCATCCTCCTTAAGGACACTGCAAGGAGGCAGCCCCTGCAGAAGACCCAGCCATGTTTTGTTGGCTGGAAATACATAGTGTGCACATTTTTTAAAATTTAACAATTTGAAAGCAGTCCCTCTCCCCACCCTGATCCAGCTGCCGATGATAGACCTTTGGGTTCTTACAGGATTGCCAGGGAAATCCCATGAGCATGTGTCTTCTTGTGAGAGAGTCAGCGTTTCTAGCCTGATCTGCTAATGCTCAAAAATAGAGAATCTTCTTGACATTTTTACCCCCTCTTGAGCTTAATGCGATTTGAAAAAGAGATGAGACAGCAAGAGAACTCGAAGCAGACAACAGGTGAGTTCTCATGGGACACAGGCAGCACCTGACTTCCACTAAGGTCTACTCATAGAGGGGGGCATAGTGAGGGGCATGGTGCTGTTGTATGTCGAGATGATAGTGACTAAGTAAGTGTCATTTACGGAGCACTTCCATTGTACTCCTGGCTTTATAGGCATCATCTTATTAATCCTCGCATCAACTCTTTGAAATAGGTGCTGTTGCTACCCTCTTCTGCAGATGAAGCAGTCAAGCATTAGACTGGGTAACTTGTTCAGAGTCACTGAGCTAATGAGTAACAGAGCAGAGACAACTGCAGCAGGCTGACCCCACAGCTTACATTCTTAACTCCCACGCTATTCCCAGTCAAGAAGGTGTCAGCAGCTCCTGCCCTCAGATGTCCTTAACTTCTCTCACCCCAGGAAGTGTTTTCTGTTTTTGCCCCTTTGGCATCCAATACCCCTTCTTTCCTGTGGGGACCATGGAGTTGGGTTCCATGAGTTTGGGTGGCCTGGCATCAACCCTTAATCCAGTGGTGAACTGGTGGCCCTGTTCTGGTCCATGAGATCATCAAATCCACCCAGCCAAAGTGATTGGTTGGTTAAGGAACGGGCACGGGGCCTGGTTAAGTCCACACCGCCAGGACTTTGTCCTGGGGCAAGGTATACAGGTCACAGCTGGGTCACACAGATATTTATAGTATCAGGGAAGCATGATAAGTACCATTCCCTGGCCCTCGGATGACATTTTAACATGAACTCTGTCTGCCACTCGTCTTTACGTGAGAGTCCTCATACTTATATGTTAAATATATGTTGAGATTTTAATAGTGTACCTCCTAGGAAAGTTGCTTTGGAGAACAAGCAGAAGATCTGAAATATTAATTGCAATATAAAATTGGCAAACACTGTTCTAATTTGACCAGTTCTGGAATGAGTTCACCAAGAGAAATCTTGATGCCAGAACTCAGCAAGAACGGCTTTTTTTTTCCCCCAGAGAGAGCGGTCACGTGAGTTGGGGAGGGGCAGAGAGAGAGAGAGAGAATCCTAAGCAGGCTCCATGCCCAGCACAGACCCCAAAACGGGGCTAGATTTTATGATCATGAGATCATGACCTGAGCCAAAATCAAGAGTCAGACACTTAACCAACTGAACCACCCAGGCGCCCCAAGCACAGCTTATTTTTTAAATTCTGACATCTGCTCTCTGTTCTGGACCAGAAGAAGCCGTGACTGGATCTCATGAGAACAAGAAGAGACCTCTGAACACTCTTCCAACCCTAGCTGATTCAAGTCGTTACTTGGCCCATCCCAATGGTGCATTAGTGTTTAGACATTTTATCCCAGGATTCTCATGAACGACCCCCCCAGTCAGTTGTAATAATTAAAAAATGGCAATAAATCGTGCTTAACCATGAAGTAGAATTGGATGGTATAAAGTACTCCTCAGTTCAGAAAGATGTTCACTCGCCCGGGGGGGCTGCACCCAGACCTGTTCAACCATCCCATGAATGTGAGTCTGAGAAACTCCAGAGTCACGGAGTTCAGACCTCAGACCTTCACCTCCATTTGGGGTGGGGCTACATAGTTGGAGGCCCTGAAAGGGGGTGGGTGTATCTAATCAGACTCAGACACCTTGCTGCTGCTCTTTCTCCAGGATGTGCACACAGGTTTCTTGTCTCAGGGACTTCCAGATAAAGTGATTCCAGATCTTACAGGACAACCTTCATAGGCAAAGAGAGCACTCTTGGTCCACAAAAGATGATGCATTCATTTATGTATAACATTCAAAAATGTTCAAGGTTTTTTTCTCCTCCAAATTTTGACCATGACACACCCCCGATCAAAAAACTTCAGAAGCTCTCGTGGCCTAATACAAAAAAGCACCCTGGCATTCGTGGTGTTTCCCAGTATGGCCCCAGGATCTTTTCTCCAATGTTCCTTTATGCATCTGTTGCCCCAGAGGCCCCAGCTCTTGATCATCTACTGTTATGTCCACATCCAGGTGCTAGGGGGCTCTCTGCTTGTGCTTCTGAGGTTAACTCAGGTTCAAGTGCCCTTTGCTTTTCCCACCCCAAGATGAATAGCTGTTGAGTTTGCCTTTGGCTCTCGCTTCTTATTCTCCTTATTAGGATAACAGCACCTTATTTTTTCTCTGGGAAGCCACTCCTCCCCTGCCCTCCTGTTCCACGGGTTTGGATGGTTTGGCATCAAGCCTACATCCAGTGGAGGAACTGTGACCCTGGCCAGACTAGATCATCATCAAATGCACCCAGCCTAAACAACTGGTTGATTCAGGAGTAAGCCAGGACCTAATTAAGTCCAAGGACAACCAATTTCTGCATTTCGTAGGCTGTTGTGATGAGATTCTTCTTTCTCCATCTGAAGCCATGAGGACTGTGGCCATCTCGTCTCCTTAGGGGGAGGGGGGTCTGACTTGGAACTGGGCAGCCCAAGTGTGCATCAAGAAAGACCAAGAAAAGCAACGTCCCATGTTGTAGGGCTAGATGCACTTGAGGTTTTCTGTTACATAAGCCAGTACATTCTCACTGTGCTCAAAACAGTTTGAGTTGAATTCTTTCACTCACAACTGAAGTTCTGAGTTCTAGATAAAGCTTCAGAGTGATTTCTTTGCATTCCTGTCTCCCACTTGATTATCTGATCCTTTCTCAGGAAGAAAGTGCCCTGGACTTGGAGTCAGAAGATCTGACATTAAATCTGGTTCTGCTGTTTCCCACCTTTGGGACCTTAAGGTAATCCTTATCTTCTCTGAGTATTAGTTTCTTCATCTTTAAAATGGATCTGAGAATGCATACCTTCTAAGGTTGTTTCCCTTCAATGAAATGACATTTTTTAATGTACTTGATAAAATTTCCTGTCCTCAGAAATCATCTAGACATTTGTTACATTGTTCCATAGCCATTACTGCATTAGGCTGACTAGTCCTGGGACAGCATCTTCTGGCCCTGGGCTTCTGTCCATCACCCCTGTGAAGGACATCTTTACATATCATGTATTTCTCCCCTCTTGCTTCTTCAGTCATGGCCATAAGAACTCCACGTGGGCAGACACCTAAGCCAAAGTTGTCATAATGCAGTGTCCTATGACTCAGCTTGGCTTAAACACATGATGTAGGCCAATCGGAATTTCGCCCCAGTGAATTTGACCTCCAAGGCTAGTTGCCCTTAGAGATGTGTACAGGAGAGGAGACATCCTGATGTCAAGCTGTGACCCGTGGCTGTGTTGTCCTGGGTACAGATTTAAAGACACCAGGACACCTGTCTTCAGAGGGAGAGGATCAGTGCAGGGAGAAAAGCTGCCTCAATCCTGAACAGGTTTTTATCTTCCTGCAGCACCTGGATGTACCTTATGCCATTATAGAATCCCACATGATCCCTACATCCTTGCAATGAACACATTGTGGTATTTGGATCAGTTTGCCTCTTTTCTCTTCCTGGCTATCAGTAAACCACCCCCCACCCCACCCCCCGCTTCGAACCATGATGGGTCCCAGCTGGCACTGGGCATGACCAGAGGTTCTGGCAGTTAAACGAGTAGGCCCCATGTCACATGGTGATACAGAGTTTAAAGCCACTGGGCTTTTACTCAGTCTGCAGCTCTTGGACCAGGAAACCCACTCAGATTTCTTCACAGCAGGAGAGAGGGTGGTGTGTGTACCCATTTCCCATTCCAGCAAGGGTTAGAAAGGATGGTTGAGAGCCTGGCATGAGCTGCTAATTCCACAGGCAAACTTAATGTCTTGTTATTGTTCGCATTTCCTATCGCTTGTAAAACGCACACATAAAGCACTTGTATTTCGAGGAGAGCCCAAAAGAAACTGCGACTTTCTACCTCCTGTGCCCACTTATTCCCTCCACCAGTGTTCCCTCCGTTGGCTTTCTCCTCGGGGCAAACCTGAGGCCCCCGGAAGGTCTGTGAAGAATCTCAAGCCCTCTGCCATATTGACTTTCTCAGACACTAAGGCTGCAGCGGACAAATCTTGAGCAGCAGAGGAGACAGGAATTTCCTCAGAGGTTTGAGCTGACCATCCAGCACCACCTTGTCCTTTCTCTTTGTCATCCTCGTCATGCCCACCCCTTCCTGCACAAGCACCCACTAAAGCTCATGAAATCTTATGCTCAGGATTGTTGCTTGCTGCAGCCGGCTCTTCCCAGCTCACAGGAGCAATCATTAGACATACAGGAATCCTGTGAGCTGGCTGTTCAACTGCTGGTAGCTGGAAATGGGCCGTGATGGGAGCATTCACACCATGGAAATCTCCAAAGCTCCCAATCAGCCGGTCCCCTGAAGAGCTGGTAGTGAAACCTTGACTAGCACACCACTGCTTGGTCTCCTAAAAGGTGACATAGGTGATAGGTGACATCTGTATGTGGCTTCGCCTGCAGCCTAGACCGTCTTTCAGCCTGAGGAGGGGTGACAAGCATAGAGCTAGGGAGAAACGACCAATACCCCATGTGGAGTTAAGTCAGTAACTTCGCAGTGATTTTGGTTTGGGGATACAGTAACGGTTCCTAAGTGCAGGCATTGCTTTGTGAGTCAACAGCTGTTTTTTGTTTATTTGCACTGGTTTTAGCCAGAGCCTGGAAAAGGGGTTGGTTCCCTACCCCCCTCAAAGATGCTTCTCAGAAGTTGGCTCATGGCTGCCAAGAACTATGTACACATTGTGTACATCAGAATATCTGGTTCATTCCTTCTGCTGCCGGCTTCTTGCCAGAGGGAGGAGACAGGAGCCCACCCCAGGCTCATTCCTGAGGGCAGTGCAACTGGTGAATCCCACTTCCTGTGGTGACTGCTGAGGGCAAGAGGCAAGGCAAGGGTCAAGTGGCCCTGAGGCTGACATTGTTGCTTTGAAGCCAATATTGTCATGAGCCGCAGGAACAAAGCTTGGCCAGAGGCCTTGGCTCATCCATTCCTACTTCAGAGAGCCTCAGGGACATCTGGGAAGTTTGTTAAATCCAAAGGATTCGGATTTGGTGAGTCTAGGGCCAGACTCTGTGTTTCTAATGGCCACCTGTACCATGGTCAACCCAAGCACAGTGATGGAAAAAACTTATATTATGCAGACGATCAACTAGAGGGTGACTGTATAATGAAAGATCTCACCACAGTTTTCCTTTAAATGCTGGAATGAATGCATTCAGTTTAAGAGATTCAATTTTCAGTCACTCAATTGCCATAAACCAAGAACAGCAGGGATTCTGATAAGATGTAAACCTCTAGGACTTCCCTGCTTTGGTGCTGGTTAGAATCAGGGTAGCTTTCGGCCACAACAAAAATTGTTATGAATATAGGGTGTTAGCAAAAAAAAAAAAAAAAGAGAATGCCAGTGTCTCCTTTGACTACCTCTGTCCTAAATAGATTTGAACAAATGGCAAAAAGACTAGATGCTTAAGTATCCCTCTTGCAGAAGGAAAAACAGCATAAAGAGGCAATGTGGTCAATGGAAACCAAGATGGGATTACAAACAGGCCTTCGAATGCTCATGACAGCTTCTGTGACAGGGCACCTAACCTCTCTGAGCCTGTTTTCTCATCTTCAAATAGGAAGGGAGGAGATAACTCCTAACTCCCACATGGCAAAAACATCAGGATGAGTAGGAGGGAAATATATATACATGTATATGTACATGTATACCAGGCATGTGACACAGAAAGTTTGGAGACCCCACCGATTAAATGCTGGAATTCATTTCTCAGAGCTTCAACTGCTTTGTCTGCAAAATAGTGGTCATGATAATCCCCACTGCATAGAGTTGTTTTAAGAATTCAGTGAGTACCTGGCAAACATCTAGGACAGTTTGAGTATTGAAATACATACTGATAGTAAAGAATTCTAAAAACTGAATGAAGGAAGAATTCATGAGTCCATGCTGATATAAACAAATAAGGCATATAAGAAAGTTCTTTTTTGTAGTTGAAAGCCAAGTAAGAATTGTAGAAGGAATGGCAGAATTAGAATGTAACCATTTGGCAACCATAACAATAATATTTGAGTCAGCCGAGAATCATCAATGGATGATTCATCATAGAGCTTTTGTATAATCTCATGGTATCTTAGCACAAAATAGTGGCTTTACATTGGAGGAACCTGGCAGACACTCCCTTTTACTGGGACTATTTGATAGCCTCTCCTTTCTATGAGGCATTAAGAAGAACTCATCATGTCTTCTGTGGAACTCCGAAAAAAGTGTGTAATCTGGATCTTGCCGTGAGACAGACAAACCAAACTGAGGGGTGTTCTACAGAATAAGCTAGGCTGTTCATTTCAACAACATCAATGTCATGAAATAGAAAGAAAGATTCAGGAACTACTCCAGATGTCCAGAGACATGTCGAGTGAATGCAACACCTAGCTGTGGATTTTCTTTAGCTGGAAAGGACAATCTTGGAACAATTGGCAAAATCTGAGTAAGGGCTATCGATTAAGTAACTATATCGCATCAATGTTAATATGATTTACATAATTGCAGTATGGTTGTGAGAAACAGAATTTTTAGGCAGGCTTTTAGGAAATATACACAAATATTTAGGGATAAAGGGCATCAGATCTATGGCATCTTAAATGATACAGAAAAAACGATTGATAGATCATTGATAGATCAGGTTTAGAAAGCAAATACAGTAAATTGCTAACATTTGAGGTAACAGGGTGAATGGTGTCCAGAAATTGACTATTTTAGCAACCTTTCTGTAAGTCTGAATTATGTTTTTTAAAAAGGTGCCCAGCATGTAATAAATGATGAGTAGCTCTTACAGTTGTTATATCAGTTAACAATATTAATGGAGCCCTGAATCTGTTTTGATGAGTTTAGAAGCCAAAAAGAAAATGTATACAACAGCAACATGAGGATTTGCTAGAAAGCACTTTCTGGTCTTACAGTACAAAATGTAACTGCCCACCCGCCTTCTGTGATTCACTTCGTTTCAGTTCCTCTTGGCAGTGGTGGTCTAAGGATCGGGGTCCATGTGCGGTCTTAGAGGAAATGTAGGCTTCACGAAGCGCATCCTGCATGAGGTAGAGGCCAGTGGAGTATTATCTGAGACCATGTCTTAGGCTCATAACCCCGGAAGGGACTGCAGTGTCCCAGATGTTGGGTCTACCTTCCAGCCCCAGAGAACTCTGTAGAAAGCCATTTCAGGTTAAAGGTTTAGTCTTGGCCCCGTTTCTGTCAATTTGGAGACATAAATGTAAGATAGTGCTTTTAGCAGTACAAAGGGCCATAAAATACATCAATCTTACACATGTGCTGGGGAGCCTGTGGCTTTATGGTTAAGAGGGCAGCCTCTGGAGTCAGACAGACGGGTTCCAAACCACTCACCAGATAGGCAATTTGGGGGCAGGTCAGTTAACCACTCTGCCCCCAATTTTCCTCATCCATAAAATGGGGATAATAACTGTAATACAGAACCAGACTCATAGGGATGGCATTCAGTAAATAAGAGAGTGCAAATGACAGAGGTTTTATGTCCAAGCAAATGAAAGCATCTTCAGGTGTAAAATAATGAAGTTATTATGAAATTATCTAGGGGCACCTGGGTGGCTTAGTCGTTTAAGCATCCAACTCTTTTTTTTTTTTTCTTTTTAATGTATTTTCTTTTTTTTTTTTTTTTAAACGTTTTTTATTTATTATTTTTGGGACAGAGAGAGACAGAGAATGAACGGGTGAGGGGCAGAGAGAGAGGGAGACACAGAATCAGAAACAGGCTGACCCCCACTCGGAGTGAGGGGAAGAGAGCCGCCCCGCTGTGCGGACCGTGAGACCACACCCAGGGTGTCAGAACGGCACTTCCCCACAGGACTGTGTCATCAGAAAGATATTCCAGCAGCTCTCTGTCCCAAGCTCCACACCCGTGTTTCTGACTGCCCTTTGGACCTCTCTAGTCAGATGACCCACAGGCATCTCAGACTCAGCCTTTCCTAAACAGTACCTCACCCCTACTGTCTCCCCTGTCTTTGGGGGGGGGGGGATGGCATGAGCCAAGTCAGATACCTCACCGTCATTCTCCTCCAGACTCCCAGAGCATGTCTTCTGTGCCTTCATTATTATAACTTACGAGTCTGTCTTGTAGTTGTTTCTGTATTTACATGGTATGCTTTTCAAGATCCAGGGTTCTGTCCTGGTGATCTGTGCTGCCAGCACTGAACTTGGCCGTGGTGGAAAGGAATGGATATGATGTACCTGTAGTACCACAGAGTACCATTGTGCCTGGGAAGCATTGCCCTTTGCTAGAGCTTTATAATTTTGCCTAAGTACTTGAATGTTGATTCTATGAAAGGGGGAGTTCAAGGTTCCAAATTCACCTTTGTCTCAAATGTCTTTCAGTTGAACTTGTATTGTTTCTTCACCTGTTTTCCTGGTCCCCTGCCTTCTCAGCAGATCTCTGAAGGGAGTCTCTCTCTCTCTGTCTCTCTCTGTCTCTCTCTGTCTCTCTCTCTCTCTCTCTCTCTCTCTCTCTCTCTCACACACACACACACACACACACACACACACATTGTATTTTGGATTCACTGACTGGGGAAATATACTTCCCAATGGGATCAAAGAGCTGATCTTGTTTAAAAGGCTTTACCTATTATCCTTCAGAGAGAAGATCCACTCAATAGAACAGTACGGTAAACAGTATAAAATGCTGACATCTCAGGTGTGGATTTCCACACCTGGTCATGTTTTCTTATGATATTTAGAAGCAGGGTTAGGCTGACCCTGGCACTTACCAGCCTACGTTCTAATTTCTTCCACGTTGCGTATTGTTCCAAGTTTCTGATCATTTCTACTTTGGAAGGTGACCAAGATCCTGGCAGTGCCCACGGTCACACCAACTCTCTGTGCCTCCTCTGCCACGGGGGCTTAGACTGCCTCCTGGTAGCTGTGTTTTCTGGCAGGTGCGGCACATGCAGGGGTCAGACCCCACCGTTTGAGGAGATGGGAGCCTCCTGCACGGGATCTCATTTTTCTCCATCTGCACAGCCATTTGGGGCCTCAGGCTTCGTGACTCACACAGTGACTATCCATCTGCCCATTTACTTCAGAAAGGAAAAAGGATTTCTTTGCACACAGTTGGCCCAGATTCAGGCATGAGCTGAGTCATCATCTCACATGATGGTGGGAGCCACCTGTCTGACCCTAGATTGTAGCAAAGCTCCATCATAATGGGGCTCCCTATTACATGAAGGTGAATATTACTTGCAAACTAACCCCTGCACCCCCAAACCAACCTGAAATCCCAACCATGGGTCAGAGATGGCAGACGCTTGTAATTCCTGCCCCTAGATTTCCTCCCTGCTCCTTGTGGACATTCTCATTGACTGATGAACTCTTCTGCACTGAGCCCAGTGGCATCATCATCCAAGACAGCACTCCCAGTGACGGACAGCCCCTCACAATCCATCAGACTTGGCACCAGACAACGAAGCATACTGATACCTTAAGTTAGATCAGGAAGATGTGAATGTTTTCTGGATGAAGAGCGGAGTCTCTAGAAGGCTACTTTTATTTACCTGTATATATAGTTATTTTTTAAATGTTTATTTTTGAAAGAAGGAGAAAGAGCATGCATGTGAATGGGGGAGAGGCAGAGAGAGAGGGGGACAGAAGATCTGAAGCTGGCTCTGTGCTGACAGCAGAGAGCCTGATGCAGGGCTTGAACACACAGAATGTGAGATCATGACCTGAGCTGAAGTCGGATGCTCAACTGACTGAGCCACCCAGGCGCCCCTATATATATAAGTATATATTTTGGGAGTGTGGGGGAAGTGGGAAGAAGAAAGTATACACACACACACACACACACACACCATTAGTTAATAGGGCTGTCAAAGTCTAGGAGTCTGGGATCAAAGGGTCAGCAGGGTGGTTTCTTTTGAAGGCTGTGAGGGACAGTATGTTCCATGCCTCTCTCCTGGCTTCTGGTGGCTTGCTGGCAATCTTTGGCATTCTATCACTTTTAGAGGCGTCACTCCAATGTCTGCCTTCTTGTCCACAAGGCGTTCTCCCTCTGTGCACATCTGTGTCCACAATTTCCCCTTGTTATATAAGGACACATCATATTTAATTAGGGCTCAACCTAATGACCTTATATTATCTTGATTAGCTCCATAAAGACCTTATTTCCAAGTAAGGTACCGGGGGTTTAGGACTTCATATGAATTTGGGGATGACACACTTCACCTCTCATGTCACACAGGCATTCAAGTGTATTGTCATTTTTCAGCAAATTTTTAAGCACAGTCTAAACATTCATCGGGATCTTTCTTAAAATTTTTTTAATGTTTTATTTATTTTTGAGACACAGAGAGACAGAGCGTGAGCAGGGGAGGGGCAGAGAGAGAGCAAGACACAGAACCCAAAGCAGGCTCCAGGTTCTGAGCTGTCAGCACAGAGCCCAACGCAGGGCTGGAACTCACAAACCGCGAGATCATGAGCTGAGCTGAAGTTGGACGCTTAACCGACTGAGCCATCCAGGCGCCCCTGGATATTGATTTCTTAACTTGAATATTCTTGGGAATTTTTCTATATCAGTAAATACAGACATGCCTGTCTCAGTCGTCTTAATGGCTACTTAGAACGGCATCATATGGGTTATTTATTTAACTTGTCTCCTGGTGATGGACATTTAAGCTCCTTTCAATCTTTTGCTATTACAACAAATTTTCACTGGATGTCCTTGAACATGTTATTTCACACCTCAACTGCAAGTGTAGTTGCAATGGAGATCCTTAAACATGGACTTGCTTGTTCATAGGGTAAGTGCATTTTGATTTCATTATCTATGTAAACTGCTCTTAATTGCTGGAAGAAAGGGCAGAGGATTTAGTCTTATCAGTTTAGCTAATTGCCACCATGGATCCCTTTCAGGTTAAAATAAAGGACTTAAAAGAGCCTACAGAAGGAAGGAGGAGGATCTTTCTAAAATCGGTACTTGTGAAACACAATTTGAAATGACGCCCTTAGTCTGTGCCACCCAAAGTCACTTCTCTGCCTCTGCTGTAAGACTGTCTCCTCCCTCTGAGCACAAAGACTGGGGCTGGGTCCAGGGACTCCTGACCTGCCTGAGCCTTGAGCTCAGGATCCAGAGGAACACAGGCCGGGGCAATGAGGGGGCACTGGAGGGTGGTGGGCAGAGCCCCTTCACGTCCCCTGAAGACCAGGCCCAGTGTGGATGCAATGGACATTATTGTTCCTCCCTGATACCCTTCCTAGGGAATATCTGTTCAGCTGCTGTGAAATGCTCAACCTCCAGTTGGATTTTGGCCAGTAACCCTCCCCATTCCGGGTGGAGGGCTGTAACCCTCCTGGGGGTGTGAGGGCATCTGAAGTCAGTCACATAGATAACAGCATGGCACAATCTTGTAACATAACTGCCAGCTGGATACTTGGAAGCCTTCCCCTTTTGCTTACATGTGAAAGCCTGTCTTGTGGAGGTTAACTTGCCGTGGCCCATTCCTCATGGAGTCACAGGGCGTTAGCACTGTAAGGGAACACAGAAGCCTGGTCTTTAACCCTGGGGAAACTGACGCGCAAAGAAGTGAAGTGACTGACCCAAGTTTCTCTAAGCAGAAGCAGCAGAAAGTGGGTTATATATCCACCCACCCACCCAGACTTTCATGCACACAACCCATCCACACCTACCCGGCGTTACTGCTGTCATTAAGCAGACCCTACCCCTGCTATCTTAAGAGAGCATAGCCCTGGAGACAAGGCAGCCATGAACAAATGATTTGCATTCGTAAAGTGTACACAAATACAGAAGTTAAATGAACAGAAATGAAAGCTTTGAGGGCTGGGAAGGAGACCTTCATGGTGCCAGGAGGGTGTGGGCGTTGGAGACTGCTCCAAGGAGCTTTGGCCCAGAGAGGCTTCACGTATGAAGAACAGAGCTGCTGAGGGGCCTTGTCTCCCTCATTCTGTCAGAACCAGCAAAGCACAACAGAAGCATTTCTTCTCAGGCCACTCCAGACTTAAAACACGAAGGAGAAAATTGCCCCAGAAGTCAGCCTCCGACTGCAGAAGCCTGTGCTGGCCCAGGAATACAGAGTCTTCCAGGTTGTGTAAAGGATGATTTGCTGCAGAGAGCAGCTCTCCTGCCTCCCATCTGGGAAGGGAGTCAGAATACTTTGCTTCTATTGTTAAAAAAAAAAAAGAAAGCAGGTTTGTGTGGAGTTGGGGATACCAACCTGCAGAAAGCTGCTAAGCACTCAGGCCTAACCAGTGCTTCCCACCTGCAGAGGGGAGGCCTGCTGGCCTCCTCCCCAGCCGGGGCAAGGGCAGTGCTGGGGGAATTGTTCTCTGCGTTCTTCAGCCTGATCTTCCGCGGGCCCTGTTTTGTGCCAGGCATAATAATTTATGTCTTTCCGGTAAATTTTAATGTAGCTCAGAGCCATGAAAAGACGTTAGTACAGGTCCGAGACTTGGGATGTCTGAAGTTGAGCCCAAGCATTACTGCTGACCAGGTCAGTGATCCAGCGAGTACCCCTTAGGCCTTGGTTGCTGGTTAGGGTAATTGTGAAGATATAGGACAGGAACTTCGCCAAGAGTAATCTGGCTTTCTGATAACTGCAGTCCATGGACACTAACAAGAGAACCAGCCTCCATTTCACTTGGACTCCACATGAGGCTATGAGCTCCATTTTACAGATGAAAAAAGTAAGGCACAGAGTTACTTGACCAAGCTTACAAAGCCTGTAACTCCGTTAAGAGCAGGGATGTGAACCCATATCTTTCAGATGCTGGACCTTGCTAGGTCCAAATGGCTCAACAGAAAAGAGATCTTAATAACAGTACTTTGCTCCATTCCTACCCACTCCTTATCATGCAAGGTAACTCATTTCAGTAGTTCATTGCCCAGCAAGACACAAGGAAGGGCATTGGAAGAAATAGAAAGAGTAGCCTTTCTGTTTGGTTTGCAACTAACCAAGGGTAAGAGTGACTAAGGGGAAAGATGTTTTGGGGGGATGGGAAATGCAGTGGGGATTTTATTGTTTCAAAAACAGTCATCTAATTTTGTGATCCAGGAGGGGTGAGTCTAGGGTCTAAGTCTTACCCTCATCAGCTTATGTGAAACGATAGCTGCTGGTGGTCCCCTAATTCAGTGACATCTGTGCACTGTCTTAGGAACAGTCCATGTAGCTTTTCAACCAAAAAAGCCCTTCTGGAAACACCCGATCTGAAGCTGGTATGTGCCAGTGTGAAGAGGCACCAGGCATTCTGCGAGGTTTCTCCTTCTCCAACCCAGCTGTTCTGTTGTGTTTGAGACAAGGACCTGGTCCAAGTGCCACTATCTGTCTGGATAAAAATAGATGAGTCCTTTCAGCTGATTGATGTGGCTGAATCCTTAAAACATGAAAGCATTAGACGGAAAAAAAATTCCCCACCTATATCCACAGCCAGCAGATAGCGGAGGACGTGGCAACAGAAATGCACAGGCCCACTGAGGGTTTTTCTTTCATGTTGGTCATCCATTTCACAGCTCACCCAGGCACTCTGCTTCTTATTCTTCTTGCCTCTCTGGACCATTGCAAAGCAGCTCGTGGCCAAATTTATTCTCTTCTCCAAGTCTCAGTTCCTTATGGATACATGGATTGACTGGATTGAGTCTCTCTGGGATCATATGCAGTCCAAAATCTATGGATGCTCTTCATCTCCTGTGTTTGCAGACTAAACCAAGGGGTGGAGAGTGGGGGGAGGGGGAGAGGACAGTGGGAGCAGTGTGCCCCGGGGCCCTGATATGGACATTGATGTGCACTGTCTCTAGGAAATTTAAAGGATAATAAAACCAACTAAAAACTGGTGTGCTTTTTTGTTATGATCTGGCACTTATACACAAAGTCCTGATAAAAAGCTCCTCTCTGCAGGGTGGTTTGTGGTACTATCCTCTTCTTCCTATGCACCTGAGTGAGACTCTTGGCTGGTAGCGCTAGCAGCTCAATTCAGAAAAGGTTAAAAGAAGACTTTGTTGGCCTGCGTAAGTGAAAACACCAGGAGATACAATCACACCTTATAAATAAATAAACTTAAAAAAAAATTTTTAAGTATAATATATCCTTTACGTAACATATACACACACACAAGTCAACGCAAAGAGTTTTTAGAAACTGAACACACCCATGTTACCAGCACCCAGAATTGAGAAGTAGAACATTACCAACATCCCAGAAACCACCCCACCACCTTGCTCCTTCCAATCGCTACTGCTCCCCAAGAGTAACAGCATAGATTAGTTTTGCCTGTTTTCAAACTTTATGTAAATCATACACCGTTTTAAAAAACGTATGATCACTTGTTATTTCAAGTGATGGCAAAAGCATTGCTATTTTTTAAGCATTTTGTAAATATCCTTTTGATGGCTGCAGAATCCCAAATCAGGGAGGTACTGTAGTTTACTTAACCATTCCCCTCTTGCTGCAAATTAATATTTGCTAGACCCAGGGTTTTCCTGCTGGCTAGGCAGATCTGGAATATACAGAGCAGGCTTAACATGTAGCTTTTGATGTCCCCAAAAGTTAACTACTAATGGCCTACAATTGACCGGAAGTCTTAATGACAGATAACACAAAGAGTTGATTAACACATATATCGTAGGCTATCTATGTTATGTACCATATTCTTGCAGTGAAGTTATCTAGAGAAAAGAAAATGTTATTAGGAAAATCAAAGGAAGAGAAAATACATTTACATACTGAACTGCATTTAGGAGAAAAATCCATGTACAGAGCAGGCCACCAGGAAAGCAGGCTGGAAATCTCAGGCAGGAACTGTCGGTCCACGGGTGGAATTTGTTCAGAGAAGCTTCTGTTCTGGTCTGCAGGCTTTTCAAACAATTCAGTCAGGTACACACACCCCCACCTTCCCCAGCCATCTAGGATAGTTTCCTTAAAGCTAACTGGTTGTAGATCTTAATCGCGTCTACAAAATGCCTTCACAGCAACACCTAGATTACTATTTGAATAATAATGAGACTACAGCCTCCCCACGATGACACGTAAAACTGACCATCACAAGGACACACAATCGATCCGACAGGTTGTTTAATTAATTCAAAGGTCCATCCTTGTCTCCTCCTCTGCAGTTGTCACCTTTAGCGTTAATGAAATACATTTTCTTACTGTCATCATCTGTTTCTGGAATCTCATTTGCCTGTTCATCCATCCTTCTGCCAGTACCACACTATCAATATATTTTTTGGTTTTGAGAGACAGAGCATGACAGCATAAGCCACACACAAGCTAGGAAGGAGCAGAGGGAGAGAGAGAGGGAGGGAGAGAATCTTAAGCAGGCTCCACGTCCGGCATGAGCCCGATATCGGGCTCGATCTCACAACCAGGAGATCATGATCTGAGCCAAAATCAAAAGTCAGACACTTAATCGACTGAGCCAGCCAGGTACCCCAAGTATAGCTTTTATAATAAGTCTACACATCTGAGAGAGCAAGTCCTTCCATATTATTTTCGAGTACAGTTGACCTTTGAACAAAATAGGTTTTAACTGCATGGGTCCACTTTTACATGGATTTTTTTTTCATAAATGCAGTTCAGTATGTAAATGTATTTTCTCTTGCTTTGATTTTCCTAATAACATTTTCTTTTCTCTAGATTACTTCACTGCAAGAATACGGTACATAACATAGATAGCCTACGATATATGTGTTAATCAACTCTTTGTGTTATCTGTCGTTAAGGCTTCCGGTAAATGGTAGGCTATTAGTAGTAAAGTTTTGGGGAAGTCAAAAGTTATATGTTAAGTTTTAATTGCAGGGTAGGAGGAACCACTGCCACCTATGCCCCCACGTTGTTTAAGGGTCAACTGTGTCATATACAAATTATTTTTGAAGAACGATGTGCATCTTTTCAAGTATTCCATATTGAATTTTGAGACAAAATAAAACACCTCTGTGGTAATTTAGGCATCAGGCTAACTGATTTGCATGTGCTTCTTGGATTAAAACTTCTATTGTTATTATACATGTACTAGAAATTTTTTCCTTGGTCTTTTAAAAAACTGAGGTGTGAGCATCTTTGCAAATGTAAAATTACACAAGCAAGTATATACTTGTATATATACAAGCAAGTATACTACCATGGCTCATATGTACCTTAATTAAAGATTGGTTAAATTTGAGACAGGGTTAATCCCACTGCTCGGTGCATGCTGTCTGGACATTATATCTTGGAATGATATTCAGTGAAGTGATTAAAACTAGTCAGTTTTTCACAGTGGCAGTAATGTTATTATTGTAGTGTCAGTTTACATTTGAAATGCGTTGTCTCTGCTTTTTATATTAGTTACAAGAAATGGAAACCATAGGGTGGATATTCATTCCAATTCACTAAATTAGGGGTATTTTTAGGATTCAGTCTTTATTTTTTAAATTAAGATCCAGCTTCACATTATTTTGTTCTCTCTTAAGTTTCTGGGCCAGTGTAATAGAAGAGTAGCTTGAGATTGGTCAGCAAGCTGTTGAAGAAAAACTATTATCACTTCACACATATCTTTGTGTGTGTTGATTATTTTTGTTGAATTAGAACCTGAAGTTGATATGGAATAGAAGGTATCATCCCAAACTTACAAATGAAGATTTTTAAAATATGTTCATCCATTTTTGAGAAAGGGAGGGGGGGGGCACCAGTGGGGAAGGGGCAGAGAGAGAGAGGGAGAGGGAAAGAATCCCAAGCAGGCTCCCTGCTGTCAGCGTAGAGCCCCATGTGAGGTTTAATCTCACCAACCTCGAGGTCATGACCTGAGCCAAAACCAGAGTCCCATGCTTAACCAACTGAGCCACCCAGGCGTCCCATGTGAAACAAATGTAAACTTGAACTGATTGTATGCTAATAAAATACTATGCAAGTAGTGTTAATTTTGTATTATATGTGTGTGTGTGTGTGTGTGTGTGTGTGTGTGTGTGTGTGTGTGTGTATGTATTTAAGACTTTACATGACTTCGAAAAAAAAGGGTCTGCTTGGGGCATCTGGGTGGCTCAGTCAGTTAGATATCTGACTGTTGATCTCAGCTTAGGTCTTTATCTCAGGGTTGTGAGTTCAAGCCCCACATTGGGCTGCATGCTGGGTGTGAAGCCTACTTAAAAAAACTGGGTGGCTCAGTCGGTTGGGCGGCCGACTTCGGCTCAGGTCATGATCTCGCGGTCCGTGAGTTCGAGCCCCGTGTCGGGTTCTGTGCTGACAGCTCAGAGCCTGGAGCCTGTTTTGGATTCTTTGTCTCCCTCTCTCTGACCCTCCCCCGTTCATGCTCTGTCTCTCTCTGTCTCAAAAATAAATAAACGTTAAAAAAAATTTTTTTTTAAATACAAATAAAAAAGGGATCTGCTCCTAAAAAACCTAGGTATCTTTTACACTAGTAAAACTATTACTTAAATGGATAAGATACCATATGAATTATTTCATTACTGTTTTTATTTTTTTATTTACTTAAAAACATTTTGAGTATAGTTGATACACAATATTATATTAGTTTCAGGTGTACAATTATATTTCCATTTTTAAACTGTAGAAGTAATGCCCAATCATTGTGGGAAAATTAGGAAATTGTAAGAAATTAAAACCTCCAGACATTCTGCCACTTAATAAAGAAATGCTATTAGCACCGTGGGGTATGTTTCCATATACACGTTTTGCACGTACTTGTGTGTGTCACATGGAAACAATACAACACAGTGTTAAAATCATGTGATCTAGAGACAGACTGTCTCAGCACTGCCACCTAACAGTTTTGTGATCTTGGGAGTGTTCGTTTTTCAATGCCTCATTATTCTAATCCATAAAATGGCAATAATAAAGGTACTTATTTCAGAGCTTGTTGTAAGAATCAAATGCAAAGCACTCAGAATAATCCCCAGAGTGTAATAAATGCTAAATAAAACTTTGTGATTTTGTAGTATTTCAGTATATATATGCATAGACCTACTGTTTAAAAAATCTGTTCAAACAGACAGCCAGAAATAAATCCATGCATTTATAGTCAATTGATCTTCCAGAAAAGTGCCAGAAACACACAATGAGGAAAGGATTGTGTCTCTAATAAGTGATGTTGGGGAAACTGGAGATCTACATGCAAAAGAAGGAAATTGGACCCTTATACCTTATACAAAAAGACAAAAACCAACTCAAAATGGATTAAAGAGTTCAATGTTAAGCCCTGAAGCTGAAGAAAACATAGGGAGAAAGCTCCTTGACATTACTCTTGGCAATGATTTTGTTTTTTTGGATATGGACCCAAAAGTACAAGCAACAAAAGCAAAAATAAACAAATGGGACTGCATCAAACTACAAAGCTTCTGTACAGCAAAGGAAATAATCAACAGAAAGATAATCTACAGAATGGGAGAAAATCTTTGCAAACTTTGTATCTGATAAGGGGTTAATTTCTAAAATAGATAAGGAAGTCCCAGAACTCAATAGCAAAAAAAACTAATAGCCTGATTTGAAAATGAGCACGGACCTGAATAGACATTTCTCAAAAGAAGACACACAAACGGCTAACAAGTATATAAGAAGGTGCTTAACGTTGTTAAGGGCACATCGTTATCAGGGAAATGCAAGTCAAAACCACAATGAGATATTACCTTACATCCATTAGAACCGCTATTATAAAAAGTCAGAAGATAGCTGGCATTGGTAGGAATGTGGAGAAAAGGGAATCCTCCCTCACACACTGTTTGTGGAATGCACATTTGTACAGTTACTATGGAAAACAGCATGGAGGTTCCTCAAAACCTTAAAAATAGAACTACCATATGATCCAGCAATCCCACTTCTGGGTGTATATTCAAAGGAAATGAAATTACTATCAAGACATAATTTGCAGTCCTATGTTTATTGCAGGATTATTCACAACAGTTAAGATATGGAAACGAGCTAAGTGTTAACAATGGATGAATGCATAAAGAAAACGTAATATACATATACAATGGAATGTTATTCAGTCTTTGAAAAAGAAGGAAATTTTGTCATTTGTGACAACATGGATTAACTTGGAGTACATTATGCTAAGTGAGATAAGCCAGACACAGAAAGACAAATACTGCATGATCTCATTTAAATGTGGAAACTAAAAAAGTCTGTTAGAGGCAGAAAGTAGAGGAAATGAGGAAATGTTGGTCAAAGGGTATAAGGTTTCAGAGATGCAGGATGAATAAATTCTGGAGATCTAAACAGTAAGGTGATTATTGGCAACATTGTATTATAGTTTGAAATTTACTAAGGTTACTTGAAGTTTACCAAGAGAATAAGTTTTATTCTCACACACACACAAAAAACAAACAAAAAACAAAAAAACCCACTGTGAGGTGATGGATGTGATAATTAGTTTGTAGTAATCATTTCACAAAATATATGCATAATAAAACATATTGTATATCTTAAATATATATAGTTTTTACTGGTCAATTATACTTCAGTTAAGTAGGAAATATATATATATATATATATATATATATATATATATATATATATATAAAATTATATAAGTATATATACACACCAGGGTCATCTATAGGTTAGATTTTTCTCATTGGTTTTTTTAAAAATCAACTTTATTGAGGTATAACTTACATGCAATAGAATGTACCCATTTTAGGGACCCAGCTTGAGTTTTGAAAAAAATATATATATTCTTGTAACCACTACCACCACCACCACCCCAGTCAAGATATAGAGCATTTCCATCACCCCTGAAAATTCCCTCTTGCCTCACCCCACTTTCCACCACCCCGAATTCCTGGCCCCAGGAAACCACTCATCTGCTTTTTGTTAGTATAAATTAGTTTCCCTTTTATAAGATTTCAAATAAATGGAATTATATAGTATGTGTTTTTTGTGCCTGGATTCTTTCACTCAACAGGTTTTTGGGATTTGTCCCTGTTGTTGCATGTATCAGAGTTGATTCTTTTTATCACTAAGTAGTATTTCATTTTCTGAGTGTATTGCAGTTTGCTTATCCATTCAGTGTTATTTCGTTTCCAATTTTCAACTATGATGAATAAAAGCTACTATGAATATGTATGTGCCGCCTTTACGAGGGCATATCTTTTCATTTCTTTTGGGTAAATAGGTAGGTTTTGAACCCAGAACCCAGTAATAACTTGCTTCGTTGGGGGCTTCCAGGGAGGTACTGTCACAGAAGGGACCTGGTTCCAAAGTGGGCAGCCTCTACCTTAGACGGGAGCAGCCTGCCCACCTATGTCCTATTGGCTAATAAGAGGACTATTTGAACAGTTGTCTTTCCATTTGTTGAGCTGTACATTAACCAGAGAGCAGGTGCCCTTCCTCTTCTAATTTCATGGACAGTCCACACGAAGCTAAAGGTGATTCAGGATGGATTTATTATGAAGGATTATAAGGGCTAACATTCATTAAACATTCTGTTTGCTCATCATCTCAGGTATGTTTTATTATTGAGCCCTCAAAACAACACCGTGAGATGGGAGCTGCCATTTCTCCATTAGGCAGATGAGAAAACGGAGGCCTGGAGAGGTTAAGCAACTTATCCCAGGTTACCTACCCAGTAACTAGTAGAGACAGAATTTGAACACGGGTCAGTCTCAGTCCACATCCTATGCTCTTAACCCAAGTTACGCTCCATATAGTGTCTGACTCATATTACTAGCTTAGTCATATTATTGGTGGTCAATGCCTAATTGCCGGTAGGTTTCCCATAAAGTCATTTTAGGTACATTGAGATGACTCTCTCTATTTGATTATGTGGAACCTAAATCAAAGGCAGCCTCACACCCCAAAGAAGAAAAAGCCCTCTAAAAAAGTGCACATATTCCATTATATTGTGGATTCAGCCATGCATTCGTTACTCCAGCCATCCCTTCACCGACTATTTATTTACCTAGCTCTTAGTGATAGACACTGTGATTGACTCTCCTGCCTTTCTTCCACCTGTAGAGTGGGCTTCTCCTCAGTCATGATTAGTGTGCTCTTCCTCCCCGCTTTCTGGTGGAGGGGTGGACCCTTTCACCCCAGTTTTTGAGTTCCTGCCCCAGTGCGTCGGGCACCTGCCCCACCCTGGCAAAGCGCATGTTGAGCCACAGCTGGGTCTGCCCACTTTCAGCCCTTCTGGGAGCTCCCAGCACCCATCCCCCTGCTGGACTGTAGGCTCCCTGAATACAGGGACACACTCTCATGCATCTTCCCTTCCTTTGGACTCACCCAGCAGGATGCATGTGCTGAAAAATTGCTGGGGATGAAGGGCACCCTTCGGCAGTGTTCCGTGTGTGTACTTCCAAGGAGGGGGTTTACATTTTTGACTGGCTGCTCTCTGGGCTGGGTGTTTTATATGCGTAAACTATTTGCATCCTTGCAACAATCCTAAGAGCCGGCAGTGTGAGTCCATCTGTTAGTCACAAAGAGGGAAGCCTAGATGAGTTGCAGGAGCTCGCACAGGCTGTAAGTGGTGGAGGGGGGCTGGGGGGGGGCCCTCTCTGTGAACACTGTGTGATTATAACAGGGTGTGGTAGTGCTCCTTACACAGCACCTTCGTTATCAGAAAGTGGGTGCCACAAGCCACAGGAATCCCACTCCGCTAGACACACGGTCTGCGACTAAACAGCATTTGTCCTCTGCAGTCCTGCCTTGTGTTACTACTGTGTTTTTTGTTCTCGTGACAGTTAAGGTTGTAAACATATTTGCCCAGCTTGTCCACTGAGCCTGAGGACACCTGACTTCATCTCAGCCCTTTATCCTCGGGTGAAGAGTATAATCAGCCCCTTCCTGCAGGCGGCAGCTAATAAAGCATTTCATTTATCCCAGCTCATCCTTTGCCCAAGATGTTAGGGTGTCTATCATGTTGCTTTGTAGTTATTTAATTTGCTCTTGGAAGAGTGACTGTCGGTGGGAAATGCTTGAGAATGGAGCTTGTGAAATGTGTGTAAAAGTTCTCTCTCTATGCAACTCTTGAAGGTAGTCAGGCAAGATAGATAGGCAACACTGTCTTGAATTCCTGGTTTATGGTGGTGGAGGGTCAGTATTTCAGATGGTGGTTTTTTCAACATTAATTTAAGACATATTACTGGTAAAATGCTAATCATGGTGCTAAGCCCTGGGGATGGGTGACCAACCCACACATAGGCCTTCACTCAGAAGTGCATGCTACAAGTGTCATCCATAAAGAGCCCCTGCTGTCATCCTAGATTTTGAATTTGGGGTGTAAGTAGTAAAGAAACCATCTTTTTTCTTTAAAGATGGAATGCTGGAGGGGCTCCTGGCTGGCTCAGCCAGTTAAGCATCTGACTTTCGGCTCAGGTCACGATCTCATGGTTCACAGGTTCGAGCCCTGCGTCGGGCTCTGTGCTGACGGCTCCGAGCCTGGAGCCTGCTTCGGATTCTGTGTCTTCCTCTCTGTCTGCCCCTCCCCCGCCCACACGCTGTCTCTCTTTCTCTCAAAAATAAATAAACATTTTAAAAAAAAAAAGATGGAATGCTGAAAACATTCTGAGTGAATTTTAGGGTTCTGGCTACTTGGCCCTTTGTTGGCTCTCATTGTACTTAGAGTTTTACCTCTCCCCTGAAGTCAGCAGTTCTTTTCCAGACAATCGAGCATTCTTGGTAATATTAATTACTATTCTTGAAACAGATTTCTTCCCAACTACCCATAACTGACAGAGGAAATCAAGAGCCCTTTTAGGATCATATTTATTGCAGTGCCTTTTCCCATGTTGCAGACACAGAACAAAATCTCTTACACAATACCTCACTGTGTCAGGAAATCTATATTCTGGAAACATTTAATTCAAGGTAAAAATAATGTTGAGATTTTCTTCCTGTGGTGCTGAAGGCCCAAAGGGAGATCTGTCTCCAGCAAAGAGTACTTGAGAAAAATGTTTTCTCAGCTCTTTACTTAAATATATATTTTTTGATGAATTCTTGGGACACATCGATCCTAAAGGAGATTTCAACAGATCCAATCTTTCAACTGAATCCCTGGCAGCTTTGTTTTGTTGTTGTTGTTTTTCTTTAGAGAGAGAGAGAGAGCATGAGCAAGGGAGAGGGGCAGAGAGAGGGAGACATAGAATCCAAAGCAGGCTCCATGGTCAGCACAGAGACTGATGTGAGGCTCGATCCCATGACCCTGAGATCATGACCTGAGCTGAAGTCAAGAGTCAGACACTTAACTGACTGAGCCACCCAGGCACCCTGTGGCCACTTTGTTTTTGATAGGCAATGTCATATCACCTTTCTCATTCAGTTTGTGATGTCTCAGTCAGTGTATCTTTGACTCGTGGCCACAAGAAGGTGTGTAATTTGTGGTCTAACGTATTTAACTAGGATACAGCTAAACTGTTCATGGCCCTCAGGTCACAAAGCTTGTGCCTTGGTTAATCACATGGATTGCTCTGTTCTGACATTCTGTATTTTTAAAAATTGAGATATAATTCAACCTTTCAAAGTGTGTAATTCAGTGGTTTGTAGTATAGTCACAAAATTGTGCAGCCATTACCACTGTCTAATTCCAGAACATATTCATCACCTGAAAAAAAGAGACTTTGTACCCATTAACACTCACTTCCCCATTCCCCCCTTCCCTCAGCCCCTGGCAACCACCAATCTACTTTCTGTCTCTATAGATTTATCTATTTCAGACATCTCTTCTAAATACAGTCATGTAATATGTCATCTGTTGTGACTGGCTTCCTTCACTTAGCATAATATTTTCAAGATTCATTCATGTTGTAGCATGTCATAGTACCTCCTTCCTTTTTGTAGGTGAATAATATTCCATTGTATGGATATACCACATTTTATCATCCAGCCATCAGTTGATGGACATTTGGGTTTTGTCTACCTTTTGGCTATTGTGAATACTGCAGCTATGAACATTCATGGACAAGTTTTTGTGTAACCATATTTTTTCTCTTCTCTTGGATATATGCCCAGGAGTGGTATTGCAGGGACATATGGTAATTCTGTGTTTAACTTGTTTTAACACTGTGTAAAACTCAACTGTTTTACACAGTGACTGCACCATTTCACATCCCCACCAGCAATGTACGGGGATACCAGTTACTCCAACATCCTTGCCAACGCTCTTTATTGTCTTTTTTATTTTAACAATCCTACTGGATGCTGATATACTGTATTTGGCTGGTGGAAAAGAACAGCCCCCATATTTTTGCTCTTTCAGGATTAGAGGCCCATTCAACACAAATTGAGTGTTTCAATCTAAATCTTTGTTTTATCTTTGACCTCCTGAAGGCTGCAATTAGAATAATTCTACTGTTGTATTTATTTATAGGTTAATCTTTGAGAATTCTTAATTATGGCTTGAGCTTTTGCCAGCTCTCAGTGGATTTTATTGAAAGTTCCAGCTATAGCTGTACAAGCTCATTATTTATGTAGAATTTAAAAATTATCTTTAATTCCTTGATTATATTCCCCTGCCCCAGATTGTGTTTAATGCCCCAGACTCCTGAATAATATTACTGAAAAACCTGCTAACCACAGATTTTCAAAGGCTTTCCTAAACTCATGCTGTGGTGGAGGTCTCTGTTCTACTTTGTGAGCCAGAAAAACAGGAATATTTTTCTACGTTCTTGACAAAATTTGAAGTGTACATGTAGCCTTGTTAACTAGGGACAATGCTGTTCAGCAGATGTCTAGAAAATACTCATCTTGCATAGTTGAAAATGTATGGCTGTCGATTAGCAAGTCCCATTTCCCCTTCCCCCTAACCCGCGGCAGCCACCATTCCTCTCTCTGACTCTATAACTATTTGAGATATGTAAGTGGAATCATGCAATATTGGTGCTTCAATGATTGGCTTATTTCCTTTAATATTCTCCAGGTTCACCTATATTATTACATATTGCAGAATTTCCTTTTTAAAGACTGAATAATATGCTGTTTTATGTATGTACCACAGTTTCTTTACCCATTCATGTCCTCATGGACACACTGGTTGTTTCCACACAGGCTATTGTGAGTTGTGCTGCTCTGAACATAGGAGGGAAGATACCTCTTCAAGATTCTTATTCCAATTCTTTTGAAAATATATCCAGTAGTGGGGTTGCTGGTTCATAGGGTATTTCTATTTTTAATTTTTTGAGGAACCTCCATAATGTTTTTTTACAGCAACTGTCCCATTTTGCATTCCTTCCAACACCATTCAAGGATTCTAATTTCTCAACATCCTCCCCAACATCTGTGGTCTTTTGACTTTTGGATGATAGCCACGCTGACAGGTATAATAGAATATCTAATTATGGGTTTTATTGTCATTTCCCTCATTACTGAAGCTAAGCATCTTTTCATATTCTTGTTGGCCATTTATCTATCTTCTTTGGAGAAATTCAAGTTGTTAGCCTTTTTTAAAAAAACTATTTAGGGGGCGCCTGGGTGGCTCAGTCGGTTAAGCGGCCAACTTCGGCTCAGGTCATGATCTCGCGGTCTGTGAGTTCGAGCCCCACATCGGGCTCTGTGCTGACAGCTCAGAGCCTGGAGCCTGTTTCAGATTCTGTGTCTCCCTCTCTCTCTGACCCTCCCCCGTTCATGCTCTGTCTCTCTCTGTCTCAAAAATAAATAAACGTTAAAAAAAAAACAATAAAAAACTATTTAGTTATAGGGGTTTTTTGTGTATTTCAGAAATTAACCCCTTCTGAGATAAATGGCTTACAAATATTTTCTCCCATTCTGTAGGTTGCCTTTTCACTCTGTTGATTGTTTCTTTTGCTGTGCAGAAGCTTTTTACTTAGACATAGTCACGCTTGAATATTTTTTGCTTTTATTGTGTGTGCTTTTGGTGTCATATCCATCAAAGAGTTGCCAAGACAATTATCATGAAGATTTCCCCTAAGTTTTCTTCTAGGAGTTTTACAGTTTTGGGCCTGTTGAAACATCTAATCCATTTTGAGTTGATTTTTGTGTAAGGTATGAGATAAAAATACAATTGCATTCTTTTGCATGTGGATATCGAATTTTCTTGTTGAAGAAAAGCCATCCTTTACCTGATGTATTTTCTTGGCACTCTTGTTTAAGATCAGTTGACCATGCACGTATGCATAATTTTATTTCTGGGCTCCTTATTCTGTATGTCTGTCTTTATGCCATTGCTATATTATATTAATGACTGTATCTTTGTAATTCAAGAATACCTCGTTTTGTTGCGTTTTGAAGTTAGGGTGTTTTGTTTGTGTTTTACAGATTGAAGGTTTGGTGAAACTGTGTTGAGCAAGTCTATCAATGCCGTTTTTCTAAAGGCATTTTGCTCAGTTCATGTCTTTCTGTCACATTTTGTAATTGTTACAGTATTTCAAACTTCCCATTATATTTCTTTTTTTATAATTAAAAAAATTTTTTTAATGTTTATTTTTGAGACACAGAGAGACAGAGCATGAGCAAGAGAGAGAGAGAGAGAGAGAGAGAGAGAGATGCAGAATCTGAAGCAGACTCCAGGCTCTGAGCTGTCCGCACAGAGCCTGAGGTGGGGCTTGAACCCAGAAACGGTGAGATCATGACCTGAGCGGAAGTCAGACGCTCAACCGACTGAGCCACACAGGCGCTCCATACTTTTTCATTATTTTTCTTATGATCTGTGATCTTTAATATTATTATTGTAATTGCTTTGGGGCACCATCAACCATACAAGATGCTTGTATAAGATTGGCAAACTTAATTGATTAATGGCTTGCATGTCCTAATGGTTCTCCTTCCAACCATTACCCATCTCTCTCCCTCTTCTCTGGTCTCCCTCTTCTTGACACACAACAATATTGAAATTAGGCCAATGAATAATACTCTGGCGGCCTCTAAGTATTCAAGTGAAAGGAAAAGTTACACATCTCTCACTTTAGATCAAAAGCTAGAAATGATTAAGCTTAGAAAGACATGTGAAAAGCTGAGATAGCCTGAAAGCCAGGCCTGTTGTGCCAAACAGCCAAGGAATGCAAAGGAAAAGTTCTCGAAGGAAATGAAAGTGCTCCTGCAGTGAACACAAGAATGATAAGGAATCGAAACAGCTTTATTGTTGATATGGAGAAAAATAAAGTGGTCTGGAGAGATCAAATCAGTCATAACATTCCCTTAAGCCAAAGCCTAATCCAGAGGAAGGCCCTAACTCTCCTCAATTCTATGAAGGCTGAGAGATGTAAGGAGGCTGCAGAAGAAAAGTCTGAAGCTAGCAGATGTTGGTTCATCAGGTTTAAGGAACGACCAGCTCCATAACAGGAAAGTGCAAGGTTGAAGCAGCAGGTGCTGATGGAGAACCTGTAGCCAGTTTCTGGAAGACCCAGCTGAGGAAATTAATGAAGGTGGCTACACCAAACAGCAGATTTTCAGTGTAGATGAAACAGCCTTCTAGTGAAAGAAGATGCCGTCTATGACTTTTATAACTAGAGAGGACAGGTGTGCCTTCAAAGCATCAAGCTGACTTTCTTGGTAGGAGCTAATGCAGCTGGTGACTTCAGGTTGAAGCCAATGTTCCTTCACCATTCTGAAAATCCCAGTAATGTTAAGAATGATAGGAAAGCTACTCTGCCTGTGGTCTGTATACCAATGACATCATATCTGGTTACAATATGGTTTACTGAATATCTTAAGCCCACTGTTGAAACCTGCTCAGAAAAAAACATTGCTTTCAAAATATTACCATTCATTGACAGTGCACCTGGTCACCCAAGAGCTCTGATGAAGATATACAATGAAATTAATGTTGTTTTCAACATTAACACAATACCCATTCTATAGCCCATGAACTAAGGAGTCATTTTGACTTTGAAGTCCTGTTGTTGAAGAATGACATTCCATAAGCCTATATAGCTGCCATCAATAGTGATATTTTGGGTGGATCTAGGCAAAGTAAATGGAAAACCTTCTGGAAAGGATTCAGTATTCTATAAGCCATTGAGAACTTTCATGATTCACGGGAAGAGATCAAAATATCAACATTCACAGGAGTTTGGAATAAGTTGATTCCAACCCTCATAGATGACTTGGAGAGGTTCCAGACTTCATTGGAGGAAGTAGCTGCAGATTTGGTCGAAATAGCAGGAGAACTAGAATGATGTGACTGATGAGCTGCTCTCTCTCATGGTAGAACTTTAACAGATAAGAACTTGCTTCTTATGGATGAGCAGAGAAAGTGGCTTCTTGAGGTGGAATATACTCCTGGTGAAGATGCTGTGAAATGTTGAAATGGCACCAAAGTATTTGGAATATTCTGTGAACTTAGTTGGTAAAGCAGTGGCAGGCTTTGAGAGGATTGCCTGCAATTTTGGAAGTGGGTAGAATGCTATCAAATGATATTGCATGCTACAGAGGAATCATTTGTGAAAAGAAGAGTCCATTGATGTAGCAGACCTATTGTTTTATTTTAAGGTGTTGCCACAGCCACTCCAGTCTTCAGCAGCTGCCACGATGGTTAGTCAGCAACCATCGTTGTAGAGATAAGACCCCCACCAGCAAAAAGATATGACTCGCTGATAGCTCTGATAATGGTTGGCATTTTTTGGCAATAATGTATTTTTATAGTGTGTACACTATATTTTTAGCTATAATGCCATTGCACATTTAGTAGACTACAGTATAAACATAAGTTTATATACACTGGGAAACCAAAAAACTAATTTGACTTGCTTTATTGCAGCAGTCTGGAATTGAATCCATATTTTTTTTTTTTTTGAATCAACAATATCTTTAAGGTATGCCTATATATTTTAAAATCAGGAAGTATGATGCCTCAGCTTTGTTCTTTGTTTAGATTGTTTGGGCTTTTTGGGGTCATTTATGTTTCCCTGTGAATTTTAGAATTGTTTTCTCTTCCTCCCTCCCTCCCTCCCTCCCTCCCTTCCTTCCTTGGCTCAATATCCTCAGTGAACATATTAAAAAAAACTTTTTTAACATTTATTCATTTTTGAGAGACAGAGACAGAGCACCAGCCATGGAGGGGCAGAGAGAGAGAGAGAGGGAGGCACAGAATCTGAAGCAGGCTCCAGGCCCTGAGCTGTCAGCACAGAACCCCATGTGGGGCTTGAACTCATAAACTGCAAGATCATGACCTGAGCTGAAGTCAGACACTCAACTGACTGAACCACCCAGGTGCCCGTATTTCTCCTTCTCCTTTTTTTTTTTTAAGTTTATTTTTGAGAGAGAGACAGGGCATGAGAGCAGGGAGGGGCAGAGAGAGAGAGGGAGGCAGAGGATCTGAAGTGGGCTCTGTGTTGAAAGCAGAGAGCCCAACATGGGGTTCAAACTCACGAACTGTTAAGATAATGACCTGAGCTGAAGTCAGATGCTTAACTGAGCGAGCCACACCAGTGCTCCTATTTTTTCTCTATTTCTATAAAGAAAAATTGCCATTGGCATTTTGATAGGGATTCCTTTGATCCATAGAGCATTTTGGGTTGGTATAGGCATTTTAACAGTATTTAGTCTTCTAATCCAGCAGTCTGCTTTTCTTTTTTTTTTTTTTCCAATTTCTTTGTAGTTTCCAGTGTACAAATTTTTCACCTCCATAGTTAAGTTGATTCCTAAGTATTTTATTATTTTTGCTACAATTTTAAATGGTATTATTAACCTAATTTCCTTTTCAGATTGTATATTGTTAGGGAGTAGAAATGCAGTTGATTTTTGTATATTGATTTCGTGTCCTGCAACCTTACTGAATTTGCTTAGTCTGACAGGTTTTTTTTTTTGGTGGTGGAATCTTTAGGGTTTTCTATATACAAGATCATATCATCTGCAAATAATGGTAGTTTCACTTCCTTTTCAATTTGGACGGCTTTTATTTATTTTTCTTGCCTACTTGCTCTGGCTAGAACTTGTAATACTATAGTCCAATAGTAGGACTAGAAGTGACTAAAGTGAGTGTCCTTGACTTGTTCCTGATTTTAAAGGAAAAACTTTCAGTTTTTTCATCATTGAGTATGATGTTAGTTGTGGGATTTTTATATATGGACTTTATTATGTTAGAGTAACTTCCTTCTATTCCTAGCTTGTTGAGTGTTTTATCATGAAAGAGTGTTGAATTTTTGTCAAATGCACTTGTGGATAAGACTGTGTGATTTTTTTTTTTTTTATTCTGTTAATGTGGTATATTGCATTGGTTTTCATGTGGTTGAACCATCCTTGCATTCCAGGGATAAATCTACTTGGTCATAATGTATGATCCTTTTAGTGACCTATTCATTTTTTTAATATTTATTTATTTTTGAGAGAGAGACAGAGTGAGTGGGTAGGGGCAGAGAGAGCAGGAGACATAGAATCAAAAGCAGGCTCCGGGCTCTGAGCTGTCAGCATAGAGCCCAACGTGGATCTCAAACTCACAGACCTCGAGATCATGACCTGACCTGAAGTCGGACGCTTAACTGACTGAGACACCCCAGTGCCCCTTAGTGATGTTTTGGATTTGATTTGCTAGTATTTTGTTGAGGATTTTTGCATTTGTATGCATCAAGGATATTGGCCTGTAGTTTTTGTGTTGTTCTGTTTCCCTTTCCTTGTGGTGTCTTTGGCTTTGATATCAGCATCCTGATGGCCTTATAGAATGAGTTTGTAATTATTTCCTATCCTTTATTTATTTATTTTTTAAAGTTTGAGAAGGATGGACTTCAATTGTTCTTAATGCTTTTAATTCTTCTTAAATTCTTCTTAAACGATTGATAGACTTTACATTCGAAGCCATCTGGTCCTGGGCTTTTCTTTGTCAGGAGGTTTTTGTTTGCTGATTTAGTCTCCAAACTAATTATAGTTCTGTTCAGATTTTCTATATCTTTATGATTTGGTTTTGGTAAGCTTCCAGGAATGTATCCATTTTTTTAGGTTGTCCAGTTTGATGGTTTATAATTGTTCAAAGTAATCTCAGATATTTTTAATATCTGTGACATGATTTGTCACGTCTTTTATTTCTGATTTTGAGTTTTCTCTTTTTTCTTAGCCTAGCTGAAGATTTGTCATTTTTGTTTATGTTAAAAATGGATTTTTTTTTATGTAAGAAATCTATGGATTTATTACAAGGGATTTTTTCCATGAATTATTAGTGTTTGTGGAGGTATAGAGGAGGGTCCAGAGCTTTCTCTTCTGTCATCTTGCTGACTTCTTAAAAATAGTAATTTTTCTTTATTACTACAAAAATTTATATAGCCCTTTAACAGTTCACAAAAACTCTTTCATAAGGTGTCATCACATTATGGTGTTTACATTACCCCTGTGAAAACAGATTTAATTTTTTATATCTGGAAAGTATATGCCAAAAGATTAACAATTACCCAAGGTAATACAGCTAATGAGTAGCTCATATAGGCTTTATGATTTCACTTATTGATTTTTTTTCCTTTCACAATACTCTGTTTTAAATATAGCATGATGTTTTAACAAAAACAAATGATACTTATGATGTTCTTAACAGTTGTTTTTCCTACTGCTTTAGCGATAAGAAAAAAAAGTATTTTATTGAATAAGAAGTTCTCGACAACGACTGCATTTACAAGTCTCTGACCCACCAAAGCATGCATCCACTTAGAGTGGAGTTAAGACCCTGGAGAATCAGAGCCAAATCAAGACATGGTACCTGTCCTTGAGGATATCTCAATTTAGGGAGTGTGAACAAGTGAACAGATTGTAACAACATGTGCTGAATGCTGTAAAGGAGGTGTGTGCTGAGGGAACAGGCTGCGAAGTCTTCCTAAGATGATATTTTATAGAAGAATCTGAGGAGAGAGGGCAGTTCAGGCAGAGGGAATTCTATGAGGCAGATAGTACAGAGGCTTAGAGGAGATAGCAAGTAGAAATTTCAAGTGGTCTAGGTGATCTGATTTTTTTTAATGTTTATTTATTTATTTTGAGAGAGAGAGGGGGGTGGGGAGGAGTAGGGGGAGAGGGAGAGAGAGAATCCCAAGCAGGCTCCATGCTCAACATTCAGTCCAATGTGGGGCTTGATCCCATGATCCTATGATCATGACCTGATCTGAAATCAAGAGGCAGACGCTTAGCTGACTGAGCCACCCAGGGGCCTGTGGATGATGTGATGTTTCCGTGTGTTTCTATATATTGGGTTAAAAGTTTGTGTTGGAGAGAAAGAACAGAAAGTGGGCCTAAAGCAGAAGTTATGACTAATCTGAGAAGGGCCTTGCTTGACTTTGGGGTATTTTTTGCTTTTGTTACTCTTTAAGTTTTAATTTAAATTCCAATTAGTTAACATACAGTGTAATATTAGTTTCAGGAGTAGAATTCAGAGTGATTCATCACTTACATACAACAGCCGGTGCTCATTACAACAAGTTTAAAATTTATTCTATGGGGAAGCATCAGAAGCTTTTCAATGGGAGGCCTACGTGGCCAGATTTGGTTTAGGAAGATTATGTGGAAAGCAATGTGGAGGCTGGTTTGCAGTGCAGTGAGACAGGGAGATCCATTAGAAGATTTTTGCTGTAATTCATATGAGGCATAATTAGGGCCTGGATAGCAGTGTCACTGGGATTTAAAAAAAGGGTTTTTTTTAATGTCTTTTTATTTTTGAGAGAAAATGAGACAGAACACAAGCATGGGAGGGGCAGAGTGAGGGAGACACAGAATCCGAAGCAGGCTCCAGGCTTCGAGCTGTCAGCACAGAGCCCTGCCGGGGGCTTGAACTCATGGACCGCAAGATCATGACCTGGGCTGAAATTGGAGGCTTAACTGACTGAGCCACCTCAGCACCGCTAAAACAGGACTTTTGAAAAGGATTTCAAACCAGGTGTTTTAGTTAAAGAGAATATACGTATATTAGTGATGGTCATAGTTTCTAATCTGAGAACCTTTGTATGAACTCTTTTCCAGTTCCTAATGTTGTTTAAGAAATAATTTAAGTCTGTGTTTTATTTCCAGGGGCAGTTACATCTGATTCTATAAGTTGAAGGGTTTTTTTTCTTGTTTTTAAACTTTATGTTTATTGAGGCCTCGTTTACGTACAGTAAAATTCACCCTAGTTAGCGTACAGGTGAGAGTTTTGACAGACTCACACCGTGATGTAAGTGTATGTCAGTGCCACAGCCGTCAAGGTATCACTCCATAAAGTTCTCCCCTTTGTTGTGTGGTCATTTCCCTCTTCTTTCCAGCGCCTGGCGACCACTAATCTGATTTCTGTTGCTGTGGATTTGCCTTTACAGAATGCCCTATAAATGCAGTCATACTGTATGAAGTCTTTTGTGTTTGGTTTCTTTCCGTGCTTTTGAGATTCATCCAAGCTAGTGTATTTACTAATCGTTCATTCATTTTTATTGCTGAGTAGTAAGCCATTGTGTGACTTAACATGATTTATTTTTTCATTTATTGATGGACTTTTTTTTATTGTGTCTAGTTTTTGACTTAACAGGTAAAGCTGCTATGAATGTTAATGTACAGATGAACGAATCTTTGGACATATACTTCTTTTCTTCGGGGTAAGTAGCTAGAAGTTGAATGTGTAGATCATATGGTAGGTATATATTTAACTTTTTAAGAAACTACTATTTTCCTTACCGTTTGTACTATTGTACATTCTCATCAGCAATGTACGAGAGTTCTAGTTCCTCCACATCCTCACCAACATTTTGTACAGTAAGTCTTTTTAATTTTCATATTCTACTAGGTGTGTAATATTATATTATTGTGGTTTATTTTATATTTCCGTAATACATATTGATGATCATCTTTTTATATGCCTATTTTCCATCTTTTTTTGGTGAAGCATTCATTCAAATATGTGGCATTTAAAAAATGCCTATTGTTGAGGTTTGAAGAGCTCTTTACATATATAAAAAATCGGTCTCTGTGTAAATGTGGGTTTATTTGACTGTCTAGTCTGTTCCAGTGGACTGTTTGTTTCTTTTTATGCCAGTGCCCTGCTGTTGTGATGACTATAGTTTTATAATAATTTTTGGTATCAGGTGCATTTAGTCCTCTTTGTTTTTTTTTTTTTATTTCATAGATTTTTAAAAATTATTTTAGGTCCTTTTCATTTATACATGATCTTAGAATGTGCTTGTAAATATCTGCAGAAACCTCCTGGGATTTTTATTGTGGTCACACTGAATCAGTGGGTCAATGAGAATTGATATCTTAAGGATATTAAGTCTTTTATCACACAGATATATCTCTATATGTTTTTAAGTATTCTTTAACTTTTATCAGCAATATTTTGTAGATTTCAGTGTATAGGTTTTTCGCATACTTTGGTTTGTCTCTTAAGTATTTAATTAATTGTTTGGATCTATTGGAAATGGTATCTTAAAAAACTATCAGTTTCTAATCGTTTGTTGCTGGTACCTAGAAATAAAATTAATTTTTGTATAGGGGTCTGGTATCCCAGGCATCAGAAAACTTTTTCTGTGAAGGACTAGGTAGCAAATATTTTAGGCTTTACAGGCCATATGTCTCTGTCACAAGTACTCACCTCTGCCATTGCAGTACGACAGCAACATAGTTCGCCTATAAAATGAGTAAGTGTATGTATTTCAAAACATTTTATTTACAAAAACAGGCAGTGGACTGGGTTTGGCCGTAAGTCGTGATTTGCTGACCCCTGTTGTATTCTGCAAACTTGCTAAGTTTGCTTATTAGTTCTTGTAGCTTTTTTTTACTTATTTTTACTTTTATTTTAATTTTTTTTAATTGAAGTAGAGTTGACACACAATGTGACATTAGTTTGAGGTGTACAACATAATGATTCCCCAGTTTTATGCTATGCTATATAGTTACTGCAAGTGTAGCTAACATCTGTCACCATAGGGCACTATTCCAGTCCCATAGACTATATTCTCTGTGCTTTTCATCCCAGTGACATATACGTTCTATAACTGAAAGCCTGTACCTCCCACTCCCTGTCACTCATTTTGCCCACCCCCCTCCCACTCTCCTACCCTCCGGTAACCACTAGTTAGCTCTCTGTATTTATGGGACTCTTTCTGATTTTTTGGTTTTGTTTTCATTTTTAAATTCCACAAAAAGTGAAATCATATACTGTTTGTCTGGTTTGTTTCACTTAGCATTATGCCCTCTAGATTCATCCGTGTTGTTGCAAATGGCAATTTTTCATTCTTTTTTTATGGCTGTGTAGTATTCCTCTGTGTGTGAACCACATCTTCTTTATCCATTCACTCTTAGTGGACGCTGGGGCTGCTTCCAAATCTCCATATGGCTTTCTACTTTTTTCTTTTTACTACAAGTGGCTGCACCAGTTTTGATTCTCACCAAAAGTGAAGGATTCTTTTTTCTCCGCATCCATGCCAGCAGTTATTTCTTGTCTTTTTGATAATAGCCATTCTGACAGGTGTGAAGTGACATCTCATTGTGGTTAACATTTGCATTTTTCTTCCGTTTTGTGATGTTGAGCATCTTTTCATGTGTACGGTCATCTGTATGTCTTCTTTGGGGACATAGTGTTTTTTTTAATCCCCTGGTCATTTTTAATTGGATTATTATTATATTTTTTGGTGTTGAGTTGTCTAAGTTTTTTACATACTTTGGATATAAACCCCTTATTAGATTTATTATTTGTAAATATTTCCCCCCATTTAGTGGGCTGGATTTTTGTTTCGTTAATGGTTTCCCTTTGTTGTGAAAAAACTTTTTATTTTGATATATTCCCAATAGTTTATTTTGCTTGTTGCCCTTGCCTGCAGAAGCATCCATAGCAAATGTTGCTAGGACCAATATCAAAGACATTAGTACCTGTGTTTTCTTCTAAGACTTTTATGGTTTCAGGTCTCACATTTAGGTCTTTAATCCATTTTGAGTTTGTTTCATGCATGGTGCGAGAAAGTGTTCTAGTTTCATTCTCTTGCCTGTAGCTGTCCAGTTTTCCCAGTACCATTTATTGAAGAGACTGTCTTTTCCCCATTGTATATTCTTGCCTCCTTTGTTGTAAATTAATTGATCATATAAACATGGTATTATTTCTGGGCTCTCTGTTTTGTTCCATTTATCTTTGTGTCTATTTTTTGTGCCAGTACCATACTGTTTTGAACACGACAGCTTTGGAGTACATCCTGAAATCTGGGATTGTGACACTTGGAGCTTTGTGTCTCTCAAGAGTGCTTTCAAGAGTGCTATTCAGGGTCTTGTGTGGTCCACACAAATTTTAGGATTAGTTGTTCTAGTTCTGTGAAAAATACTGTTGACATTTTGATAAAGATTGAATTGAATCTGTAGATTGCTTTGGGTAGTATGGACATTTTAATAATAATCTTCCAGGCCACGTGTAGGGACTATCTGTCCATTTGTTTGCATCATCTTCAATTTCTTTCATCAGTGTTGGATAGTTTTCAGAGTCTTTCACCTAGTTAGTTAAGTTTATTCCTAGGTTTGTGGTGGTTGTTGTTGTTTTTGGTTCAGTTGTAAATAGAATTGTTTTCTTTGTTTCTGCTATGTGTCATTAGTGCCTAGAAATGCAACAGATTTATGTGTATTAATTATTTGTACTGCAACTTTAAATTCATTGATTACTTTAATAGTACTTTGGTAGCATCTTTAGGATTTGTTATGCATAATAGGATGTCATCAGCAAATAGTGATAGTTGTTCTTTGTCCTTACTGATATGGATGCTTGTATTTCTGTTTCTTGTCTGATTGCTGTGGCTGGAGCTTTCAGTACTGTGTCAAATAAAAGCAGCAGGACTGGACATCCTTGTCTTGTTCCTGATCTTAGAGGGAAATCTCTCAGTTTTTCACCACTCTGTATGATGCTGTCATCTGTGGCCTTTATTGTGTTGAGGTACACTCTGTCTAACCCCACTTTGTTGAGTTTTTTTTTTTTTTTAATCATGAATGGGTGTTGAATTTTGTCAAATGCTTTTTCTGCATCTGATGAAATGATCATATATTTATCCCTCATTTTGTTAATGTGGTATATATCATTTTGAATGATTATTGACCCACTATAGGAATACTTTGAGGAGAATAGGTAGTAATTCTTCTATAAGTGTTTGATAGAATTCCCCTGTGTATCCATCTGGTCTTGGACTTTTGTTTTCTGGGAGTTGTTGGAGTATTGATTCAATTTTGTTCTAGTAATAAGTCTGTCCACATTTCCTATTCTTCCTTATTCTGCTTTGGAAGATTATATATTTCTAAGAATTTATGGATTGCTTCTAGGTTGCCCAATTTGTTGGAATATAATTTTTCATAGTAGTCTCTTGTAATTCTTTGTATTTCTGTGGTGTAGGTTGTTAATTCTCCTCTTTTATTTCTCATTTTATTTTGGCCCTTTCTTTTTTTATTGATGAATCTAGCTAATGGTTTATAAATTTTGTTTACCTTTTTAAAGAACCAGTTCTCTTTGTTTTAATGATCTTCTTTATTTAATTTTTTTGTAGCCTCTATTTCATTTATTTCCACTCTCGTCTTTATTATTTCCTGCCGTCTACCAACTTTGGGTTTTGTTCTCATTTTTTCAGTTCCCTTAGGCGTAAGGTTATGTTGTTTGAGATTTTTGTTGGTTTCTTAAAGGAGGCCTGTTTGCCATAAATTTCCCTCGTAGAACTGATTTTGCTGCACCCCAAACATTTTGGACCATCTTGATTTTATTTTGATTTGTCTCCATGTATTTTTTTAATTTCCTCTTTGATATCCTCACTGGCCCATTCGTTGCTTAAGAGCCTGGTGTTTAGCCTCCATGTGTTTGTGATTTTTATTTTTTTCTTGTTATTTTTAGTTTCATACCATTGTGGTTGGAAGAGATAACTTGCTATAATTTCATTCTTCTTAAATTTATTGGGATTTATTTTGTGGCCCAACATGTCATCTGTCCTGGAGAATGTCCCATGTGTACTTTAGAAGAATGTATATTTTGTAGTTTGTGTATAGAATGTTCTGTATAGATCTGTTAAGTCTATTTGGTATAATATGCCACTTAAGGCAGTGTTTCCTTACAGACTTTCTGTCTGGATGTTCTATTCATTGACATGCTTTTTTAAAAAATGAAGACAATTACTTTCCGTACGTTGAAGCAATGGTCTTGTGTATGGTTATCCACTGTGTAGACTATGTGCCTGGTGACTTTGACTCTGCTGGGTGGCTGGAGCTTGGTTGGCATGGGCTGGGATTTCCAGGGTACTCTGTGATGGGGATGCGCTGTTGGGATGGCTGGAGCTGAAGTGGGTGTGGGCTGGCATGATTCCAGGGTTCTCCATGCAAGAGGCCTCCTGGCCAGACAGCTGAAGCTGAAGTGGGTACAAACAGGGACCCCAGAATTCTTTATGTAAGGGGCCCCTTAGTGGCTGGAGCCCAGGTGGGTTCAGGCTGGGGTGTTCTGTGCAAGGGATGCTCCGTGCAGGAGTGCTTCTGGTGAGTCATCCAGAGCTGAGGCAGGCATGTGCTGGGAGGTTCTGGGCACTCTGTGCTGGGGTGCCCTAGTAAGTCATCTGGGGGTGAAGTGGTATGGGCCTGGAATGATCCGGGGTGTGCTCTGTGCCTTATCATCTTGGTGACATGGCTGAAGCTATAATGAATGCTGACCAGGAGTGTCCTTGTGTACACCATGCTGGGGCTGCCTTGGGATAGCACGGGCTGGTATAGGCTAGTGGCCTCAGTCTCACTGAGGTGGCTGGCCAGCCGTGGTACCAGGCCTGTCCTCTGGTTTACACTATTAAGGTGGAGAGGGGGTGTAAACCATGGTGTTTGCCAGCGACTCCCACTAGGAGAGAGTTCGAGCAGCATCCCTGACCTTTTGCAGGGTTCTGAGGCTGAATCTTTTATATTCTAGTTGCTCTTTTAGGCCGTGACTTTTTTTTTTTCCTGTGCCCCAGAGTGTGCACATCTGCTCATGGTCCCTCTGTACTCTTTCTTTCCACTCTTTCTTTCCACTATGTCTCCATCACTCTGTCTCTCTTGCCAGTCTCTGTGTGGTTTATCTTTTATTGTACAGAAGCTGTTCAGTCAGCCCTCAATTATTCTTTAGGAAGAATTATTCTATAAATAGATGTCGATTTGGTGTGTCTGTGGAGGAGGTGAATTCAGGGTCTTCTTATGTCGCCATCTTGGACCCTCTTCTCTAGTAGCTTTTTAAAAATTAACTTATTGAGAAGAAGTTAATATTACATAAAATTAACCATTCAAAAATAAATAATATGGTGGCATCCAGTATAGTCATGATGTTGTGCAACCACCAGTTCCCAAACATTTCCATAACCCCAAAGTAACACTCTTATCCACAAAGTAATTTCTCATTATCCCCTTTCCTCAGCCCCTGGAAATAGTCAATATATTTCCTGTATTTCTAGATTTATCTATAATAAGTATTTCATATAAATGGAGTCATACAGTGTGTGACATTTTGTGACTCCTTTTTTTCATTTAGCGTAATGTTTTGGAAGTTCATCCATGTCGTAGCATAAATTAGTACTTCATTCCTTTTTGTGGCTGAGTAATATCTCATCGCTTATATGTACTACAGCTTACTTATCCATTCATCCATTGATGGTCATATGGGTTGTTTCTACTATTGTGGACGGTTCTGCTGTGATGAACATGTGTGTATTGCCTGAGGACCTGTTTTCATTTCTTTTGTGTAGATACCTAGGAAAGGTCTTAAGGTAATTCTGTACTGAACTTTTTTGAAGCCTAGTTGCATTTTTGTACATTCCACAAATTTTTTTTGTGCATAGATGTCTATGAATAAAAATAGTTTTCTTTCTTTCTAATTTAAATGCTTTTTATTTCTTTCTTGTCTGATTGCATTGGGTAGAGCCTCCAGTGCAATGTTAAATGGAAATGGTAAGAGTGGGCATTCTTGTTTAGTTAGTAAAATTAGAAGGGAAATATTCAGTCTTTTCCCATTAAGTATGGTGCTAACAGAAAGTGTTTTCTAGATGCCCTTTATTATGTTGAGGAAGTTCCATTTTATTCTTATTTTGCTGAGAGTTTGTTGGTTTTATTTTTCTTAAGTTTATTTATTTTGAGAGGGAGCACAAGCGGGGGGGGGGGGGGGAGCAGAGAGAGGATGACAGAGGATCCCTAGCAGGCTCTGCACTGTCAGCACAGAGCCAAACACGTGGCTTAAGCTCACAAAATTGTGAGATCATGACCCAAGGGGAAATCAAGAGTCGAAAGCTCAACCGTCTGAGTCACCCGGGCACCCCAAGAGTCTGTTAGTTTTTAATTAGGAGTGTCTGTTGGGTGTTACGCTTTGTCTGCATCTGTTTGGATAATCATTTGGATTTTTAGCTTTCTACTATCATCAGTTATACTGGTTGATCTTGAAATGTGAATCCAACTTGGTCGTGGTGTCATCCTTTTAATATATTGGTAGATTTTATTTGGTAAAGTTTTAGGTAGAAAATTGTATCTATGCTCATGAGGGATAGTCTGTAGTTTTCTTAAATGTGGGGTAGAAGAGGGCAACAGGCTGGTTGCCTTTTTCTGTCAGCCTCCTTACTGACCAGGAAACACTCTGGATAGAAGACCTTAATCTACACCTTCACCCTTCTCCTCTGGTCTTGACCGCCTTGGCAGCACTCTCCTGTTGGAAGTGGAAGACCCTTTCTGAAAGAATGGTCGCGTCTTCTGGGTCACAGCTGTCAGGGGCTGATAGTTGGGAGCGTGTGGCATAATGAAAATGCAGGCCGGTATCCTAACAGTCTCCCCTTGCCCTGTGTGTGACCCTTCTTTATTAGCGATATGCGAGGTTATGTGCATTTCTGGTGTTCCCATCATTCATCATTCACTTTGACTTTTTCTGTACATTTTTGAGGAGAGCGTTAATAAATTCCCCTTTTAGATTTCCTTGAGGATTTAAAAACCAGCTACCATGTCTTGAGTGCTGATCGGACTGTAGGAATTGAGCTAAACACATTTAAGATTGTATCTCTGGGCGCCTGGGGGGCTTAGTTGGTTAAGTGTCTGACTCTTGATATTAGCTCAGGTCATGATCTCATGGTTTGTGGGTTCGAGCCCTGCAACGGGCTCTGTGCTGACAGTGCTGAGCCTGCTTGGGATTCTCTCTCTCTGCCCCTCCCCTTGCTCATGCTTTCTTTCTCAGATAAACATTACAACAAACGAATATGGTACCTCATTTACTTCTCTCTTCCTTCAAGATGTTATTCCATTTTACACATGGACCTAGAGTGGCTCTACAACTTCCCCAAGGTCTCAGATTTAGTAAATTACAGAAGCAAAACTTGATCCCAGATTTGTCTTATTATAAAGTTGTAGCTACATACAGCATTTATGCCACACTTTCATTTGTATTTGAAATGAGCATGTGCGCGCTTTGAGTTCTATTTTTACTTGCTGTGTTCGCGATGTCTTTGCACATGGTGGCTATCTCAGGGTAAGTACAATGTATAATAAATTAAGTATTAGGGGGAAATCTATCACTATTAAATGAGTAACCCCTTGTTTGCACTGTTAACTTCAACTGATCCTTTAACACCCAGCACGGTGAAAACCTCTTCCGCTGGAAGATGAAAAAACTGCTGCATCTTGTCTTTATCCAAAGGACTTTGTATTGGCTTCTGATGGCAGTTGATGCATTTGCTTCTCTGCATCTTACATATTTAAACATATTTAACATATGCAGAGAGAGAATTTACATATCACAAAGTTTACTCACTTTTAGTGTATAATCGATAATTTTTATTAAATTTACTGAGTTGTACAACCACCAGTATAATCCAGTGTTAGGACATTTCCATCTCCCCGTAAAGGGCCCCCGTGTCTACTGTCACTTAAGCCGTGTTGCCAACCCCAACCATAGGCAACCACTGATGTGCTTCTTGATCTGTGGATGTGCCTTTTCTGGATATCTCATAAATGACCTGTGGTCTTTTGTGTCTGACTTTTTACTCAGCATAATGGTTTTGAGGTTCACCCATGTTCTAGCATGCATGATGTCACTTTTTTATTGCTGTCTGGTACCCTATTGTATGGATATGCCGCAATTTGGTTATGTATTCGTCAGTTGATCAACATTGGGGTCTTTGGGCTTGGTTATTATGAATACTGCTATGAACATTTGCATGAAAGTCATCATGTGTTCCTTTTGAGCAGACACACGAATGGAATTGATGAGCCAGGTGGCTTTCACCTTTGACTCCCTGAGGGCAGAAACCTTCTCTTGAAGTTTTAGTATTTCCTTTGTGGTCTGTCTTCACATTGGCTCATCTAGCATGGCTGCCACATAGCGGGAAAGAAACTCATCAGAAGATAATTATGACACAGTCTTATCTTGTATGAACCTTTCTTTGCAATGCTAGTAAATGATCCTAATGGTTTTCGCTGGCCTAGATTCTTATTTGCAGCATAGCTGCACATGTACTGAGATGGTACTTTATAAGACACTGATGCATTGGGGCACCTGGGTGGCTCAGTGGGTTAAAACCTCCAACCTCGGCTCAGGTCATATCTCACGGTTCATGAGTTCTAGTCCCGCATCGGGCTCTCTGCTGACAGCACAGAGCCCACTTCAGATCTTCTGTCCCCCTCTTTCTGTTCCCCTGCCACACACACGCGTGTGCACACACACACTCTCTCTCAAAAATATTTAAAAGAATGAAAAAAAAAGACATTATTGTAGGAAAGCTTATGGCTAATTTACACTGTGTACACGTTACTGATCTGCATCAGTCTTCATTTGTAAACAACTTTTTTCTTTGGTTTGAATGTAGTCTATATGTTCCACATCCCTTGAAGAAATGTTTGATTTTCCTGTGGTTGTTGATGAGACAGATTCTTTGTTGTGTATTTGACAAACTAAGGGACAGTGTCATCTCTGGGCAGCCAGTGTTTTTTTTTTTTTTTTTTTTTTTTTTTTTTTTTACCATCAACATCCCCGGGGGATAGGACACATGTTTTTAAGAGAAGGAAATGTCATTGTTAAATGTTTAAGTCAAAATTGATATGGTAGCAAGAGGGATTAGATTAAAATGAGATCATGTCACAAGGCCTGACACATAATGCTCGGTATGGGTTCTTTTAATCTAGTTAGGAGCTTCATATTAATCATTTCTCCGTAGTGCTTAAGAGCATGAACCCTAGAGCCAGATGCCCAGTGTTTTTTTTTTTTTTTAAGGTTCTATTTAACCACTTCAAAGCTTTGTGACCCTAGGCAGGTTACTCAATTCCGTAAGCCCCAGTTTCCTCCTATAAATGCAACGAAGTTAATAGTAATGCTTTGTAGTGTTTGAAAGCAATATTTCATAGCATGGCTATGAGCAGTCCTGTAAGGTTTGCTAAGCTTAAATGAGATAATATATTGAAACATGGCTGGCATTCGGTTAAGTGCTCAGTAAATGTAAAACATTAATTTAAAAACATAACCAGTTCCCTGGGAGGCTTTTGGACAAGAGACTTGTTCTCTGATATGTGATAAATGGCCTTGCAGAGACTTTCCATTCAGAGCTCAGTAAAAGGGGCGTTAGTAGCTATGAACCAGCTGCTTAAACTCTGAGCCTGTCTGCTGTTTTATAAATGGAGTTACTATTTTCCTCTGCATTTGTTCTCATTTCATGCATTCATTGGGTAAGGATAACCGGTATCATGTCAGCAAAGGTGTTCTGCAACTTTAATAGCTCAAGCGGATGGTAAAGCAGTAATGTGTTTGCCTCCTAGTGCTGTACCTGGTGTCTTTTGCATTGTAAAGCATGGGGAAAGTCTAGTAGACACACTTTTCCAATCACGTATTTCCAATGACCGAGGTGATGGTATTTTTCTTCTCTTGTATCTGTGGTATTTATCACCTAGTAAAGTAGGTAGCAAATGCTTGGTATACTGAGGACGGCGAAGGCAAACTTGGTTTTTAAGGACAACAAATAATAAACCTTTTTTCTTAGTGAAGGAAGTCAGTGGTAAAGAAAAGAGTATTTCTAGGAAAACTGTGACATCACCCAGTTGATGGCTGGATCTGACCTCAACACAAGACATTTTCGGAAAATACCGAACAGGTTGTTGAGAAGAGCTGGTTTACCGCTTTAGCCCCTTCTGTCTTTATTGTCAAGACTGTGCCACATTGCTGTGAAATTTACCAAGTATTTATGCCCTTTTCTGGGAGAAAGAATTGGTTTTAAAATAAGTAAGGCAAGAATTTTGACTAGATAACTTGGTTTCCACAAAACATTGCTCTTCCTGAGGAAGACTGTTCTAGTGCACGAAACCTCAGGTGTGGGTTCTTCCTTGCCTTAGCACCCTTTGCAATAATGGGCGTAGGACCATTTGAGGCACGAGTGGGATAGTCTTTGGGTCTCTGGCGCCAGGGTTAAGCTCCCTTTGGATTTATGCCATGATTGCATGCAGACATGGCCACACTGACCTGTAAATGCCCACTTCAGCGTCCTAGGTTTCCTGACGTGATGACTCTACCTTCTGTAGAGGAAGGAGAAAAAAAAAAAATAGGAAAACTGGAAGTGCATGAGTTCTACAAATGCATATTGGAGTCACATAATGAAAAAGCAGATTTTTTTATTATGATGTTTCTCCATATTTGGCATTGCTGTAAATGGCTAACTAACATTTACTGCCAATTCCATACAAATGTGTGGTTTGGTAATACCAGAACAGCAAATTTAAATGAAAAATAAAAGTTAAACATTTCCACACGAGATTTTACAGTCTGACATTTCACTGTGTAGGTAAAAAGACATTTTTTTTCTTTTACTACAGATTATTCAGCATGAATAAAAAACTACAACTTTTATTTTTAAACAGGAGTCACTGGTTTTAATTTTTACACATTTTTAAAATTACTGTGATAAAAAATAATGAAAAAGCTTCTTAATAATGCCATACACAGTATAATATAGATTTGTCCCCATTATATAGCATTTGTTTAATATACAAAATAGAATATTGACACACTTGAATCTATATGTAGTTAAGCAAGTTATTGGAGGAGGGTATTTTCATACAGCCTTTCATCAGAAAATAGAATCCTTCTTTCAGGCATTTTCTAGAGAGAAGCTAATCCTTTCCTGAAAACCTGGTCACTAATCCCTGGGGGACCAGGCTGACTGATCATAGTCTGGAAAATGATGAAACTTGCATTCAAAGTGGTTAAAGCATCCTGCTTACACTCCTATTCTCCCATCCAACTCTCAAACCAGGCACATGAAAACACATTCATTTACTGCTACAGCCTTTAGGGCAACGGGCCAAGACTGTAATCTCACTGAGGGCTGCCATGGTTCTTGAATTTCGACAGATCAGAGTATAGTAATCTTGTTCATTCCACAGTGATGTGGTTTTAGGGTGTTTGACACGAAACGAAGATAAGGCTTATCAATAATAGTAAAATTATACAGAAGTAAAATCGGAATTGCCCCTCCCCTCCCACCCACCAGTTCTGAAATGAGGCTGGCTTTCTTTTGCATGCACATCCCGAGCTCTCTGATGCTAATTATCAAGCTCTTCAACAGACCCTGGTCATGTCGGTCTTCCCACTGGTGTGTCAATTTCTTTTTCTCTCCAGGAGAAGGTAGATGATCTTTTAGGTTCCCTTCTCCTAGTTTTAGACAGTTGGCTATATGTACCCCACAGGCTACTTGTAAGGTCTCCCACGGCAAGGCCTTAAAACACTGAGAAGGTCCTATTTTTCTACTGCTAATGAAAAATAGTTTTCAGGATCTGCTGTGGCCAGTTCTCACTGAAGTTAGTACAAACTTAGTCTGGGATGGCAAGATACCACATACACAGAAAATGAAGTTGCTTTCAAATAGCACCATATCTTTTCTCCCTTAAATTGTTAATTGTACTCAAAGGTAGTTAAGATAACCTTCTTCTTTCCCACTTACTCTAAAAGGGCACAACTTCTTTTTCCATTTAAGGTACAGCCTCCTACTTCCACGAATGTCAGTTGATTTTCTTTTCACAAAGTGTACATACTTTTTTTTCACTGCGTTCCATTTTTTGAGAACCGAGATTGGGACTGAAATAAGATTAATGTGTGATGTGCTTTCTGGTTTTAACCATATAATATTCTATATTATATGAATAATTTACCTTTCATAAGCTCTTTTTGAAACTTAACACTGTCATTGATAATAATATCCAAGCGGTATTTCTTAGGCACCAAAAATTTCACATCCATCTGGGTTACAAACCATCTTAAAATACTCTGAGCTCAATTTAAACCATTACAAAAGGAACATTCCCTTTTAGAGAGCATTCAAAAAGCAAATGATTACACTTGTTTATTAAATAATTTCTCCAAATACTGAAAAATAACAAGTAACATTCAAAAAAAGCATTCAAAGAAAACACAGACGTGTACTCATTCTGTTTGGAAATGAACTCTTGTAGGATAGAAAGGAATTAGTGTATTATTTGGCAACCTAGGAGATTCTGCACTATTTACATATTGCTGGTACCTCTATGCATATTATTGCCAAACTTCTGAGGCCTCTGTGTTGATGACACCGCTGGAGAGGCTGTCTGGGAAAGGAACCGTGCGATCACGTGGTGCTCGGACTCGCGCGGGCACCACCTTTCTGTCCCGTTCGCTCGCACGCCTGCCCGCCAGGGGCCAGGGGAGACTCGGCAAACCGAACCGGCACTGACCGACAGGCTCCCTGCTGGAATGAGAAGGGCAGTGGTTGCGGGAGGCAGAGGATCCGAATGGGACGGAGCCTCAGCCGCCTCCCCCGCACACAGGGCCGGTTTCCATCCCCCTCTTCCCCTAGAGCAAACCCGTTTGGTTTCTGAGACCACTGCTGCCTGTATGAATGCTCACCCACACTAGAAATCATATAGGTTATCCGTCGACATTTCTTTGACCCCTACAAAAAATATATAGCATGTCGTGATAAAACAATCTCATCTAAAAATCGTTCTTATTTTACACTATACAAGCTATTTTACAATCATTTTAATAAATTGCATGTAAAGCTGCAGTAGCCCTTCCCTTCCCAGATTAGTGAATACCAATATGATATATATCTGAAACTATAACTAAATATAAAAATATATTAGAAGTTTCGTATGTTTAATATTAGATTTTCAGTTTTCTATTACACAAATAATTTGGCCACTTTGAATAGAAATCAGCTTTCTTGTGGCTTAGTAAATAGAAGTTGAGTTTACAGAAAGTTGGTAAGGTGCACACAGAAAGGGCTACTACAGCTCCTACTTTGTTTAAAATGATCTTTCTCAACAGCGAGGAGGAGAAGTTCACAAGACTTGTGTTAAACTCTATGGCACACGGAGGGATGTGAGGCATGTGGAGTTGCAAGAACATGGAAGTCTGACAGTTCTAAATCACAAAAGTCATTAGCTGAACTTTCCTGTACCACCAGGAAAGGTAGACCAATTGGTGACGGATGGGAATGTGAAAATGGGTGTCTGGCTACTTTTTCCACGTTGGAGATTTATTTTGGGGGTGAAGTTTAGTGACAGGAAATACTTGGTCTGATTCCAATCTCTCAGTTGTGTCTCAGCTGGTTATTTGGAATCATCACTTTTAAGAAGGTATACAAACCACAACGAAAGGTCCTGAAAGACAGTTTACCGACTTTCTTGCCATCTAACCATTGCAGACACAGGCCATTAAGTACAAACAGGGCCTCTTGGTAGTTTTCGTGTTTGTTTTTAGTCTTTTGCAACCATCATCCACGGTTTATGGAGCAGGTCACTGGACTAGGTGCTCTACGCCAGTTAGGACGGTTAATTTGCACAACCTACATATAATTCTCCACTGAAGCAGATATATACAAAATATGAGCTTTTTTTTGACGAGAATACTGGAGATAGGAGTCAATTTTTGTGGTCTTCTGATAGCTAAGTGCCATCAGGTTAGAAGCACCAACCCATTTTCACACAGATGATTAATGTTTAGAGTTTATTTTGGAAAGCTATGAACTAGCTGCCCATCTTAAACAGCTGTACAATAACTTGAATACAAAAATTACGTAAGAAAAAATGAGCAAGCGTAGTTCACTGGATAGAAAGGAAATTGTTAAAACCAGACAGTAATAGCTATAAAAGGCACAGCTTCCCTTTTCTGATAGACACTTGTAAACTTTTTTTCAGGTTTCCATGCATAAATCAAAAAATGCTATCCTAACTATACAGGGGAAAATACACCAACAAAAAGTCTAGGAAATTTTGTCCAGCCAACTGTGAAAAGTATGAGCAGAAAGTTTGTCACGCAGACTTCGGGCACTGGCGGTTTAGGCGCCGTCTTCTCTGGCAGGTGGGGGCTCCCCCACTGCGACCGCTGCTGATTCCCGGGACCCACCAACCATCACTCTCTACTTGGCCCACCACTGAACAGTGATGGCCAAGGGCCTCTGTTGCCAAGTCTTGGCCCCTCTATAAACCACATGTAGTGCGTATTTAAAACAAAACAGAACAAAACCAAGGACCAGACGAAAACAAAAGAGAAAAAATAAAACAGCAAAACTGCTACAGGACAAATTGATGGTTTGTACAACAAAAGCTATAAATTCAACTTTCTTTAAGGCAACCTTTCTTATTAAGGCAGTCACTTTTGATGAAACAGAAGTTTTTTGATATTTCCACTTGAATATTTTGGTATCTGATTGGTGATGATTTCAGCTAACATCTCTGGGAATTCAATACTCATGGTCTTATTCAAAAATGTTTGGAAGCAAAAGTTAAGGAGATTTTCAACCACCTGCAAGAGAAAATAGATTAACGGTTATTCTTCAACACTACTAGCAAGATCTCCTGCTTGTTGGCCTCTACTTTTAAAAAACATATCTGACCTAGAGTATACCTGTCTTTGCTGGAATCCACCAGATAAAGAAGAAGTTCAGCTGGATAAAGTGAGCCTTCAGGTTACCAAAGACATTTTGGGGTCTTTAAAACTGTGTCTAGAATCATACGGCCTTTAGCGCATCACCGTGACCCACACAGCACCGTGACATGTGAAGGACACATGCTGGTTTAAGTGGTTAGTCATATAAAAGAGAATTTGACTTAAAAGAATAGTGCCATTCTGTACTGGCATCATGCTGTTCTATGCACATGACTAGATGAAATATTTCATAACTGGCATGAGCAGAGATGTGTGCCAAAGTGAAGCTGTCACAACGTGAACTCAAACCATCACCCAAATCCACCAACAGAAAGAACAAAAACAAAAACAAACAACTGGCGTATAATTACATACACTAATCAGATGTCCCAGAAAATGTTTCGGATATCTGGATTTCAGTTTGACACTTACATCATGCATGGAGTCCAAGAGTTTTGTCAGTTGATAAAACCGCTGCCAGTTCTGACTGGAGTTTCCTTCCCTCTTGACAATGGCTTTTCCTAGCTCTTTGATGTAGGTCATTCTAATTTCATCAAATAGCTCTTGGCTCTTCAAACCTTCCTTAGGAACTAAAAGGTAAAGATGTTGTCACATAAAGAATTTTCTTATGTTAACTCTGCCATAGGTGCCAGCAGGGCCTTTTATGATTAATAGCACGCTTCTTGACCTGACATACATTGTATATACACTCTGAATGTATTCCATGTAATTACAAGCATTTCACAGGATCATGAGAGTGCGGCCAAGAGAGGTTAGGGGATAATAGAAAATTGGAGGATTTAACCTGGAGTTATAAGCCTTACTGGGGAGCAGGTATCTGCCTTCCCTTATGCACTTAGAAAATATGTCACGGATGCTATAAAATCAGTTTTATATTACTCTTCAAAATATTACTAGTAGGAAGGACTGTGAACAGAAGGTTAATCATGCTTTCCATTAATCTTGTAGAGACAGACTTTTGTACACTGCTCAATTTCTCAAAGTGTGCAGCTAGGAACTCTGGTTCTGCGTGAATGGTTAGGGAAAAAAGGATTTGGTCAACATTGAAGCAAACCTAAAGGTTAATACAAAGTTAGGGAGATTTCTGGATTTCAGGATGTTTCAGAGCCAAAATTAAGCACTTTCTAGGGAGGGGGGGGTGTGGTGTTTCCCAAACTTAACTTCATTGTTGCCGGTATCTTAGAAAATGCTGGAATTCAGGAAGAGCAGTGGCTTTAGGAGCAAGAAGTTTTAATTTTTACTTGCCCTGTGGATTTGAGTATAACCTGCCTGAGCTGTGTTTCCTACTCGTTCTCACTGAACTGTTTAAAATTGGTTTACAAATTTAGATATAATTGACATATTAGTTTCAGGTAGTACAACATAATGATGAAATATTTGTTTATATTGCAAAATGATCACAATAAATCTATAGTTAACATCCATCACCATATGTTACCATTGTTTTGGCTTGTGATGAAAACTTTTAAAATTTACTCTCTGCAACTTTCAGGTACATAATATAGTATGAATAACTATAACCACCATGCTGTACATGAGATCCACATGACTTACTCATTTTATACTTGGCAGTTTGTACTTTTTAACCTCCTTTACCCATTTCTCCCACTCCCCACCCTCCCATCCTCCCACCTCTGGAGACCACTAGTCTGTTCTCTGTGTACGTGAGCTTGTCTTTGTTGGGTTTCCACATTCCACAGAGAAGTGAGATTACACATTTATTTGTACTTGTCTTTCTCGGTCTGACTAATGCCCTCTAGGTTGATCCATGTTGTTGCAAGTGGCAAGATTTCACTATCTTTAATGGTGGAATAATATCCCATTGAATATGTACACACCACGACTTCTTTATTCATCCATCCATAAATGGACACTTAGGTTGCTTCCACATCTTGGCTATTGTAAATAATTATGCAATGACTATGGGGCTACATATATTTTTTTATGTCGTGTTTTCATTTTCTGTGGACAAAAACCCAGAAGTGGAATTGCAGGGTAACGTACTAGTTCTATTTTTAATTTTCTGAGGAATCTCCATGCTTTTTTCCACATTGGCTGCACCAGTTTGCACTCCTACCAGCCGTGCACAGGGTTGCCTCTTTTGCACATCCTTGTCAACACTTGTCTTTTTTTTATTACATGTTTTTTAATGTTTGTTTATTTTTGAGAGAGAGAGAGAAAGAGAAAGCATGAGCAAGGGAGGGGCAGAGAGAGGGAACCACAGAATCCGAAGCAGGTTCCAGTCTCTGAGCTGTCAGCACAGAGCTGGACGTGGGACTCGAACCCACGAACTGTGAGATCATGACGGGAGCTGAAGTTAGACGCTTTACCACCTGAGCCAACCAGGCGCCCTTTATTTCCTGTCTTTTTGACAACAGACATTCTAACAAAGATGAGGTGATCTCTCATGTGGTTTTGATGTGCATTTCCCTATTGATTCGTGATGACAAGCACCTTTTGATGTGCCTGTTGGCCAGACAATTTGCAAGTATTTTCTGTCATTCTGTAGGTTGCTTTTTAATTTGATCGTTTCCTTCTGTGCATAGTTTTATAGTTAGACATGCTGCCATTTTTTTTTACTTTTCTTGCTTTTGCTTTTTGTGCCAGATTAAGAAAATCCCCGCCAAGACTGATGTCAGGCTGCTAACTGCTTATGTTTTCTTCTAGGATTTCTATGGTTTCAGGTCTTACATTCAAGTCTTTGATTCATTTTGGGGTTAATTCCTTTGTATGGTGTAAGATAATGGTCCAGTTTTTTGCATATGTCTGTCCATTTTTCTCAGGGTTGTTTACTGAAGAGACTGTTCTTTCTCCATTATATGTTTTTTGGCTCCGTCATAAATTAATGCTCTCCTATCTCTCATTCATCTATGTGTCTCTTTTCTTGCCCATTCCATGTTGTTTACAGGACTACAGCTTTGTAATAGAGTTTTAACCCAGGGAGTTTGATGCCTCCAGGTTTGTTCACCATTCTCTAGATTTCTTTGGTTATTCTGGGTCTTTTATAGTTCCGTACAGAATTTAGGATTATTCTGTGAAAAATGCCATTGAAATTTTAACAGGGATTACAGTGAATCTGTAGATTGCTTTTGGTGATATGGAAATTCTAACAATATTCTTCCAATCCATGAGTATGGAGTATCTTTTATTTATGTCTTCTTTAATTTCTTTCGCCAGTGTCTCACAGTTTTCAATGTACAGGTCTTTTGCCTCCTTGGATACATTTATTAATTTTTCTGTTAGCTCGTTACTGGTATCTAGAACTGCAACAGATTTCAAATAGTGATTTTGTATCCTGCAACTTTACTAAATTTGTTTATTAATTCTAACAGTCCTTTTGTGGAATCTTTAAGATTTTCTATATATAAAATCATGTCATCTGCAGTGAGTGTTTTATTTAGTCCTTTTAGATTTGGAAGCCTTTTATTTCTTGTCTAATTGCTCTGGCTAGAACCTCAATAGTGTGTTGAATAAAAGTGATGGTAGTGGATATCCTTGTGTTACTCCTGATCATGAAGGACAAGTTTGTAGCTTTTTCACTACTGACTTTGACCTTAGCTGTGGATGTGTCATATATAGCCTTTATTTTGAGACATATTCCCTCTGTCGTAATTTTGTTTAAAAGTTTTTTTTCACAAATAGACATTGAATTTTGTCAGTGCTTTTTCTGCATCTGTTGAGATTATTATATGATTTTTTTACCTTTCTTTTGTTAATGTGCTATATCACTCTCCCTGGATTTTGATTAGGGTTAGGCCAAAGAACACATGCGAAAATGTTCTGATTCTATAAAGCACTACTTGGTACTTCTAAGATGTCAGTATTACTGTGAAAACAAAGACTACTTAAACAGGAGTGGTAAGAGCCTACCATGTTAAAAATGGGCCTACGTCAATATAGTACACATAACCTAGTTATTGCTAATTTTTTAAATATTAAAATTTAATATTTTCATTGATTGCTTATCTTTAACTTTTTCCTGCATGTTACCCAAATTCTAAAAGTAATTGTGGGTGGAGCCCTATTCACTGCTTATGTTTAAAAGCATCTCATCCATCTCAAATTACCCCTAATTGTCTCTGTAGCTCCATCTTTTTGCTTTATGTGGTTGGGCCATATATTTAGAATTACTTTCCTGATAAAGAGTATCTTTACATAAAGAACTGTTTTTCTTTCTGCTTTAAAGTCTGTGCTGACAGCAATGTAGCTGCTACCAATTCCTTTTAGTTTAAGCAGTGGTCAGCAAACCATGACCAGCAGCCTGTGTTTGTAAATAAAGTTTTATTGGCACACAGCCCTGCCTTCTCTCCTTACATTGCTGATGACCCTGTTCATGCTGCAGGGAGCAGGGCTGATTAGCTATGACAGGGAGTGTAGGCAAAGCTGAAAACATTTACCATCTGACCCTGTCCTGCACAACTTTGCCATCACCGGGTTACTCTATGCATAGGCTAGATGGCCTTATATTTTAGCCACTCAGTATCTTTATTCAGATACTCTCATGTAAACAGCATAACATTGGATTTTTTTTTTTTTAATCCAGCCTTGCATTTTTGTGTGTGTCTTTTCACCTTGGAGCTTTGTAGCTTTTATCCCCTCTTGATGTAACGAAATTGCTAATACATTTATTTGTACGATTTGTTACTTTCCCTTACCATGCTTTAGTTTATGCTCCCCCCCCCCCCTTCTCATTCCATTTTTTTGTATTGCTTTTCCTTCCCATGTTTTCCTCAGCTGCTACCACCCTGCGACTTAGGGCTTTGGTCCTTTGTGTAGTTTTTCCGTCCTTAGCCATCATTACTGAAATGTAAACACTCATTCTTATCAAACTCCCCTTCTTGTTGATATGTAATTATTGTGTCCTTTGGTTCTGTTTTTTAAACCCTCCAAATTGCTGTTATTTTATACAGTAAATGTTAGCTTAAATGTATCTACATGTTTTCCACTTTCTTTGTTCTTTTTTCCTTCTTAGAGATGGGATTACTTTTACTTATCCTAAGTATATCCTTTAATTACTTCATTCAGGATCTATGATGGCAAACTTTCCTTTAAAAAATAGATTATTGGTATATTTAGACTATTAGACTATTGAAATGTAAGGTGATGTTTGGATTAATAGCTACCCTGTTTGTAACTGTTTTCTACTCAGTGCACTTGTTCTTTTTTTCTTTCGTAATCTTCCCTTTTTTTTCTACTTTCTCCGGTTTTCACTGAGTATTTCATATGATTCTATATTCTTTCTTATCAATTAATACTCATTTTTAAAAGCTGTTTTCAGGGGCACCTGGGTGGCTCAGTCGGTGAAGCCTCTGACTCTGGATTTCGGCTCAGGTCATGGTTCCTAAGTTTGAGCCCCGTGCCAGGCTCTGCGCTGACAGCACAGAGCCTGCTTGGGATTCTTTCTCTCCTTCTCTCTCTGCCTTTCCCTCACTCGTGCTGTCTGAAAATAATTAAAAAAAAAAAAAAACAACCAAAAAACTTCTTTTCAGTGGTTGCCCTACCCTTCCCCCTATACATAGACGACCAATCTACATCTCCTTTACATCACACTATTGTACTCGATAGGGAGGGTAGGTACCTGCCAGCAGTATTCCTAGCCCCTCCCTCCCACTGGTTTGAACCCTGCTGCCATTCATTTCACCAGTACACCTTACACCCATCCCCTGCACGGCTGCTGTAATGACTCCACAGTTGTGTTAAGTTACATCGGCAAAGAAGAAAAATGAAATCTTATCTTCGTTGCTTCCTTCTCTGATACTCTTCTTTCCTTTATGGAGATCCATGTTTCTGGACTGTGTCATTTTCAATTCCTCTGAAGAACTGCCTTAAATGTTTTATGCAAGGCAGGTGTTCTAGTGACTCATTGTTGGTTTTCGTTTGAGACTCGCTCTTTCACTCTCAATTTGGAAGGATAATTTCACTGGATACATAATTCTAGATTTTTATTTTTTTAAGCACTAAATATTTCACTCGACTCCCTGCTTGCATGGCTCCTCCGTGGGTAAGCTGCTTTTTTTCCTCCTCGGGCTTCTTTCAGGATTTCTTCTTGATTTGGTTTTCCGCATTTTGAGTAAAACATGCCTAGATGTAGATGTTGTGGTATTTATCTTTCTTGGAGTTTTGGAGTTTCCTGGGTCCATGTTTTGGTGTTTGTCATTAATTTTGGAAATTTCTCAGTCGTTATCACTTCATATATTTCTTCAATTCCTTTCTTTTACTTTGGATATCCCCCATTACTTGTATGTTACACATGTTGTTATGGTCCCCCACAGTTCTTGAATACTCTGTTGCATGTTTTTTTTCACTCTTCTCTTTGCATTTGAGTTTGGGGGTTTGCCACTTCCGGTTTACTGATGAGCTAAATATTCCATTTCCATTACAGTAATTCTAATCTTTATAATATCTCCATAATATAATACTTTTGTTTCTTTCCTAGAGTTTCCACTTCTCTGCTTACAATACCCAGGTGTTCTCACATGTTGCTAACTTTTTCCATTAGAGCCCTTACCATATATTAATCATGGTTACCTTAAATTCTCTGATAATGACAACATCTGTGTCATGGCTGAGCTGGATCCAAAGCTTGACTCTTCAGACTATTTTTTCTTGCCTTTTAGCTTGCATTTTTTTTTTTTTTTTTGCTGTTGTCAGAACTGAGGTAATTATGCTTTTAGCATGAGGTTTGATGTTCCTCTGGCTAGGAGCTGGGCTGTGTTTCATGCTAGCCATAGGTGTTTAATGGAAACTAAACCTGTTCCCTTGCTTTTCCCCTCTTGTCTTTGGGTTTCCCTAAGAACTCCTTCTCAGATGGCTGTGTTCTGCAGTTCTAATCCAGTGGAGCCCTACTGATATGGTGGTAAGGTATTGGTGATGTGGGGTGTCTGATCCTTTTTGATTAAATCTGTTTTGTCCTGACCTTTAGAAGTGGTTCCGAACCACAACCTCCACCTTATACTCCTGTTTCCCTTGCCAGAGATACAGGAAGGGAAAGGGGGCTGCCCTGACCTATTTGCCCTTTCCCTCAGGTCAGGTAAAGTTCTTTTACAGAGGCTTTCCTCAGAGGGCAACAAACAGAGAGCATCTTTTCTCTGATCTTCACTGTGAAAACCTGGTGCGGCTTATGCAGGTAAACCCCCCAAAAGTGTGGGGAGGCAACCCTCTTAGTTTTTAATGCGCAAGCTCTTCCTAGGTCTCCAGCAATTCATCAAAATTACAAGTATTCCTAACCAGGTACTGGCTCTAGAAGTTTCTTTTCCCAGTAAGCTGATCATGGCTGTGCTTCTCTGTATCTGTCTGTCTCTACAGATTTTGACATGGTCATTTGCCTTGTGACCTCAATTCATTGATGGCTCCAAGAAAAGTTAACTGATTTTTAGTTCAGCTTCTTACTGTTGACGAAGGGAATGGCAGTGTCCAAGCTGTTTACTTGTCAGAGATGAATGGAAGTCCACCTTCGTTTTTCAATATTTTTTCCTTAGCATTATGAAAAAAATCTGTCCATTCTCTTCACTCCTGCTACATGGTTATTAAGTTGCTTCTCCTTTGAGGGTTTTTTTTTTTTCATTAAAGCACTCTTTCAGCCCTCCTCCCTCAGTCATGCCTCTTGTTACTTATTTATGTACGTGATACACACATATACATATCTATGCATTTAAAAACTTGTATTCTGGCTAATTTCTTCTCTCTCCAAATGGGTCTGATCTCCTTTTAGAGGCATCCCTTATTTAAAAAATTTCACTTAGGTTTCCAACTCCTGTCTTTAAACTTATTAAATATGCCCTCTTAGTACAGCTGACTTCTTTGGGTTCCTGCCTGCACTTAGTTTTTCCTGCTTTTAGTCTAGCGTTTTCAGTGGGAGGTTAGGGTACCTCTTCTGGTATTCTGATAGGCTAGAAGTCTGACTGTATCTTATGGTATCTATTTTATTCCTTGTAATTCTATTCCTTTTTTAAAAAAGAACCAGTGTAAGGCGCCTGGGTGGTTCAGTCGGTTTAGTGTCATTATCTCAAGGTTCATGGGATCAAGCCCTGTGTCAGGCTCTGGACTGACAGCGTGGAACGTGCTTTGGATTCCTTCCCTCTGTTCCCTCCTCAGTTTGCACACTCTGTCAAAATAAACATTTTTTAAAAATTAAAAGAAAAAAAAGGACCAGTGATATGTACTAGTTCAGTTTACTTTTTTGTATCCTCTGCAATGAAGAATCTGGTATGTATAAAACTTAAATCACCAGTGTTGACAAATAGGATTTCTTAGTGTTTGGTGCTGATCTGTACTTGGAATTATGATCAGAACTTCAACAGTTTATTGAAATAACGTCAAGCTCATTTCTTTAACACATGTGCTGCATTAGGTAACGTCAAAAAGTCTCTAGCAAATGAGTTGTGGAAAATTCCTGTCTTGACTAAAATGTTAATGGATTTAAATATTAATAATATAAAAGAACTTTCTGTAGAACAAGGTAGTATGAAAGCATTAATGACAGAGGTGTCTTGGAAAAGCTGAAACAGATACAGTCACATGCAACATCCATCACTTCGAGTTACTTGGCAGCTTTGAAACCAGTATTACGGAAAGACTTTTTGAAACCCTGCAACTTTATATGAAAGAAGGGTTCAGTCATCAACTTAGTATTTTATAAACACTACCTTCATATGGGATTTTTATTGGTATTATACAATTTTAGCCTATTCCAACTATTCACACACCTTCTACTGGTTGTTGAAAATTCCACCATTTTACGAATCAGATACGCTGTATTTTTCACAAGCTTTCTAGGTTTACCAAGTAGTGCCTTTGCCAGTCAAAAGTAGTCTCACTCAAGTTGACATACCAGTAATTCATCTAAACTTTGAAGATGGTTTCATAAACTCTTGCTGCTGTTATCCAGATAGAACACCTCTGTCCAACAGTCTGACAACCGTGCTGCATCATGGGATCTTCTAACGGTAAGTGCAATGTACTTTTGTCTCAATTTCTTAGACACAGTAGCATTCCTTGGGTAACTAAGTTGACCAGGTTACAATAGAGCACAGAAACTAAAATCACTCTAGCTGGCTTTGTTTCTCCATGTTTCCCCCGGGGAAGGAGGCGTGTACACATTCCAGACCCACAGAGGCTCCTGCATAGCTCATGTACTTCTCTGTTTCCCAATGGTACTCAGCTGTCTTCCTAATCTTAGCATCACTGGCTGGGCCTTTATAAAATTTTACATTTATGAACAGGCTCAACTATTTGACCAGCAGGAAATAACCGTGGACTTGGTGCTATGTCCACAAACAAACCTTTGTTTCCATATTTCCTATTTTTGACATACTTAGAAGTGAATTTTAGACACAAATACGTGTTCTACCAACCTGAAGAGAGAAGCAGTAAGGTTTTCATACAGAGATACTCTTCATAAGATACCTGAAGCCTGTGTAACTCAGAGGAAACAAACAGCATATGTTTACATTGTTCATACATGCAGGGTAGAGTCATTCTATGCCTGTGAAAGACAAATATCAGTGTTTGAGTTAGGAAAGAAATAGTGCTTGTTCCCCTGCCCAAAGGTAGACTTCTTTGTTTTATTTTGTAAAACTATGAACTTAAAAAGGAAAAGCTAACTGTTGCTATTAATGCTAATTCCCTAGAGTTAAGAACCACAACAGCACCTAAAGAGACCGTGGAACAATATATGTTTACACTGGACAAATTATTCTTCTGTTGTGCATGCCACTTACTAAGTGTTTAGAATTGATTCATGCAGAACTTTACCAGTTGCTCCTTTAATTCAATGTTTCTTTTAATCCAAAGTTTTATGGCAGCATTTGCATTCAGGCCAGTTACACAAGACAGTTTTAGGTCTTACCCATTCAAAATCAAAAAGTATTTTTTTTCACAGCATCACATCCTGAACACAGTTATGTGTGATTCTGTTTATAGTTTTGCAGAGGATCAGAAGTACACTAGAACTCAACTCTGGGATTTTTGAAGTTTCTTAAATTTTTTTGTTTTTTTTTAAAAACTTATTTATTTTGAGAGAGACAATCTCAAGCAGGCTCTGCAGTATAGCTCCAACCCACAACCCTGAGATCATGACCTGAGCCGAAATCAAGAGTCAGACACCTGACTGACTGAGCCACCCAGGCGTCCCTGAAGTTTCTTAACTACTTTAATGACACTAAGAGCCTGAAACTGTGCTTGGTTCATGGTTTTTACAATACCTCAAGATTTTTGTTTGTCTCTGACAGAGAGTGATCTTGGATTTAGATTAAAAAAAGGTCACTATTTTTTTCTACTGAAGATACAGTTTGTTTCTTTATAGGATAAAATAACTCTGACAGGAACGGTATGCTGTGACAGTGATGACACAGGAGCTCACAGGACTCTTCAAATTTAAAATCTTCTCTTCCCAAAGAGGTACCTTCCCAATCTCCCAACAGGAATTAAGCATAAAATCCTTCCGGTAGGCTGTTAAAAACTATTTTTTACAACTGTAAGACCTAAAAACAACAGTGAGACTACCTGATAGCTACACAGGCAGATTTGGGGTGACAGTGTACCTTCAAATTGTGCCTGTCAGACGATGCACCAGGATGGAAACCAGTGGGCAGAGGGAACAGAGCAGCACAGACCCCAGAATGGGGAATAATAAGAACGCCCTCTACAAAACCACTCTTCCCGTCTGCTGTCTGTCCTCCAGCATGGCGGAACCCTGAGAAAAAGTCTGCAATTCCCACCTCGTGTAACAAATGCGTGCAGCACTCTCAGGTTATGCTGACTGCTTACCTCTAACTTTGAGTGCCCCCCAAATAAAAACCCTGAATTAATTTCCTAAAATAGAAGGATAAGTTGGTGTTTCATATAAGTCTCAGTTCACAGTTTTAAGCCCAATACTATGAGTTCAAATTACTTTTTTTGGGAAGGGACGGTAAATAGCAAATGTTGCCAACATGATGTTTTTAAATAACTGTGGTTGGATTCCGAAATGTGCAACCAGTACTCAGGGAGTTTTGGTGTCTGAGTTAACTCACACGATTTCATGTATTCATTTGCTAATTAAATTTCTGATCAAACAACCAAAACCCTGTTCAACTGGGATATAGGAGTTTGAACAGCCCTCTTGCTGGTAATTGAAGGTGACGTCCTTCTCTGACACAGATTCCTAGGAGTGTGGGTCTGTCCAGGTCTGATAGAGCCAGGGGAGGGGACATCTGGCCCCTTCTGGGAATACAAAGAGGCGGGTCACTGCATGTACATTCCCCATACCTCCTGTCCTGTTGCTTCTCAGTGTGAAGCCTTGTCCTTCCCCTTTAGGTTTAACTCACCTCTAATTACACTTCCTCCCAGAAGCCATTAGTCACTTTATCTGAAATAGACCCCTCCAGTATAAACTATCCCAATCTGAAATTATTTTATTTGGTAGTTACCTGTATGGAGGATATAAGCAATACAGGTCGGGAAAGCTTGTCTGGCTTGTTCTCAGCTACTCTGTCCCAGGCTTATTAGGAATGAGGAGTCAGTGGTGTTCCCTCTCATCCATCCTCCACCATGTTATCCTGTTTGAAAGCCTCCACTGGCCGCGGCTTCTCCTAGAATAACATCTAAACTCTGTTTCATGGCCTACAAGCCTCTGTTCTAGACTCATGGTATTTCCAGCCTTTGCCCTCACTTCTTCTGTCTGCAGGGCCCCCCCACCTTTCACACAGCTTGTGCTTCTGTACTGTGTCATGCCCACTCCCTGGACCGGTGTTCTATGGTCCCTAAATCTAAAGTAGCAGGTGCCTGTCACTGCTCTCTTTGCCCAGGCACACTTTTATACCATGGTTCTCTAAAGTAATTTTGGTTATCTATTTCATTTTCCCCATTGGAATGTTAGCAGGTGCCACATCTATTGTACTCTCTATTACAGCTCAAGCTCCTAAAAGAGAGTCTGGCACTTGGTAAGGACTCCTATCACTGAGAGAATACTGTGCTGGAAAATAAGTATCACTAATAGAGAAAGAACACCAACTTTAACTCAGGATTCATTTCAGCCAGGATTTCTAGACTGGTTTTCTATGCACCTAGCTAGCCTGACGGCAGAAACGTGAAATCTCTGCTTTAGAGATTTCTGTCACAACGCCCAAGAATATCTTCAAAACTACCTGGAGCTAGTGTCATCCTGTCTCCTCTAAAACACTTAAAATAATGTGAGCTTACCACATTGTAAGGCAGGCTCTCCCACTGAGTACTGCTCAAATAGATGTTTTTCTTGAGCTCCTACCCATTATTTCTGTGCCTGGCACACCCATAAGGCAAAACAGTATGTCTGTAGGCTGCCCTCCTCCATACCCTCCCTGTTCACTGACCAATGTCAATTTCCATTCTCCTTGCCCTCCTGGACATATTTAAAGTTGTCACTCCTAATTTTAATATGGCATCCAGTTCTTAACACAAACTGCTCACGATGGGTTGACTCATAGAGGGTGCAATGGGATTATTCTAATAACAGGGTTTAAGGTTTACATTGATTCGTCTGACCCCTGGTCAAAAGCACCCAGAGCTCACAATTAAAGAAATCTTCATTTCTTACTCTGCTCTGACCATAGGTATGTGTGGGAGAACTCCCTGTTTTCATTCTCATAAAAGAGAGAAGCTGTAGGCAAAAAATTATACTACAAGGTGGACAGTGATAAGAGCTAGGGATATACAGCACAGAGGTCTTATATAAGGTGCTAAGAACATCATGAGTTAAGGGTATGCTTGAGGAATAGGTCATCTGAGTGGGGATGCCATGTCTATGAAAGAGAACAGTGAGAGAAAAGAAGCCAGGTTCTGGAAAGCCAGTAACCATGCTGAACATGCATGGCGTGGGCAGGGAGGACATCTGGGTGTTGCGGAAGTATGTGATGTGATCAAACTGTACTGTAGGAAGAAAAAAGTCAGAACATGATGGAGGGCACATCAGAGGCAGAAAACTAGTCAGGAAAAACTGCAATGAGGTCCACAGAACAGACACCCGAAATATTTCACCGATAGAAGCACAGGCCTAGAAAAGCATAGGTGGCTGATTTATCAAATCCTACAAGTCATAAACATGGAGTAGGCCTTGCCCTGGGAAGGGTCTGTACCTCCCACCTCCTTGGCCAAGATGTCCTCATCTATAGTCGTCCCTATTGAATGTGAGATCAACTGACCCCAGAGATGCTCACTGTATTAAAAAGTACCCTTACATGTGTCCTGCCCCATGTACATCTGGTCTGCCAAAATGTACTGATAAACCACTCTCTTTCAAGTTTGCCCTGTTCTAAGAAACCTGGTAGAATGGATTCAGTTCTCAATGATCACGATGTCAATCCATCAGGAAAACATCAGCGGGATAAAACAAAAAACAAAAAACAAAAAACAGACTCCCAAATAACTTACTCATTAATAACCAGATCAGGAGCAAAACACAGCATGTTCGCACTTGATTGTCTATATGATCTCCACCCCAGGGCAAATGCCATGAGGAACATCCATGAATATTGCAGTAGGGTCATTTGGTCATCCAGGTGTAAGTTCCTGAATCCTGAATTAAGAGAAGTAAAGGTTATGAGGAAACACTCGGTGCTGAAGATCATCTCTTTGGGAACTGCCACAGACCAGAACCCCTAAGAGACAGAGGAAATGAAGTAACACCAAGGGGGCACAGTTCTCCTTTGTCATCCCCAAAGCCTTTGGTGCTTTTTAACAGCATCCGGTACAATGTAACTTACTGTCACTTTTTCCCTATTTAAACAATATGAACTAAATAGTAAAACCCAGAGTCCTGACTTGGTACATTACACAGTCAATGAATTTAATTTTAAAAATTCCCCCTGACAGTAACACCTCTTTCCCTCTTGACAGAGTAGAGATGACAGAGGTCAGGTGACTTCATTCTTGTCCTCTTTTCTGCGTGAACATAAGCTTATTGATTCTCCTTTAGCTGTAAAGTCTGGGCTGACACTAATGTTGACCTCTTATGTCCCATCTACATCAAGTTCCCATAGGGGGACTTTTATCTCATATGATCCTAAAAATGAGACTAATGAAGATTTACATTCAACATATATCATGTTACATAGTTAAGAGTTAAAAATCATTCTACTTTACCTTGAGAAAGGGTCACGACACCGTGTTTTTACAGATTTTACAAATAACCTGATTTTTTAAAGTGACACACTGAAGGAAAACCAACTGAGTTCTTACAAGTACGCATTTTCCCCCCCACTAGACTTGGGTGTAAAAGGAATTTCTGAGTAAATCCTGTGCCCCTAGTTCTGATATTACACCATCCTGCTTGAAAATGCTCTGAGCAACAGTGTGAAGAAGCTGGGAGGAGCATACAGGTTTTATTATAAACTCTCCACTCCCAGCTTTTCCAGCCTCTCCCCTTGTTAGGCCCCAGAACTGAGGAAGAGAAAGCAGGACGCACAGTGGGAGCTGGCTGACAAACAGCCAGAGCGCTGCGTCTGTTTAAGACGATGCAAAGCTTTATACCTTAGCTGTGTCCTCCCCTGCATCTTACCTGGTATCGCCTTGGCCCATTTCACTGCTGCAATCACTTGCCTCCCGCCTAACATGTTGAGTGTGGTCATGATCCGCCAAGTCGAATCTGGCATTGAGCTATCATACCCTGCGTATAACACCTCGGGTTCGATGACCTCCAGCAGGGACACCAGGGTAGGGGTGAGCTGTGGTAATGTTGCAGGAACTACCGTTTTGTTAGCAGGGTTTTCAGAAGTTTCTTGGGACACTCCTGGGGTGGCCTGCTGAATTCCTTTTATCTTTTTCTTTGTTTTTCGAGCTGTGGGTGTTTAAAAAATATATACACAGAGTGAGTTTTACTGGGAAGGTCTGGGTGACAGAGTTTATTCAAGAAGTATTTTAATTTCTGAAACTATTCAGCAATTATAAAGTGAAATAGAAGAGGAAAAAGCAGAGTCAAGAGGAATCCATTTGTATATGAAGCCACATCATACCGGATACAAAATTAAGTGTCTTTTGGGGTGCCTGGGTGGCTCAGTCGGTTGAGCATCTGACTTCAGCTCAGGTCATGATCTCGCAGTTTGTGAGTTTGAGCCCCACGTCTGGCTCTGTGCTGACAGCTCGGAGCCTGAAACGGATTCTGTGCCTCCCTCTCTCTCTGCCCCTCACCCACTCACACTCTGTGTCTCCCCCTCTCTCTCAAAAATAAACATTAAAAAAATTAAAAATTGGGGCGCGTGGGTGGTTCAGTTGGTTGAGTGTCCGACTTTGGTTCAGATCATGATCTCCCAGCTTGTGAGTTCGAGCCCTGCACCGGGCTCTGTGCTGACAGCTCAGAGCCTGGAGCTTGCTTTGGATTCTGTGTCTCCCTCTCTCTGCACCTAACCCACTCGCATTCTGTCTCTCTCTCAAAAATAAATAAACATCATAATTAAGTGTCTTTCAATGTTATGTGAAAACAATCTAAACAAATCACTTATACAGATTCTTATATGAATTAATTTCTCACTCTCACTCCTAAGTGGAAATTCTCATCAGTTTAATAAGGCAATACTTTTACTAGCAGTTGAAAGAAAGATCCTAAGTTCCTAACAGCAGACTAGAAGCTGTGGCTAAGGGTTCATCTACATGATGGCATATATAATGAAGCGAGGCATACTAAAACCCAGCATAAATTCCCCTTCTTCGCAAGATAGTATTAAGATGACACTGCAGATCATATGCTAGAAGCACTATTAATTTCAATAGCAGAAAAGTCCAGTTTTTACATTTATATGATGGATACTGCTTAGGTCTAAAAACATCTGGGAGATGAAGACAAGAACTTTATATTTCTTTACATACATTATCGGGGGGGATTTACCTTTTGTAGGAGATTTATATTGATGACCTGATAAACCTAAAGCATCTACTTTCATATCATATACAAAGTATATACAAAGTAAAGCTATCTTTCCATCTTTGACTTAGTCTGGAATAGTGTAATCAAATTACAACATGGATTCCATAGATTATTTAGTAAATATATACACACTCTTAAACTTACATGTTGTATGAAATTACGTGTTTTAGTAACAAATAAGAATTTCTTTTTTGGTGCACCTGCTGCTGAAGGGAACGCAGTATTGTTCAAAAGGAAGGTCTCAGAGATCCAAGGAAGGGCAATGAATATAATTCATATGAAAGAAGAAATGTACCTGCCTCACTTATCAGGGATACAAAACATTTTTGCTCAGAGAAAAGTAAATACTAATCACCTTTTGAAATAATTAGTAGATTCTTTGCCCTTAAAATGATAGAATGGTCTCATTGTGCATGGTGTTGAATGTGCTAGTGAGAAATTAGAAATTTTTATGTCACATCTCAAAACAGAGAAGGGATTGGGACAGGTCCATTCTCATTTTACCACGCTCTGTTGAAACACACTATGGTGTAGTAGTAAACAGCATAAATCTGAAACAATCATGGCTGAGTTTAAACCCTGGCTCTGCCATGCAGTAGCTGGGATCTCACAGTTATTCCGTGGGCCTTAGCTTTCCTCTTCTACAAAATGAGGGTAATATTGGTACCTTGCTCTGAGGGTGGTTGAGAATTAAACCAGTTAAGACACGTACAATGCTTAGAACAGGTGGTGGCACACACCAAGTGCTACGGAAGGACTATCATTACCTCAACTGGTGGCAGAATATGGCTTTAGAGTATTTTCAATGTAGACAGTAAAAGTACACAGAGGAGCAGTACAGTTTAAAAAAGCGAGTGCTACAATACATAAGGAAACACGTGAAACAACCAAAGGTTTAGGAAACCCACATTTCAAAACCCTGGCAAGTACTCCATTGGGAAGATAATGACAGAGAACATCCTTTCCCAAATCAACACACTGAAACAATAAGCTGAAGACCTCAATCAACCATGGCTCAGAACCTACACTCCAGAGAACAGGAGAAAGGACAGTGACAAACTGGTGGATTTTTAAAAATCTTCTGTGCTCAGTTGATAATTTCTTACTGTTTAGCTATTGCCCGAAATGAGAGAACTAAGGCTTTTGAATAAAGCTCAAAATACTGACTAGAGCAAGAATGCGTGCTGATATGTTTTCATAGAACTTTAGCAAGAAGTGGTTAATTGAATTAGTTAAGCAATCACTATTTTCAAGCACTTTGCTAAGATTTCTACTCTATATAAAGTTTGACTCCTTGGAATATATAGATTATCAGTCAATTTCTGATCTCTACAGAAGTGTTCAGAAGTCTGTGACAGTTGAAAACTTAGCTTAAGTTTTAAGTTTGGGAACATGTGGGTGGCTCAGCTGGTGAAGCATCCAAACTCTTGATTTTTGCTCACATCATGAATTAAGCCCCACGCTAAGTGTAGAGCCTGCTTACGATTTTCTCACATGCGCTCTCTCAAAAAAAAAAAAAAAAAAAAAAAAAAAGTATGAAATCTGATAATGTCACAAACCTCCTTGCCTGTTAAGTTCCACCTGACTCTTCATACCAAAAATAAAACTAGGGGCGCCTGGGTGGCTCAGTTGAGCGTCTGACTCTTGGTTTTGGCTCAGGTCATGATCTCAGGGTTAGTGGGATCGAGCCCCATGTGGGGCTCTGCACAGGCTCTGTGGAGCCTGCTTGGGATTCCCTGTCCCTCTCTGTCTACCCCTTTCCCTGGTCACACTATCTTTCAAAATGGATAAACTTAAAAAAAAAAAAAAAAAGACAACTATAATTTGGAATGATTATGATATACTTTAAAATGAAGTTAAGAAAACATTAAGGATTATCCTTAAAAAACTTATCTGTACTCAAATGCCAGGCACTTTAAGCACTGAAGAAGGCTGCTTTATAGCAAATCTTGAGAATTACTTGGTATAGGAGCAAGAGTACCAAAATACACCACTTCTGGTATTAAGTTACATTTACGAATTTCATCTTTTTTGCTATTGAAGTACTATGAAAAAGTGAAGATGATGCTGTGTATGTGAGTTGAGGAATTAAGACTCTTCATAGCCATACCCATTAATCTACTTCTTATTTAAAAACAGGTGCACACATGGCTTGTGCAGATCGTGCCAACGGTCAGTCCCTCTTTTACCAAAAGAGTCACACACTTACTGTTCTCCCTCCAACATCACAGTGTGTTATTTGGATTACTTCTACAGTCATTCAATTGGTCTCTCTGAGATCAGTCTTTCTAAAAGGTGAATCTGATTGTGTCCCACTTTGGTTTTTACATAACTCCTTCTAACTCAGCTTTTCTAGATTGAATCTTGCTTCTTCCAAGGAACCGTTCTCAGCTTTCCAGGACAGGAGGAGGTGACCCTCCTCTTGCTCCTGCTCCAGTTCCTTCTGTAGTGTGCCACACCATTTTGTGATGGGCTCTGCAACCTAAGTCGACAGTGACTCCTTAAAACAGGCACCACTTCATTTGACTGATGTGCACCGCCTGCCTCCTTGGCAGGTTTGAGCAGGAAAGTGCTACTGTCACAGCAAATACGAAGCACATGTGTGATTCCGGCACCACCACTACCTTCATGGAGTTTGCCCTGTCAACTAAAGGAGAATTCCAAATGTTTTTCAAAGGGAAGTTTTCAAATGGGGAGACCAATGTTAATCATACAACTTTATATAAACAGGGCTATGAAACTCAAACTTAGAACTAGCTTCAGGTTTCTTCTTTACCTGAAAAGCAAAACAAACAAAACCCATCCAATACCTCCTTGAGGAGTTTCCCCCAGCCCAGGAAGATTTATCATCTACCTGCATCTGTCTAGCTATAGAGCCGAGTAAAAGGTAAATGATACAAAACGCACATGTAAGTACATCTGACAGAGAAACATTTTCAACTCTAGGGAACAGTTTTGAGGCCGAAGAAAGGGAGGAGAGAAAGCTGTAAGTAATGTTGCTTCACGTGTTTAAGTTCCATTTTTTTACCTAATTTACTTGCTCAGTGGACAGTCTGGCTATAATGAATTCGGTGTGTGTAGTACGAGCTGGTGAAAAAACTCAAGTGGAATATGAAATATTCACAAAAATCCTACTCAATAAAGCAGTAATATAAAATGATGTTAGCCAAGCACATATATATTGCAACGACTAAATTATTACTTTTGCTCACTTATATCGTGAAAAGGAAAATGACGAATTTTTATATGATGCAGAGACATTTCCTTTCAGGCGTTTACATTACCTTCCAGGTTCATTCCAGCCTGGAGACATTTTCGATAGCGGCATGCTGGACAGTTTTTTCTTCGAATCTTATCAATGATACAATCATTTCTTCCAGCACAAAGATAATTGTGCTGTCCTAGACAGAAAACAAAGGCACTGTTAAAATTTCCCAGGTTATAAGGGATCTTTTTATGACGAGACTCATTGCCCTTTTGCTTTGGGCTGACCACGGGCAGGGACCACAGGCAGTGATGAAGAAAGATGTACTTGCTTCCACTCCCATTACAGAGTTGTGAGGTCACCTTAAAAATATCTCTTTCTTATTCCGCTCAACAAATAAACAGTTCATGAAAAATACTGCAGTATCCATACAGAAAAGTGCACAGATTGTTAAGTGTAGCATCTCCTATGTTTTCACAAACTGAACACTGCCATGTAATCGGCTCTCTGGTCAAGAAGAACAGTACTCCACCAGTAGTCTTCTAGGCCCTTTCCAGTCACTACCCTCCTCCAAGGTAACCCTGTTCTGCATTACAGGAGAAACTGTTTAAAGTACAGTTTGACAGAGAGGATGTCTGAAGTCACTATTTCATTATGACTTCTGACTTAATGCTAAGGAAGGTTAAACAAAGAGGAAACTGCTTTCAAAATACTCAAAGAACCCCACACGGAAAATGACTTTCCCTCAACATTATGCCACCATATGCAAATGGAGCGTGCTCCCCCTTCAAGTCTAAGTGACAGGGAACAAACTTAATCTTGAATGTTAAGATTGGCAACAACTAGTTAGGGAAATCACACACCTGGCAGACTACCGTATATAGATCTTACAGATATTTGTTCATATGTCACATGCACTGTAGAATGTAAGTGTTTAAATCCACCACCAACTCCAAATATTAGACTGTTACTGTCTATACAATCTTCTGGCACCTGGTATTTAATAATGTGTGGTAAGAGGTACAAAGTGCAGTTTTCACCTAGCAAAAAAAATTAAAATGGAAAGACTGATACCCTTACCCACCCCAAAAAGTGCTTTCTTGTAGTTTTCTTTTAATCTGGCTATTGAGTGTCAAAGAAAATATCTCAGGATCTGCTGGCCTGGCAAAAACTGAAAAGATCCTCCTGCACAACACCACTGTGGCTATGCACAGGACCACAACAGGGCATTTCTCTTCTCAAAAAGAAATTGCATTCAGAGACAAGAGAAAAATCATCATCAGCTCACTAGGTTGAATATATCTTGTTCTGATTTCTGGGAAAAGATCCCTTCTGCACAGGACTGCCTACTACTTGGATGGAAACAAACCGTATTCCCTTCTTCATAAGAAGATAAATCACAGTGCTATGAGGCGTGCATTTTGAGTAGATGGTTAACTATATCAGGTTCAGTTCTTTGTGAGGAGTAGGCCACCGGGCTGACCGATGGCCTACAGTTGAGCTTTGTTCCAGAGCTGCTCCGTTCTCCAATGCCCAATGTCTTATACCAGCTGTTACCGCCCCCGGAATCCCAGCTCTACCACTTAAACTCTCAGCCTCAGTTTCCTTGATCAAATAGGATCAGAACAGCATTTAAGAGCTCACAGAGCCCTTAATACAATGGTATGATGTACATAAAACATAATGCTTGGTCTATGGGACATTAAAGGTAATGGATGTCTATCATCATTATGACCCACCAACAAAGATTACATGTACTTTTGTGTACAGGGGATATAAGTAAAAGGGACTTGGTGGAAGGGGGGACATCACTGAACTAGTATACATGAAAAGACATAAAGCTACCCAAAGTTTTCTTCTGTATGTAGAGAAGTGACTCCCAGAATACAGACTTAAAAAAACTCAAGATATCTATCCTTGATCTGGGTTGTATGGATAAAACTTCTTAAAAATTGTTGAAATGTTCAGGTATTTATCCTATGCCAATTTGGGGGGGGGGTAACCTAGTATTTCCAGCAGGTGCCAAAAATGGACTGCTAAATATGATACAGACCTTAGAAACTACATCTCTGTAATGAAAACATCTCCATCCTGTGTAGAGAGGAAAAGTAGAACTGCTCCGAGTTAGGTTGTCAAAGGATTACAGAATTTTAGAGCTGGAAGGGACGTTGGAGAAAATGAAAGTCCAAATATAGGATTTACTTAACATAGTCCACAGTTAAACCTTCCCCTACTAATTATGTAATTGAGCCACCATACTTAACTGAAATACTTAAACGCTAAATAAACATTTTGAAACGGGACAGCTCATATTCTATGAAATTTCTACCTAAAAACAAGCATAAGAATTTAATTCTAAAGCAGGGGGTAGGCCCTGAGGGCATATGGCTAGGTTTAGCTTTTTTTCTTGTTTTTTTTTTTTTACTTTTTAAAGGGTATTGAAAGCTTTCAAAGTAAGCTTGCACTCTCTAACCTTCCTTGACCCAAATGTCTTCTATTTGCCAGAAGGACACATACTTGGTCCGTATAGGCATTTACATTTATAGTCTTGTTTTTTCAACGTTTTTTTTTTTTTTTTTTTATTTTTGGGACAGAGAGAGACAGAGCATGAACGGGGGAGGGGCAGAGAGAGAGGGAGACACAGAATCGGAAACAGGCTCCAGGCTCCGAGCCATCAGCCCAGAGCCTGACGCGGGGCTCGAACTCACGGACCGCGAGATCGTGACCTGGCTGAAGTCGGACGCTCAACCGACTGTGCCACCCAGGCGCCCCTATAGTCTTGTTTTAAAGAATTTTTCATTCTCCTCCATTTTAATTAAAATATTTTTTTAAATACCCTTTTTTTTTCTTCTAAGGTTCCACAGTCTCTTTCTGAATTTCACTTGCAGAAATTAATTTGCCAGTATTATTGTATATTGGATTACCTCTATCACTGCATTTATACCATGGAGATAACTCAGGACTTAAAGTGCTGAGACAGGGGCACCTGGGTGGCTCAGTCATTTAAGCATGTGACTTCGGCTCAGGTCATGATCTTGCAGTTCACGGGATTGAGCCCCACGTCTGGCTCTGTGCTGACAGCTCGGAACCTGGAGTCTGCTTCAGCTTCTGGGTCTCCCCCTCTACCCCTCCCCTGCTCCCATTCTGTCTCTCTCTCTCTCCTCCTCTCAGAAATAAACAAAAACATTTAAAATAAAGTGCTGAAGTAAAGTGCAGACAAGAAAAAGCTTCATTCTCTTGGGTCCGTGGTGAATAAGGTCTACTTTGTTAGAGGCAGTAGAATACGCAGGGGTGGGCTTTCCTTAGCACTACTCAATAGTTGGGGGCTCCTACCTGGTCAAAGCCTGCCTCCCTGTGCTCCATGTGGGGTAACAGGAGGAGTTTTATAGTTTGCTCATGGATTAAAAAGTAATCCAAACAAAAGAAAATGACTCATCTAACTCTTAAGGATATGCAAACAGAACTTGAGGCAAATAATAATAATCTTTCTCATACTGTGGATGGATAATTACACTTCTTTAAAAATTAACATACTCAGAGCTTTAGGTAATCCATTCATGCGACACCACCTTCAAACAGCTTTATAAATAACTAAAGTACATGATTTTTTCCCAAGAGGATTTTAGAGTAATTTCCAATACTAATTTGCTATGGAATGAATTTCTCTTTAAGGAGTTGATGTGACTGCCCTTGTCAGCAGACTGAGTCTATAACCAGGGTACAGTTTTTATTAGTATTCATATGATGAAATCAGCTTCTCTACATTACCTTCTTTCTCTATCTCCTCAGGCTGTTTATCACTTGCTTCTTACTACCACCTCTTTCCTGGAAACTTTGAACTCCTCTCTCACTTCAAGCAGACCGTGACCACCCAGAGGGTGGGGGCCAGGTCTTATGTGGACTTGATACCACTTAGCACAGTGCCTGACTCAACAGGAAGAGAAACCCACCCAGACTTTCCCCTCATAGTTCTTACTGTCCCTCATTTTTTGTCAGACTGGAATAGTCGGTGGTTTTAAAACCAACTACTTCATGGGAGTTAAAGCCCATGATTCTCATACAATGAACGTTAGGTTTGGGCAGTAATGTAACACCACCATTTCCCATGACAGCACTTTCTTACCGTTACCTTCTGTTATCTGACCAAACTCCCTCTCCTTAATTTATACTTTTCTATTTTATTCTAGTTCTGTTTGTGTTGTTGTTTTATTCAAGTTAGTTAACATACAGTGTAGTCCTGGATTCAGGAGCAGAACCCAGTGATTCATCACTTTCGTGTAACACCCGGTACTCATCTCAGCAAGTGTCCTCCTTAATGCCCATCACCCATTTAGCCCATCCCCCCACCCACCTTCCCTCCGGCAACCCTCAGTTGGTTCTCTGTATTTAAGAGTCTCTTATGCTTTTTGTGTGGCTTTTTAAAATCTCTCCATTTAGAAGGCCTACGAGCCAACCCCCCGCACCTGACTTTACTGACTTCCAGCCTTAATGGGGTTCGCATATACCAGAAACTTCACAATCCACCTTGAGAGATAAGAACCAAGTAGAGGAAAAACAAAACTCTTCAAAACACACACTACCTTCCACTGCTCTTTTGAAGAATACTTTACAGCTTCCACAAGTCAAGACCCCGTAGTGACACCCCGAAGCTTCATCAGAGCACACAAGGCAGAGTTTGGGAGGTGGTCCTGTTGCCGCTGCAGAGCTGGATGGAGGAGAGCTTACATCTGGTCTCATTCCAGGGCTGAAGGAGGAGAGAAAGCAGTGTCAGGATCCACTGTCATGACCTTCAAAGAAACATCGAACTACAGCTCTCTTACCTCCTCACTCCCTAGGGAGCATGTTCACACTGAACTCTGGCTTCAAGTACTAGCAAGCATTACAACAGTCTATTCAAATATTTTCAAATCATGTTTTAATCTTCTTTTAGACAAAATTAAGAGTGAGGTAACTTTTAAAAAAAATTTTAAATATTTATTTTTGCGGGGGGGGGGGGAGAGAGAGAGATAGAAGCAGAGTGCGAGTGGGGGAGGGGCAGAGAGAGAGGGAGACACAGAATCCAAAGCAGGCTCTGAGCTGTCAGCACAGAGCCCGATGCGGGGCTTGAACCCACGAACCGTGACATCATGACCTGAGTAGAAGTCAGGCGCTTAACTGACTGAGCCACCCAGGCACCCCAAGAGTGAGGGAATTTCCTTTTAAGCATTCCCTAAAAAGAATGATGAATACATGCTTCACTTTGAAACTGTCACCTGTAGTTGTGTAGCATTTGTTTACATTCATGATCACCTTTATAAAGGGGTCGCTTCCATATCATTCACCATTTGTAAGTGAACCATTGATGAGTTTGGCTAAACGGATAGTAGTGCAACTACCACCATGATCCAGCGATAGTATATACATCTGTCACCTCAAGAAGATGCGTCCTGCCCCTTTAATTGTTTGGGACATCAAGTTAATTTTTGTCATTTTAAGACCTTGTACAGGCCTCTCTCTAAACTCAGTGTCTAAATTCAGTCAATCCACGTCCTCCACTAGAGTCAAAACTTCATACAGTATTCGAGTTTGGGCCTACATCTCTCAATCCCAATGCTATCAGGTTTCTCATTATGGCCTACAAAGACTGATGCGAAACATCACTGTCTGTCACCTTCCTGTGTGGCTCACAGCAAGAACGGAAAGGGCAGTGGGCTTTCAACAGGAAGGAGCATTCTGTCCTCTGCACTGAGGCCGGGTGTGGCCTCAAGAAAAGGACAGGAATCTGCTTCTCCTACCCCATCTCGTGGTTCATTTTGCAGACTTCTCACCACAGTGAGTGCTGTTGTTGTGTCTCTAAAGATACTCTAGGCCCTAATTTGTTTTGAAACCTTTCAGCAAGCCCACAAGCTCCCCTAAATCCTGTCCTCGGATGAAGCTACTGCACCTTGCCAGTCTTCCGTTCGAGAGGCTTTGTCAGGTGGATGGTGTTGCCATCACCCCAGTTCTGGGAAGAGGCCTCAGGGTTTTACATGTTTTCTGAGCATGGCCACAAAGTTCTGGATGTTTCCGTATCACAAGGTGTTGGTTCCCTGCTAGGTGGGGGACAGCGGACGATGGGAGAGGACAGACTGAAATGACCGTGCTGTAGGTCTGGCGTGAGCCACCCGTGATGAATGGAAGCTTGTGACTAACGCGGAGGAGCTGCTCTAGGCCGTATTTTTACAGAAAGGTAGGAAGGACTTGGCGTGAGTGAACAGAGCGATGTGTCAGGGAAGCAAAAACTTCCTTGGCTTGTGGCCTGAAGATGCGCCTATTCCTGCTCAGCCCATCTCTGTCATCTGACATCTATTTTTAGGGACCAACCAGTTGTTTATGGAAAATGAGTATAATATTTAAAGATCTGAAAGGTTACTTCTGAAATGCTTCCTCAACCAATTATATATATATATATATATATATACATATATATATATACACACACACAATACACACAAAAACATAGACATATGTAAGTGTTTAAAAATTTTTTAAAATGGTACTTTGTAGTAAAGGCATACCTCACTGATACTACAGGTTTGGTTCCAGACCACAGACAGCAATAAAGTGAATATCGCAATAAAGCAAGTCAAATGACTTTTTTGGTTTCCCAGTGCACATAAAAGTTATATTCACACTGCTTTGCAGTCTGTTAAAGTCTGTAAGAGCTTTATATTTAAAAAAGAATGTGTATACCTTAATCTAAAAATACTCCATCTGTGTTTTCAGCGAGTCAAAAATCACAGATCACGCGAACAATAATGAAAAAATTTGAAATACCAAGAGAATTACCAAAATGTGACACAGACACACACATAATATGCAGATGCTGTTAGAAAAATGGTGCTGACAGGCTTGCTTGAATTAGGGTTGGCACAAACCTTCAGTTGGTAAAAAACGCAAAGTGCAATAAAGGAAAGCACCATAAAACTAGGTGTGCCTGGACTTTGTAGCTGTGAAAACACTTTCGTGAGTAAAATCTCGTCTAGCCGCTCACCAGCCCCGTGACAGGATGGTATCACCTCCAGATGAGGCCAACGCAGTAAGAGGAGGGTGATCGGGGGGCGGGGGGGGGTCTATTTGCAGTCAAACTGACGTGCTTCAGATCCCTGCTCTCCCCATGGAAAGTCTGTGTGACCCTGGGTTGCTATCTACCACTTTGAGCCTCAGTTTCCTCATGAGTGGGAAGGACATCATCTGTGTGTGTGCTGTGGTTCCTCCTTTCCTGTTTCAGAAAAACTAGAGATTTTATGAGACAGCATTATGTAAGTAGAAAGTTAGTATTCAGTCTGAAGCCCAGGATGGTAATCACAAATTCTAGCTTATAAATGAGAGCATTGGCAAAACGCATTCAGGCCGCTCAACCATGAGCTACAGATGGCAACAGGGAAAGCTAGGAACCAATGGACGGATACAAGTGTAGCTAAGCATCTGTAATTTAAGTCACCCTTTTGAAATCCCTTCAGTCATTCCAGGCTCCATCAGATAAGAATGGAGTACGTGGAAAACTGCCAAGCATACCACAGACATCGGTGGGAAAAAAATCCATTTCTGTCACACAAACACGAGGACTAGGATAGCCTAGGACGAACACCATTGGGGAACACGGATGAGTACGGCACAGTTTACAACCGCAAATGTGACCCTGTGCTACTGCTGAAGGGCTACAGGCCAACCAAACTGCTAGAACTACAAGGAAAAACCATATGGAATCACCATCTTTTAATAAGGATACATGGCAAATACATGACAGAAAGAAAGAGAAAGCACACAGGAATGAGAGTGTATATGACATCTCCTTGAATGGAAAAGCTGAAAAGTCTGGGGTCTTTGATCAGTGTGTGCGGACGGCTGTGCCAAACTTGGAAGACAGTAAGAGGTTCCATTGTGAACTGACCATATCCACGGTGAGTGGAGACTCATAGGAACAAAATGCCTTGTTCCAAGTGAACACTCAAATGCTGTTCCCCACTTACAGTGGACAGCGTGCTAAACACCAGCTTATTCCTGAGGCGACGGAGTTTACGTGAGAGTTGAGAAAGAAAAAACAAACAAAAAACCACGCATTCAAAGCTGGGTTTTTCTGTCGAGTTCTACAAGAAAAGCAAGTGCTGAGAGGGGGCTCCTGGACGGATAGTCATGGATGGACTGTGAGAATTCATCCCACTCCTTGAGGAGCTTATAAAATGTACAGGTAAATGACATCCTTTCATTTAGCACGTGCTCACGAATCCGGATTGTCAGGTGTTGTGACGACACAGAAGTCATTTCATGTATGTAAGTCTTATTATGCGTGGAATACATCACTGAAATAACGAACCTTGAAACTCTTGTCAATATTTTTTACCTGCCTCCTGTGACATGGGACCACCTGGAGGATCTCAGATGAAGGCAAGTGCCATAAATACCCTTCCCTCTGAGCCAGCTGAGGGTTAATGATCCTCCAAGAGCTTGAGTTCAGGTAAATGTAGATATTCTTTGTGATTCTACCCCAAAATAAAACATTCTGGTTTTTTAAAGGTCAGTACTGCAGTGTAGAATCTGAAACCTATCAGTGAACTTTTTGAAACACTGTTACATTAAAATCCATCAGTCTGTCTTACGCTTCGAATGGTCCTTTTACCCGTGCATGATTTTGTACTATCCTGCATTAGTCATTTGGAAAATATTGGTTCACTGAGTTGGGCAGATTTTCTAAATGTTGACCAGTTCATTATACAATATAACAGTCACATCTATCAAGCTCATAGTGGCAGACATAAGTCTTTCAAAGTTCTAAACTGTCTTCCTTGAAGTGATAAGCTCACTTCAATCATTTTTGAGATTAACATCTGGCAAACACCAAAGGCTAAAAACCATAGTTTATCCATGGTATGTCATGAAAAAGGTGGCTTGTTCAATGTGCAACATAAACAGTCTTACACCTACTCCTCTTTGATACAAACCTAAGTGCTATGTGCAGTGTAAGTACGTAATAAGCTTCAAGCATCTTCCCATTTTGCCACACAGATAGTAAAAGGACATTGTCAAAGGTGGAGATTTAAAAGAATATTTTGCTTCCTCAAGGATATCCTTTTTAAAAAAAAAAAACAAAAAACTTTTTTTAAAGTTGGGTGGGGGGGAGAATATATATCTCCAAGCAGGATCCTTGCTGTCAGCACAGAGCCTGACACAGGGCTCAAATCCACGAACCATGAGACCTTGACCTAAACAGAAACCAAGAGTCAGATGCTCAACTGACTAAGCCACACAGGAATCCCTCAAAGATATTCTTAAGTGGAATTGGCTTTCTTTAACTTGGGAGGGCAAGGCAGTGAGTACACTTACTACTGTACCCTATGAGGCCAGCAGTTTTACTCATCATTACTTTTGTACCATCTCTGCAAATGCCAACACAGTGAGAAAGGCAAATGAAGACTGTATATTTTTATTAATGTACTTCTGAAAGGGTCCTGGGGACACCCAAGTGTCCATGGAGTACATTCTGAGAATTGCTGTTACATAGAATAGTAAGGACTCTAAGTCAGGCAGGCTAGAATTCATAACCTAACTGCAGTGTAGTAGCTTGGTGACCTTTTAATCTCTCTAAATCTCAATTGCCCTATTTCTAAATGGGGACTGTAATGTACCTGGCAAGATGATACAGTATTGCTTAGTAGAGGCTTTCTCCCAAAGACAAAGAAGCAGAGATGATAAACATTACAAATCCAAATGGTGCTGTTGGTTTAGCCTCCAAGTTAAGTGAATTAAATCAATGAAATGCAAGGAACCCATTTGGGGGAAAACAAAACAAAACAAAACAAAACAAAACAAAACAAAACAAAGCAAAAAGGGTATCACCTCAGAAAACAAGTATAACTAACATGGGGAAAAATCCTGAAAATAAAACTGGATTAATTTCTACCAAGTACACATGGAACAGGTGTTTTCTCATTGGCCAAATATTGTAAACCAGTGGTTCTTTGCTCCCGGGGAAGAGGGGTGTGTGTAGGTGGGTGGGGGGAACACTTGGTAATGGGTGGAGTCATCTGTGATTGTCAAAGCTGAGGAAATGCTGCTGACATCTAATGACAAAAGACTGGAGTGCTGGTCCACCCACATGCCATGGGTACACAGGACAATCCCCCACAACAAAGAGTTACCCAGAGTTGACTGTCAATAATGCTGAGGTTAAGAACCCTTGCTATACATAAAGCTTTAGGCAACACAGAGAAGAAAACAATCCAACAAGGTCCAGAAACAGATTTTAAAACCTTTGAACTATCTTTAAAGGGAGCAAGTGTCCTACTGAAACAGGCTTAAATATTCTTTGATTCAAGATGAGTCCAAAAAGAGATTCAAAACAGAGCTGACACCAGGGACTACAGAGGTCTAGTGATTACTTGGAGTCAGTAATGTATTTGTCCCTCTAGGGCTAGCCTGAAAACATGGTTTTTACACATTAAAATCACCTGCATTTTTCTTATCTTTTTTCATTAGGCAAAATGTAAATACTCAGCTGCACACACCAGGTGATTATGTTTTCTGACTGTCCATTTATCCCTGCATTAGCTAAAGGATTACTGATTTGTTTGATAATAAGCTATGGAATAGTTTTTAAATCAAACAGAAAAATACTCTGAGGCAAGGCTTTCGTGATATTTCTGTTAAACGGTTCTACCAGAACACATGTTCTTGAAGAAGTCGAAGAAACACTGATTATTCTCTTTGCTTTGCATTTGTTCAGAGAGGTTTCTAACTTGTTTTAGCTTTAGGTGCATATTAAGACAGTTCCCCCAAACCATGCATCATTTATCCTCACTCATCTTAGGGAGAAGGTTAAACAACACAAACTCTAATACATTTTCAGTAAAGGGTAAATGAAGGAGGAAATGCCTTTTTCACATCTCTGAGACACCAAGGGCCTGTCACCTAATGTCTCTGGGCTTAGTTTCTGTCTGTAAAATGAAGGTCTTCCATCAATAGACTCCAAGAACTTGTCCACATTTCCCAAGGTGGCACAGAGGGTATAGGCAGGGAAGAATATATCTGAGCCTCTAAAAGGCTTCTTTGGTCCTGTGTATTTATTTCTATGAAGAGAGAACATGGTCACCTTATCTGAACTTGTTTTGTAAAGTCTTATCTAACATGTTTCACAGAAGAAACGTATTTCTTTCTCTTTGGAAGCATCAGTCCTCAGTCTGGTCACTGTATTAGCTAACTTGAGACCTTAGGCTGCAAGTCCTCAGCTCTGTTTGCTCAGGCCTACATTAGGGGACATGAATTTTAACAAGTACTGATGCTGTGGAGTGAGGATGTGTGTTCCTCACTTCTTGAGAGCACACAAGGATAATTATGGTTTGATACACACGGAGTTAGGAATACCACATCTTTCAGGAATACAAGATCATGTCTGAGGCAATGGTACGCTCACTACCTTCTTCTAATGTATGTCCCACTATATATCTAGGGGTGAAACTGATGGCTGTGGAGCTGTGGTTCTGAGCTCAAATCTCACCTGTAATGTTTTTCCATCTTTTCAAGACTTGATTTTTCATAGACGTTGACCCAGTAGGTATCCTCCGTGGCAAGTCCATAGCTGAATGCCATTGTTATTATAATTATGTGTGACCCCACGAAGCTTGAGTTTAAGCTGGTACCAGCATCTTTGGGAATTGTCTTGAGTTTCAGTAATGTACGTCTAGCTTGCAAGATTAAGTAGACTTTATCAGCTACGGTCTACCTGGGGTTTGTAGTTTAATTTAGAATTGTGGTAAACTGATGATTTGTATTTGTCTTCATTTTACATTAGTTTTAAGTATTTTTGATTTTGGAATTTTTGATTATGGAATCTGGGGTTGCAATGATATACAACGAAAGGGAGCAAATTCCCTGTGCGTGCTTCCAATCAGGATCTGCAAATCCAGATTTTTGTCCAAGTAAGGGTTGCCAAATAGAGGGAAATAGGGAAAAACAGCTGCCTTAAAATTGTGCAACAGTGTATTGTTGGACTAAATTTTCAAATGATCCACAAATTCATACTTATCTCATTCTGTACAATGAACACAATTCCTAAATCCTTACAAAGATGTTTTGTAAAATCACACAAATTGAGAGCAGCTGGGTCCTTATTCAACTTTATATTAGTATAAAGGAAGGAACAAAACACTCAGAACCAACCTCAATCTGATCTATGGCCACACACTTCCTCCCTGACCTCAGCCAAAAGTCAAGGATTGATTCTTCAATTCTCAGGTTCTTTTATTACTGTGAAAACTTCTTGGTTTCTCTGTCATGCCCGTCTACCCAATGAGAGGTTTTTTGTTTTTGTTTTTGTTTTTTTTTGGCTATATGCATTTCCCTTGGGTTTTGGTGACGATGCTCTCACTTCACACCCTGGTTTCGAAACATCCACTGAAATAGCTTAGAGGAATAATTCTAAGTATTGAATTAATAGCAAAAAGAATGGGAAACTTATCTCCTGAAGAGGATGGAAGACAGAAGTCTTATCAGGCAGGCAGATGGAAACTTTAAGACGAACGGTTCTTAGGGGGGGACACAAAACACTCCCATCATAGTAATGATTACAGGGTACACTAGTTAAGTGATATTTTAATTCTACATGCCAAACTCCATGGCTAGGAACTTTAATAAATACATGACCTCTAATAATCCTTCCTCCTAGTCCATTTTACGGATGACAGTTAAACCATTTGTCTGCCCATAGTCACATGAGCAAAACCTGGATGTGAATTCAGCATTGCCTAATTCCAAAACCTGTGTTCCTTACCTTCCTAACTGTGCTGCCTGGCAGGGACCTGCAGGGTAATATCCATTCAAGCTTGACAGAATTTTTTAAAACCTGTGTGAGTCACCAAGTAGATTGTCTTGAGGTAGGGTTAAACTTTAAAAATAATTTCTGATTTTCTCTCTTCTATCATTAGTATCAAAGTAGAATAGAAATTGCCTATAATTAAGACATTCGAGGGGCAGGAGGAGTAGGGGATCCTGGGCTCATGTCCTCCCTTGGACACACCAAAGTGTGCACCTACAAGTGGAACAAGTATCTCAGAGTGAACTAAAGACAAGCAGAAAAGATCATACCCAACTAAGGATGGGAGCCAAAGTGAGATATATAGGAGGTGCAGACACAGTTTAGTCAGGACCTGCATGCTTAGTGGGGAGGCCCACAAGTGGGAGGGATATCACAACCACAGAGGCCTCACTGACGAAGGAGGGGTCTGAGCCCCACACCAGTCTCCACTGCTCAGGTGAATGGCACCGATAATAACAAGCTTTGAAAAGCAATGGGGTTTTGGGGCGCCTGGGTGGCGCAGTCAGTTAAGCCTCCGACTTCAGCCAGGTCACGATCTCGCGGTCCGTGAGTTCGAGCCCCGCATCGGGCTCTGGGCTGATGGCTCAGAGCCTGGAGCCTGTTTCCGATTCTGTGTCTCCCTCTCTCTCTGCCCCTCCCCCGTTCATGCTCTGTCTCTCTCTGTCCCAAAAATAAAAAAAAATAAAAAAAAAAAATTGAAAAAAAAAGAAAAGCAATGGGGTTTATAGCCAAGGGAGCCAGAGGACAGTAGGAAATAGAGACTCCACTCTTTTTTTTTTTTATAAAGTGTTTATCTATTTATTTATTTATTTTGAAACAGAGAGCATGTGTATAGGGGAGGGGACAGAGAGAAAAGGAGAGAGAGAATCCCAAGCAAGCTCTGCAGCACATAGCCCAATGCAGGGCTCCAACACATAAACTGTTGAGATCATGACCTGAGCTAAAATCAAGAGTTGGACCCTTAACTGACTGAGCCACCCAGGCGCCCCTAGGGACTCCACTCTTAAAGAGCATGTGCGGATTCTCTTACATGTGAAGGGTTACATGTGAAGGAAGTACTTTCACTAATGGCTGGGGTGTGTGCCAGAGAGACAGGGATCACTTGGGGCATTCCCCAGGGACAGTGGCCCTGGTGGGCACCATTTTGTTCTTGTCAATTCTACCCAGCTGGACCAACATTGGTGGGCACCATTTCTAATACTTTCTATCTATTGTGCTAGCACCATAACTAGCACCTATGTTATACTACAGTGTTTCTGGGGAAACATAGCCCAGTGTTTCTCTGTGAACTCACTCCATCCAACCAACTTGGAGCCCTTCCCAGGAGGCTTACCACCCCACGTCTCCAGCAGGTACTACAGCTCCTCCCAAGCACCCTGCCCTGGGGTGCCAGCCCAGCAAACTAAAATACTTACAACAGGTGTAGCCAGCTGTGCAGGAGGCTGCCTACCAGCCTGGCCGGACTGCTGCAATCGGGCATTGCAGTCAGCTCCTGCAGCCAGCCCCACACACATCAGCAAGTCCATATGGATTGGGACCAACCACAACAGGAGGTGTACACAGCCCACCCAGGCATCAGTCCTTGGGCACCTGGGTCAGGTGACCAGAGCATGTTAGGCTCCTGTGCCCCACAGGACACCTTCTGCGTAAAGCCACTCCTTCAAGACTAATAGATGTAACTGATCTAGTACCACACAGAGAGCTAGGCAAAATGAGGACACAGAGGAGTATGTTGCAAATGAAAGAACAAGATAGAAACTCAGAAAAAAAAACTTACACGAAACAGAGATAAGCAACCTACCAAATAAGGAATTCCAAGTAATGCTTATGAAGATATTAACTAAAGAGATGAATGGATAAACACAGAACTTCAACAAAGAAACAGAAAACATAAAAAAGAACCATTCAGAGCCAAAGAATAACTGAAATGAAAAATATACTAGAAGGAATCACCAGTGTATAGGATAATGCACAAGAAGGGATCATTGATCCTAGAAAGATTAGTGGAAATCACCCAATAGAAACAGCACAGAAAGAAATTTAAAAAGCAGGAAAGTTTAAGACTATCCTCTAGGATGACATCAAACATACTAACATTTGCATTGTAGGGGCCTAGGAGAAGAGAGAAAGAGACAAAACCTATCTGAGGAAATAATGGCTGAAAACCTCCCTAACCTGGTGAAAGAAACCTATATCTAAGTCTGGAAACTGACAATCCCAAATGAGGTGGACCCAAGAGACCCATATCATGACACTTTACAGAGAATCTTCAAAGTGGTGAGAGAAAACTTGTTATATACAAGGGAACCCATGTAAGACTATCTGCAGATTTTTCAGCATAAATTTTACAGGCCAGAAGGGAGTGGTATTAAAATATTCAAAATACTAAAAGGAAAAAAATATACAACCGAGAATATTGTACCTGGCAAGATTATCATTCCAAATTGAAGATGAAACAAGGAGTTTTCCAGAAAAGCAAAAGCTAAAGACGTTCATCAACACCAAACTGGCCTTCCAATAAATGTTAAAGGGAATTCCTTAAGTGGAAAAGAAAAGGCGGTAACTAGGAATAAGGAAATTATGGGAAAAAAAAAACCCTCTCACTGGTAAAGGTAAACATATAGTAAGGGTAGCCGATCAACCACTTCCATAGCTAGTATGAAGGTTAAAAGACAAGAAGAGTAAAATCATCTAGACCTACAGTACTTAGTCTGACAGTGAAAACATAAAAGGGAGATAAAAAAGGTAGTGTTTTAGACCATGCTTGAACTTAAGTGACCATCAACCTAAAAGAGACTGCTGTATACAGAAGATATTATATATGAACTTCCTGATAACCAGAGACCAAATACCTACCATAGGTACACAAAAAATAAAGAGACAGGAAATCAAACCTAACACTAGGGGAAGTCACCAAATCACAAGGAAAAGAACAAGAGAAGAAGAAAAGAGCAGGGAACTATCAAAACAACTGGAAACAATGAACAAAGTGGCAATACATACTTACTTATCAATAACTATTTTTTTTAATGTTTATTTCTGACAGAGAGAGAGAGAGGGAGCAAGCGTGCGTGAGTGCCCCATGTGGGGCTCCAACTCACAAACTGTGAGATATGACCTGAACTCAAGTCGGATGCTCAATTGACTGAGCCACCCAGGTACCCCTATCAATAACTATGTTAAATAGACTTAATGCTCCGATCAAAAGACACATAGTAGCTGAATGGATTAAAACAAAACAAAACAAAAAAAAAACAAAAAGACCCATCTGTGTGAGTCCATGGAAATGGAAAGAAAGTCAGGGAGCAATACTTACATCAGACAAAATAGACTTTAAAACAAAGAGTGTAAAAAAAGGACATTACATAATGATAAAGGGATCTATCCAACAAACAGGTATAACACTTGTAAGTATCTGTGCACCCAACCGAAGGTCAGTCACCTAAAGAAACAAAGCAATTACTAACAGACATAAAGGGAGAAGTTGACAATAATCCATTAATAGTAAGGGAGTTTAACACCTTACTTACATCAATAAATAGATCACTCAGACAGAAAATCAATAAGGAAACACTGGCCTTAAATGACACATAAGACCAGATGGACTTAACAGATAGATACAGAACGCTCCATCCAACACCAGAAGAATATATTTTCTTTTCAATTTCACATGGAATATTCTCTAGGATAGATCACCTGTTAGACTACAAAACAAGACGCAATAAATTTAAAAAGACTGAATCCTAACAAGCATCTTTTCACAATGGTAGGAAACTAGAAATCAATTATAAGAAGAAAAGTGCAAAAAACCCCACAAACCCATGGAGGCTGAACAACATGGTACTGAACAACCAATGAATCAAAGAAGAAATCAAAGAAGAAATAAAAAACATCTTGAGACAAATGAAAATGGAAATACAGCAGTCCAAAATCTATGGTAACAACAAAAGCAGATCTAAAATGTATACAGCAATACAGGACTACTTCAAGAAGAAAAATTTCAAATAAACAATCTCACTTTACGCATGAAGGAAATAAAACCAAAAGAACCAATGAAGCCCTAAGTTAGTAGAAGAAAGAAAATATATTAAAGATCAGAGTGGGTATAAATGAAATAGGGACAAAAAAGCAATAGAAAGAACAATGTGGGGTGCCTGGGTGGCTCAGGTGGTTAAGTCTCCAACTGTTGATCTTAGCTCAGGTCTTGATCTCAGGTCATGAGTTCAAGCCCCGCATTGGGCTCTACACTGGACATGCAGCCTATTTGATGACTTTTAGCCAGCATTATCAACATAAAAAAAAAAAAAAAGAGTGGAGGGCCCAAATAAAATCAGAAATTAAAGACAGTATGTTTCAACCAATACCATAAAAATACAAAGGATCATATAATAAGAGTTCTACAAACAATCGTATGCTAACAAACGGGATAGCCTAGAAATGTTAAGTCCTTAGAAACAATCTTCTAAGACTCAATTAAGAAGAAATAGAAAACTTGGACAGATCAATCACTGGTAACAAAATTGTTGGGAGGTTTTAATTATTGGTTCAAACAGAAGTCCAGAACAAGACAGCTACACAGGTGAATTCTACCAAATATTTACAGAAGAGGTAATACCTATTCTCAAACTCCTACAGAATATTGAAGAGGAAGAAATGCTTCCAAACTCATTCTATGAGGCAAGCATTATGCTGATCCCAAAACCAGACAGAGATACTACAAAAAAGGAAAATTGGAGGCCAGTATTCCAGATGAACATTGATTCAAAATCACCAACAAAATATTAGCAAACCAAACTCAACAATACAATAAAAGGATCGTACACCATGACCAAGTGGGAATTACTCCAGGGATGCAAGGATGGTTTCAGTGTCTGCAAATCAATGTGATACACCACATTAACAACAAAAGGATAAAAATCATATGATCATCTCAGTTGATGCAGAATAACTGTTTGATAAAATTCGACATCCACTTATAATAAAAATTCTCAAAAAAGTAAGTATAGAATAAAGATGCCTCAACATAAAAGGCCATACATGATAAACCCACACCTAGCATCATACTCAACAGTGAAAAGCTTAAAGCTTTCCTCTAAGATCAGGAACAAGATAAGGATACCCAGTGTTACTACTTTTATTCAACGCAGTAATGGAAATCCTAGAGACAGCAATTAGACGAGAAAAGAGAAGTAAAGGCAAGCAAATTGGAAAAGAAGTAAAACTGTAAAACTATCTGCAGACAACATGAAACTACATATAGAAAACCCTAAAGGCTCCAGCAAAAAGCTAATCAGAGCTTATAATAAGTGAATTCAATAAAGTTGCAGGATACAGAATTAATATACATAAATCTGTTGCATTTCTATATACTTCTTAGAGAAAATAAGAAAATAATCCCATTGACAATTGTATCAAAATGAATAAATTACCTAGGAATAAATTTAATCAAGGAGGGGAAAGGCCTATATGTTGAAAACTGTAAGACACTGATCATGGAAATTGAATATGTCATGACATAAATTGGAAGATATATGGCGCTTATAGCCTGGAAGAATTAATATTTAGTTAAAATGCCCATACTACCCAAAACAATGCAATGCAATCCCTATCAAAATATCAATAGCATTTTTCATAGAACTAGTATCACCTAATCCTAAAATTTGTATGGAACCACAAAAGACCCCAAATAACTAAAGCAACTTTGAGAAAGACCAAAGCTGGAGGTATCTTGCTGCCTGATTTCAAAGTATACTACAAAGCTGTTGTGATCAAAACGGTATGGTTCTGGCACAAAAACAGACACACAGATTAATGGAATACAATAGAGAGCTCAGAAATAAACCTCATGCTTATACTGTCAATTAATTTATGACAAGGGAGGCAAGGGACAAAAGATAATCTGTTCAGTAAATAGTATTAGGAAAACTGAACGACACTTTCTTACATTATACCCAAAAATAAACTCAAAATGGATTAAAGACTTAAACGTAAAAACAGAAACCATGAAATTCATAGAAGACAACATAAGCAGTAAGCTCTTGGGCATCAGTCTGAGCAACATTTCTTTGGATTTGTCTCCTCAGGCACATGGAACTGAAGCAAATAGAAACAAATGATACTATGTGAAACAAATCCTTAGGCACAGTGAAGGCAACACAAAGACAAAAGTAAACAAAACAAAGACAGCCTACTGTATGAGAGAAGGTATTTGTAAATGATACACCTGATAATGGGTTAATATCCAAAATATATAAAGAACTGACACAACTCTGTATGAAAAACCAAACAATCCAATTTAAAATGGATTCAGAGGACCTGAATAGGCATTCTTCCAAAGAAAACATACACATAGCCAACAGACACATAAAAAGATGCTCAACATCACTCATAGTTAGGGAAACAAGTCAAAACCACAATCAGATATTGCCTTACACCTATCAGTTTGGCTATTATTAAAAAAGACAAGAAATAAGTGTTGGCAAGGATGTAGAGAAAGGACAACCCTGGGACTCAGCTGTCGGGAATGCAAGATGGTGCGGCTACTGTGGAAAAGAGTATGGAGGTTCCTCAGAAAGTTAAAAACAGAGTGACCATATGATCCAGCAATTTCACTTCTGAGTATTTATCTAGAAAAAAAAAATGAAAATGCTATTTCAAAAAGACATAGACACCCATGTTCACTGCAACATTATTCACCATAGCCAAGATACGGGAGCAAACTAAGTGTGCAATGATAGATGAATGAATAAAGAGGCTGTGGTGTATATGTATATATGATGGAGTATTACTCAGCTATAAAAAGAATGGAATCTTGCAATTTCCAACAACATGGATGAACCTGCCGATTACTATGCTAAGTGAAACAAGTCAAAGAAAAGACAAACACTATATGGTCTCATTTATATGCAGAATCTAAAAACCAGAATGAACAAACAAGACAGAAACAGACTCATACAGAGAATAATCTGATAGTTGCCAGAGGGGCGGAAGGTAGGCACGTGGGCAAAATAGGGGAAGGAGATTAGGAGACACAAGATTCAAGTTATATAAATAAGATAGGGGGATGCAATGTACGGCATAGAGAATATACTTAATAATATTGTAACAACTCTGTGTGGTGACAGATGGCAGTTAGATATATCTTGGTGATCAGTTCAAAATGTATATAAACATTAAATCACTATGTTGTATATTTGAAACTGACATAATATTGTGTTCTAACTATAATTCAATTTTTAAACTATGTTTATTCATTTATTTTTGAGAGAGAGAGCCACAGCACAAGCAGGGAGGGGCAGGAGACACAAAATCTGAAGCAGGCTCCAGGCTCTGTGCTGACAGCTCAGAATTCATGAACTGTGAGATCATGACTTGAGCTGAAGACGGACACTTAACCGACTAAGCCACCCAGGTGCCCCTATAATTCAATTAAAAAAATTTTTTTTAATGTTTATTTCTGAGAGAGAGAGAGAGAGAGGGAGAGAGAGAGAGAGAGAGAGAGAGGGGGGCAGCCTGAGTGTGGGAGGCGCAGAGAGAAAGGGAGACACAGAATCCAAAGAGGCTCCAGGCTGTGAGCTGTCAGCACTGAGCCCGACGCAGGGCTTGATTCGAACTCACAAAGTGTGAGATCATGACCTGAGCCAGATTAGGAGGCTCAACCGACTGAGCCACTCAGACGCCCCTATAATTCAATTTTTAAATTTTTAAATAATTCCACATCACCTCCACTTTTTTAGATTCTAGTTGCATTAATTTAAACCTCAAATTAGCATATTCACATTCTAAATTGTTAAGATACTGTAACAGTAACCATTAAAGACTAAATTACCTGGCAAAATATTAAAAACTATGAAAACAGAAACAGAAGTGTTTTATATATTTGCAACCATGTATGAAAAATATGAAAATGATATGGGGCACCTGGGTGGCTCAGTCGGTTGAGCCTCCCAACTCGACTCAGATCATGATCTCACAGTTTCTGAGTTTGAGCCCCACGTCGGGCTCTGTGCTAACAGCTCAGAGCCTGGAGCCTGGTTCGGATTCTGTGTCTCCCTCTCTGTGTGCCCTACCCCTGCTCACACACACACTCTCTCTCTCTCTCTCTCTCTCCCCTTCAAAAATAAACATTAAAAAAATTTTAGAAAAAGGAATGTTTTGCATATTTATAATACCATTCTTGCCCTCAGAGGAGTTTTGAAGACATTATGTTTTAACTTAAATATAGGAGACCTTAGACTGAGATGTATTTCGTTTTGTCCCAGGACACTGCTCCATCAAAGTATCTTGTTGGAGATACATGATGTTATAAATAGTAATTATCGTAGTTTTTGGCAAATGAGTAAGAGTTGCTTTTAGTAAAATGAACTTGTTATTACACTGCCTTAACCAGAAAGGTGCTATCTAGTCACGCTACCACTTTTATAGATGGAAGGTTTATATGTACTGGCTAGAATAAATTATGGGTGTAAATTAAATTGTCAACCAATGTTTAAAAGACAGATAAAACCAAAAAAATTGTAGTTATTCAATTTAAGAGCACTAAAATACTGTAATGATATATTTAATTCAAGTTATATAATAACAGCTACCACTTATTTAGTACTTTTTAGATGCTAGGCAGTTTTGATATACATGGTTTATAATCTTCATCACTATCCTGAAAGATCTCGCTAATCCCATTTTATAGATGCAGAAATTAAGATTCACAAATGTAGAGAATTAGTCCCAGGGCCCTATAAAATACTAATGAAAGGCAAAGTCTAAGTCTGAATTCAGGATTCCAAGTCTACTATTTTTTTAGCGCATACCAGTAATAACTTTTGGGCTAACTATACGGTAGATTAAATAAGAGCATTAAAATGTTGGAGCCCCTGTTTCATAGAAACTAATGTCCAGTGAGGCCCAAAATAACAGTTATCCTAGATCTAGGATTAGTACTTTGCACCAATAGCCATTTATTATCTATGTATCTTGCATTCTCCACATGCAGATAACAAGACTGACTACATTTTTTAAAATACATGTGAATTGTTTAAATTCTGTACTTTCCTTACATTGAAAAAACGCCTTTGTATATTATACAATTATATCAGTCAAAACAAACTAAACGAAAAACATACTGGGGTAGTGCACATTGTGTATAGGTACACCAATTTAAACATACTTGTACACATATATTTTCTCAACAAAATTTTATAAAAACAGTGATGAGCAACATAAGCTATCACGTAGTTCCACTTTTGCTAACGTTAGCAATAAAAAAACCAGCAAGCTTTGGTTTTCCACAGTCCAACTAAGTGTAGATTACTGTAGTTTATTCTAGAGTATTCATTAGAAAAATAAGTTCTGTTTCTTTTAAAATGGTATCTTCTAACATTTTAGAAACTATATAGGAATGGAGAAGAAACTTTGAAAGCAAGTGATGACATGATGTTTGTTGTAAAGTCTTGGGGATATTTAGAATGTAAAAATTTCAAGGGCACAAGCAGCACTTTTTGGAGAATGGATAAATGGTAACTACTGCAGTGGGAAATTTGCAATCTGGAAGCTTTGAAACTGATAAGCATTTATGATCAAATAATACTAGTTCTATTTATAAAATAATTTGCAGATTGAAAAACAAAACCAATACTGTATTCTCTCAAATTTGTCTTAAATGCTCTGTCAAAGTTTGTATTTTCACAGAAGTGTTAAAAAAATCGTTATTTTAACGAAACCAAATCCCTTACTTCAAAGAACTCGAATGTGAATAGTCAGCCATTAAGAAAGCATTTTAAAGTTGAGTTCTTATGTAAACAGTCAGTTGTGTATGCAGGAAACAGAACCCGCTGAATACCACTGCAGATTTGACATTCCCGTCAAAGGACAGCTCCAAAGTCTAAGAGAAACGCAACTTCTGAAACTAAAGTCCTCAGTTTAAAATATCTAAGTAGTTTTCAGACTTGTTAATTTCAATGAAATCATCACTTCAAACAGCTTCACAATTCAACCAACAGGGAAATGGCCAGGTTTTGAGGAAGGCAGGGGAGAAAGCAAACCCATACAAACAATGACTTTGACAAAATTTTCACACACAGTTTAAAACAAAACACACAAAAAATCTATCTGCCAAAAACATCAATCACAAAGTTGATAAAGTCATTAATTAATAGCATAAATATCTGACAATTCTGAACTAAGGGTTCCATTGTTGATAAAGGATTCTCGAATCCTGAAAGCTGACAGCAGTAAACAACACGTCACAATGTGGACCGTTGACTGTTGGTTAAGTAGATAATCAATGTGTGAGCTGAGCTGTATCAGGCTTATTTTAAGACTGTTTGGACACCCTGAGTGTTCATTTTGGTTTCTGTACTTTCTCTAAAAACCACAGAGTGAACTTTAACACCCGAGCCATAAGAAGTAAAAGTACTGAGAGCAAGATGTTATAGCCAATCTCTTGAAATTAAATGGAGGTGGTCGGCAAAAGTATGCCTAGTTAGCTGGAATAAGAAATCGGCACCTCTCCCCAAAAAAGGGGACAAACGGGCATACACGAATAGTAGTTGAGAACATCTCTGTTTGAAATTTTAATTTTTCTCACAGTACTCCAAAAGAGTGAAACAAAATAAAGTATAACTTTTTGTGATTTCTAAAATGTAGTATAAACCCTACACCTGTAAAGAATGAGAACCAGCGACTAAGGGAAACTTACAAGACAGAAAACAAGGAGGGTTCACACTTTGTTGCCACTGTAGTGGGGTAGCTGACATGACTCAACGACTGTTTATGGGCCTGAGGCTCTCATTTGGGATAGGAAGCCATTCCCTTCTCTCCCTGCTAGAATGTTATGTACTAAGACAGCTCTAGATGTGGGCTGCCCCATTTTTCAGTCATGGGGAAAAGAATGTAATTATTGTTACCATACTGGGGAAAGCTCATTACCATGTCGATAAAGACCCAACTATTTTTGTCCTGGTTCATTTCTTTATCTCTAATCCAGCACCTACTCCAAGATCATTGTTTTATAGTTCCTTAGAAATATACAAGTAGATATAATAGAAAAGTAATCTGGCAAATAAAATTGAAACACAAGATATTTTTTAAATCATAAAAGTAATAAATATTAGAAAATTTAGAAAACACTAGCAAGTTTAAATTAGAAAATAAAACCATCATACTTTTATCAGAAAAAAATAGGAAATACTTTTATATATATCTTTAATCTTTCAAAAAATTATATATATTTATTCTGGGGATAGTATTCTACATGACTCTTTTGTATCCAGCTTTTTGTGAGTGAGGCACTGTGCATTTGTTGTGCATTACTTAACAACATTTTGAGAAGATTTCCTGTGTCAATAGTTTATGTCTTATTACATGATTCTTTGATGGTTACAAAATACTCAGCAGTAACTTCAGCATTCCCTCATTATTGGCTATTCTTTGTTCCTGTTTTTTTTTTCACTATAATAAATTTGCATAAACCTTTGCAAACATTTTTGATTATTACTTAAGTTAAAATCTTAAAAGGACAAGGAAAGCCAATAGACAGTTTTAGGACTTTCCATACATACTGTTAAACTGCTCACCCCACCTTGGTTCAGAAAAGGAGATACATGCATTTCCCCACATTTGTTCCTCACAGAAAACACATCTGGTCAACTATCACTTGATGAACACTATTTCCCTACTGGGGTGTTGGTCCTCTTTGGATTTATAAGAACATTTTGGACATTAAGTATTTCAACACTTAGTCCAATGAGGACATATCTACAAAGCCCTGAATTTTAAATCAAATTTTAAAATATTTCAAGTCTGATGAAATAGCCCGTGTTGTTCAGAGCCCTTAATTATATTGCTCGCGTGATACTTCTTTTAGCCACATTACTGCTTCAAGTGTTATGTGAGTTTGAAAATAAAATGACCAGCCACATGTAGTTCTGCTTAAAGATGGTGCCTGTAACACATGCTTTAATTTCAGCTTCCTCTGGGAAGTAAAACGAGAGTAATGACATTTGTTTTCCAAGGCATGAACCTCTAAGACTTCAGACAACAAGAGAAGTGGTGTTTTGTCAATTAAAGCACAATAACACAGGAGGAAAAAAGAGAGATGATAACTAGCAAAATTTTACACTGGAATGAGCATTCTGGGGTCTATTAAGTTACCAGTGGGGAAAGCTAAGAAGCAACCTAATATGACAATTTTCAAAAGACTAAGAAATTGGGGATAAAGGTAGGGGTCAAAATCAGGGGGAATGGTTCAAAGTCTGCTTAAGAACATTTACAGGTTTCTTTTTATAGAAATGACAGGCCAGGTTATGGGGGGCAACGTGCCTGTCAAAATTGAAATGTTAGCTAAAAAATGTATTTGAAAAATCCTTAAAAGCACCAATGTGCTGACAAAATGACAGGGTTTTAGGCTAAAATCGAAGGGAAAGGACCCTAGCCACCTGTGCTCTGATAATATTCACAAATTTAGACAAATGTAGCTTTCAAATAAAAGGAAAGAAAACCCATTGGCAACACGGACAAAAATTATACAGCTATTTTAGGAACTAGAACTCCAAATGGCCAATAAACATACAAAGTTATTCAGCTTCATTAGTGATCAGGGAAATGCAAACTGAAACCACCACGCAATATCATTACACACCCACCAGACTGGCAAAAATTAAACATTTGACACTAAAACGTGTCTGAGTTTAAAGAGCACATCGCCCTGGAAGACCGTGCGGCATTATCCAGTAAAAAGCAAGACGAGAATATCCTGCGATCCAGCAGCAACACTTGACATACACTTAAAGAAACGTATACTCTTTAGGAAAGTGATGTGTAGATACAGTAAAATGTGTTAGAATGACAGTTTTTGTAGTAAACCAAAACTAGAGACTAAGTCAAGTGTTCAAAACAATGGGAAGGATGTATCAACAGTGGTACAACTGTATAGAGCAGTGAACTACAGTTATATATAATAACAGGGATGAACTGTACGGGTTAGAGGGAAAGCAACAAGATACAAAATAATACATACAGTTTTTTTCATTTCTATTCTATTAAAGTTCAAAGCATGAGAAGTAAGCTATGGTGTTTAAGGATGTATATACACGTGGTAAGGAAAGCAAGAAAATGATTATTCAGTCAGGATAGTGGTTACCTCTGAGAAGGGGGAGCAAAATGGGACCGCGATATTGCAAGGTCACACTGGAGGCCTCCATGGTGCTACCACGTTATATGAATAGTTACAAGAGTGCTAGCTTTGTAATTATTCATTAAATTGTGTGTGTAGGTTATTCTTATGTATTGCTTTGTGTCACAAGTAAAGAGTTTTCTTAACTCTCAAAAAACCAATAGGAAAAGAAGCAGATAGCTCATCCCTACATTACCTTTCCTTTTCCAGTCACTTATGATTTCCTATACTGGTCCTCTAACTTTATTTTCTCTCCTATATTCCAGCTGTGTGTCTTTCTGCTCTTATTTCTGGGTTATTTTCTTACTTTTACTTCCCAACCCTTCTACTGAGCTTTTCATTCATGCTATAACCTTTTTAATTTCTAATAGTTTGGTTTTACTCCCTGAAAATTCCCTTTATATTTTTATTTTTTCTTGTCCTCCCCCACCTTTCCCTGAAATTCCCTTTTTTAAACACCTTACTCTTATTTGATGGATACACTATTTTTCTTATCTCTAAGCATAGCCAACAGTAGGTTTGGGAGAAATTCCTTCTCTCTGCATATTTTCTATTGCCTCCAAGGTGGGTTCTTCTATTTTTTATTTTGATCTTTCATTAGAAGCTATCCTTCCTTTCACCCTATCCATCCCCTTCTTCTAGGCAGAAGGCTGGAGACCTCTCTCTGGGAAGAGCAAAACAGAAGGACCCTGGACAAGAATGCCAGACACAGTGGAGGGTAGAGGGATCTTTTAAAAAACAGGAGGATTAGGTGAGCTGTTCTATATCCAGTATCAATGTAATTCATGTGGCCTGAGGAACAGAGAGGAAGAAAAGACTGAAGGAAAATTAATAGTACTTCAAAGACCTGAGAGACAATATTAAACGGCCCCACATATGTGCAAATGAAGTTCCAGCCGAAGACTGTGAGAAAGGAGCAGGCAGATATTAAAAACAAAAAACAAAACAAAAAACTAAAAGGAAATTAGAATCCATGAATTCAGCATGGTCACTGGGCACAATCTCAAAAAAAAAAAAAATCAACCTTCCTTCTAGATACCGCAAACAATTCAAAAATGATATTTCCTGTCATTCATGATAGCAGCAAAACACAAACACACATACACGTAAAACAGGAATAAATGGGGGGAGGGAAGGGATGCAAGAGCTCTGAGGGAAAACATAAAACACTGGTGAAATTAGGTAACGAAGATCTAACCAAATGGAGAGACAGCCAACATTAGTTTTGTCCATTCTTCCCTGACCTGCAAATTCTATTACTGGTTATGATCCCAACAGGCTTTTTTGTGTACAGAAACTGACAGGCTGATTCTAAAATTTACGGGAAATTGCCAAGACAGAGAAGATCTTAAAGTTTGGCTCTGTCTTCTGGGGGAGGTCTAAATGTCTTGAAAGATGGTATCATTCCTTTACCAAATATGTTAGAGTACCAGGCATTAAATATATACAATGAATGCAGCTCATCCATGAAAACAGCAACAATTCTGGGGCACCCGGGTGGCCTCAGTCAGTTAAGGGGCTGACTTCGGCTCAGGTCACGATCTCACGGCTCATGAGTTCCAGCCGCATGTCAGTCTCTGTGCTGACAGCTCAGAACCTGGAGCCTGCTTCGGATTCTGAGTCTCCCTCTCTCTCTGCCCCTCCCCTGGTCGCATGCTCATTTTCTCTCTCTCTCAAAAATAAATAAAAACATTAAAAAAATTAAGAAAAACTGAAACAATTCTTCAACCTGTGGGCATACGCAAACTCTTCTTTCAGATGTTTTTATATACGCTCTTAGAGTTTCAAAATAATAACCTATATTGCTTGGTTTGTTCAAAAGCCTGAAATATATTAAACAAGTCACTGCTCCAAAGAACCAGCAAGTGAATAAAGGAATGTTAAAGGAAAACCAACCAGCTTAAGAAAAAAAAACTTTTTTCTTTGCCAAAGGCTTAGTTGGATGTGTTAACTCAGAATTACAGGTATTCTTTGATTTATGAGGTTCTCATTTGAGTACTTTTAAAAATTAAAGGTAAATATTCTGATGCCTTACAGCAAAACGAGAGGCTTTATTTAAGCAGTCATTAGAACAATAACGAGTTGGAGAAGAAGAAGTGAAAACAGAAGTCAATACTCGGCAATCACAATGCGGGGGGTGGGGGGAGGGAACGAAAGTAGAAAGAACTATATCCACCATTGGTGTTTCTGGGGTCATCTATATACACCGCTCACAACTGCCCTGAGGACCAGGACTTCCCTATGTGAGAAGTCAAGTCTTCTAGTTGCCAGAACTCTTTTGACAAAACACATGCATCACATCCTTTAGTTTTTGCCTCTAGTTATTTTGTTTTACAATTAGAATGTTAATAGTAAAAGGACATTAAATATTTAGTATAAGCCTGTTCTTAAATATTCTTAGATAATTTATTCTTTCATTATTAAAGTAGAAAGAGAAGATCTATTTCAAACAAATTGTGACAATACAGAATTATTCAGTGTGCGTGACAGATAACATATGCAAATGACATATGCAAATGCCCTCAATTTTTATTATGAATTGAACTGAAACGTTACTTCTGTGGGCTTGACGTGAATCAAGTTTGTGGCAAAGAAAACACAGAGAAGGAAGAGGGGAAAAATGAATGCCTTTCATCACATCATGTCCTGGCTCACATCCATTTGATGCCTGTCCAGGATGACGTGATTGTTGAGTCATACGCTATTCCACTGACGCTGTGTTCAAAATGACAAACTGGTCTCTCAGACCTTCAACAGGAATCCAGAACAGCCACAGTCAAAACAGTATGAATAACAAAAAGGTGCCATGCAGGTGTTCCAAGGGGGGGGGGGGAAGCCTGAAACATACTATGTTTCAAGAATAACAGAACTTCTTTCCTTTTCATTACCTCACTTAATTTGTTTATTAATTTACAATTAATTGTTGCTGACTTCCATTTAATATGTGTCAGACACTGAATCAAATGCTGTATCACAATTATTTTGGTTACTTTCATCCTGGAGACATCTCTGAGAATGGGTTCTGTTACTATCCCCACTCTCAGGATAAGGAAAGAAGTGCAGGGTGGCAGCTCACAGAGAATGAGAATCCAGATTCTCAGACCTCTGGCAGAGGAGTTTCTTGACGGGATTCTGTTGCTGCTCTTTACTTTCATGACATATGGGTAACATTTCCTGTGGATACACTTTGAGGAGGTGGAAAAGCCATCAAAAGGCTCACGGCAGTAAGAGAAAATGTTAGCAGAAACCACGAGAAGGAGATGCTCCAAAATGTTTGCAGAAGGAACATGAATGTCCTGAGCGAGGAAGGAAGGATGGTGAACTAAGTTCTCAACCAAGACCTAGGAAATGTGCTGTGTACTTAGGATTGTAATTTTAAGATGGACAGACACAAATTAGGTTTTCATAAGGCTTCTACAGTCCATTGTAGGAGAGACATACAAGGGTATGGGCAGTTATAATACACTGATCACACTGCCATGGGAGAATACGGAAGGGTCTTTAGGTAGAGACAGCAATCAGGCAAGTCTACCTGGAGGAGATGGCATCAAATGCCAAACACTGGAAAGCCAAGCAAGAGAGGGAAGTTGAGGGAGACAGGATAACACGTACAGAGGTGTTTTGGTACACAGAGTAAGCTCTTCTGGGAAACTGAAAGGCACCAGAATAGGACCAACAAAAATATTAAAGAACATCAGAAAATTTTGTCCAACCAAGGTTCCAAAGTGACCTTTAAGTCATAGGTTAAACTTTATGAGGTGCAAATTTAAGACAGCATCTAGGGAAGGGAAGGTAATAAAATAGAAATTTTAGTAACACAGTGGTCCTAGCGCTATTTAGAATAGCACAGCATTCTAGTGCCCAGCAGACCCCCACCTCCACCCCACACTGACTAGAAATGGGCAACCAGAGAGATTTCAGATGTCCTACCACCAGCTCACTGGGGGACCACCAAGAGCTCACTCAGCATCCCTAGACTTCAAGATCCCTCCGTTAATCCTAAGATAAAGACACTTACATTGCAGGGGACAGGATGCTGGACCTGGTAATTTTCTCAGGATTCTTTTAGTTCTAACATCCATGATTCTCTAACTCAGTTACATGATGGCACATAACCAGGGACAACGACAACAACATGAGAACCAGTAACAGTAGCGAACACAACATGAACGACATGGGCATGAACTGCACGGGACCACTCAAGCATATTTTTTTCAATAAGTTCGTGTGAAAGTTTTTGGAGATTCACAACAATTTGAAGAAACATGGAGATGAACTGTAGGGTTTACAAATATCAAAACCATTCAGAAAAAGGGATGTCATGAATGCATAAAACATATGTAAATACCAGCCTATTTTATCATTTACTACCATAAAATATATACAAATCATAACAAATTCAAATTTCTCAAATTTGAGAAATACGCACACACGGACTTACAGCTCACACATGGTACCACTGACAGTCGAGAGAAATGCAAACAAATGCAAAGATACCGTATTCAATCATAACTGCATGAAATTAACTGTAATTCATACTGTACTACCGTAATAATTTCACAGCCGCCTCATTTTGCTATTATCTTCCTAAAACACCATGTGCCACCCATCATCTCTATGTGAGAAGCTCATCTCTCCAATAAACCGTGTGTCACAGTAGAAAGTGAGGTCTTGTCGTTCCCGTGTATTTTTCATCGTGGTTTGTACAATACTGTAAACCTTGAATAACATCACAGAACCCATAGAGTACCACTAGCAATGCTGGAGGTGCTCCCAGGAAGCAGAAAAAGTCAGACATTGTAAGAAAAGTTGGGGACGCCTGGGTGGCTCAGTCAGTTAAGCTTCCAACTCTTGATTTCAACTCAGGTCATGATCTCACGGTTTGTGAGATCGAGCCCCACGTTGGGCTCTGCACTGACAGCAAGAAGCTTGCTTGGGATTCTCTCTCCCCCCGCCTCTGCCACTTCCCCACTTGCACTCTCTCTCAAAATAAATAAATTAAAAAAAAAAAAAAAGAAAAAGTGGAAATGCTGAACTATAGATTGAGGTCTACGGCTGTGGTTGCCTACCATTTCAATACGTGTGAGTTCGGCATTAAGGACCACTGAAAAAAAAAAAAAAAGAAAAAAGACAAGGCAAGGAAATTCATGAAGCTATCACTGCAGCTACTTCAGCGGGCACAAAAACCTTGTACTTTTTATGAAATGCCTTTTTATCTCATGTTGAAATGCAGCTTTTATGTAGGTTCAGGATTGCTACAATAAAGACATACCTATAGACCCCATTATGGTTCTGGAAAAAGTAAAGTCATTATACGACAACTTAGAGCCAAAGGAAGGTGAAGGATTTAAAACTAGAGAATTTATATATATACAATGGAATACTACCTGGCAATGAGAAAGAACGAATTCCTGCCATTTGCAGCAATGCGGATGGTACTGTAAGGTATTATGCTAAATGAAGTAAGTCAGTCAGAGAAGGACAGATATCATATGTTTTCACTCATATGTGGATCTTGAAAAACTTAACAGAAGACCATGGGGGAAGGGAAGGGGAAAAAAAGTTACAAACAGAGAGGGAGGGAGGCAAACCATAAGAGACTTAAATACAGAGAACAAACTGAGGGTGGATGGGGGGTGGGGGAGAGGGGAAAGTGGGTGATGGGCATTGAGGAGGGCACCTGTGGGGGTGAGCACTGGGTGTTGTATGGAAACCAATTTGAAAATAAATTATATTAAAAAACAAAAAATAGTTAAAAAAAAAAAACTAGATAATTTAATGCCAGCAAAGGATGGTTTGATAATTTTAGAAAGAGGTTTGGCTTAAAAAATGTCCGGATAACAGGAGAAGCAACTTCTGCTGACCAAAAGTCAACAATCAAGTTCCCAGACACCATTAAGAAAATCAATAAGGAGAGAGGGTGTCTGCCTGAACAGGTTTTTATTGCAGACAAAAGTGTCCTATTCTGGAAGAAAATGCCAAAAAGGAAATGTATTAGTAAGGAAGAGAAGCGAGCATAGAGGATGCGAGGCAGGAAGGGGCAGGCTAATTCTACTTTTTGGTACAAGTGCAGGGGGCTTTATGAGCAGAGCTGCCCTTATCTATGCCAAGCCCCAAGCCTTGAAGCAAGAAGATAAACACCAGCAGCCAGTCTTTTGGCTGTGTAATAAGGAGGCCTGGACAATGAAAACCCTTTTTCCTGGATTTGTTCCACTGATGCTTTGTCCCTGTGGTCAGGAAGTACACCTTGACAGTAGGAACAGCCTCTTAAAGTTCTCTGTATACTGGACAATGCCCCTGGTCTCCCACAATTTCATCAGTTCAACATCAAAGATGCCTAAGTGGTGTACCTGCTCCAAACACAGTAACTCTAATCCAGCCTCCATATCAGGGAGTCATAAGGACCTCTGAAGCTGATTACACAAGATACTTTATGGAAAGAATTGTCAACACTATGGGAGAGAACCCTGACAGAGAGATCACGACTCTTGTCAGTCTGGAGGACACCACGGAGGATGGCATCGTTGTTACAGAAAAAGCCGTGAGAGCCATCAAGCCCAAAACGATAATTCTGGCTGAAGAAAACTGTGATCCAGATGTTGGTATGCCTGACTTCACAGGATTTATGACAGAGCCAGTCAAGGAAAAAAATCATGAAAGAAATGGTGGATATGGGGGGGGGGGGGAAGGAGGGGATGAAGGGTTTCAAGATATGGATGTTGCAGAAGTTCAAGAGCTAACAGACAGCAGAGGAATTAACAGAAGACAACTGGCTGGAGATGAGTGTTTCCAAACCAGTGCCAGACACAGAGGCAGAAGAGACAGAAGCAGCAGTGCCAGAAAGTAGACGGACGTTAGACAATCTGGCCAGAGCATCCTGATGATTCAAGACTGCTTTGAACTTTTACGACAAGGACCCTTCCGTGATATAAGCACTGACACTAAAGCAAGTGGTGGAAGATGGGCTGGTATTACAAAGAAACACTTACTGATAAATGAAAAGGCAGAAGAGTCAGACAGAAATTATGAGGTATTTCCGGAAAGCTACACCAACTGTGCCACGTCTCCTGCCTCCCCTTCGGCCTCCTCTGCCCGAGACAGCAAGACCAACCCCTCTTCCTCCACCCACCCCAACCTCAGCATACTGAACATAAAAACAACAAGGATCAACAATGTTATGGTGATCCACTTCTGCTTAATAAATAGGAAATAGTCATCAGGCCGAACAGTTAATAAACTTATCTGTTGTGCCTGTGAGTGTCCTGGTGTGGAAAAATCTAGTAACTGTACTACAAGAACTGGAGGACAGGTTTCTGCATCATCATCACCATCTAAGTATTCAGTGTGGAGAACATCACAGGTAAGACCTGTATGGAATTGGTTAGCCTATCCTTACGTATAGGCATTAGGCGAGGGATACTTTTTTAAGATGTATTTGAAAGAGAGAGAGAAAGCACAAGTGGGGGAGGGCCACAGAGAGAGAGAGGAGCGAAAGAATCCCAAACAGACTCCCCACTGTCCATGCACTGTCCAACACGTGACTCGATCTCACAAACCTTGAGATCATGACCTGAGCGGAGATCAGGTCAGAAGCTTAACCAAGTGAGCCACCCAGGCGCCCTGGCAAGTGATGTTTAATATACAATTAACAATGTGTTAGTTTTGTTACCATTTTATAGCTTTGCTTTCAAAGAACAGTATTAACATACAGTATGTGTCTGTCTCTTTCTCTCTTGCCATCAGAGAAATAGAATATGAGCCTATCATCACAAATTTGTTTTAATGTAACGTTTCCAATACTGTGTTATGAATATGACTGTGATACTGAATGCCACTAAAATTTTATAACCAGTCATTCATTAGTGTGTAGGCTAGCCTACCATGAAGCAATCTTATCAATTACGCTGGCCTACTATAAAGACATCACATTGTTGCTTCTTCATTACCAATGCACTAATTATGATACATGCAAAGAAGCATGAATTTCTTTTTTTTCGCATTAACTTTTCATTTTTATCGTGTAGTGTTAGTAACATATAAAACACCTACCTTGTTCTGTATCATATAAGACAGTACTGATGTAGGTAGTGACAAATGATTCATCTTGTAAACAGATGATGTACACTTATGATACTGATAAATACAGGACAATATTGTAAATATGTTTTCTTAATTGTTAAAGATTTTATTTTTAAGTAATCTCTACATCCAATGTGGGGCTTGAACCTACAACCCCAAGATCAAGTCACATCCTTTTGATTTTTAAAAGGTGGCTTATGTTTTATTTACCTTTATGAATCAGTAATTTTAGGCTAGCATTTTTCTAAATTATAGTTTGATGATGCTCTTGAAGATAAACATGAGCAATCTTTAAATTACTTTCCTGTGATATAGTACTTAGCATTTAAATATTATATTTTGCTACTTCTCATTTGGGGAATCCAGGCTTTAAGCAGACTAAGATAAATTAGACATGAAAAAGAGAAAAGCAGACTCCTGACACAGTCTTCTATATCTGTAATTGTGTAAAACTCTGGTTTTCTCTAACATGAACTCATTTCTTTTTTTTTTCCTTTTTTTTTTTTTTTTTAGAGAGAGAGCACATAAGTGAGGGGAGGAGAGAGGCAAAGGGGTAGAGAGAGAAACAGAGAATCTTAAGCAGGCTCCACAGTCAGCGTAGAGCCAGGGCTTGACCTCATGACCCTGGGGTCATGACTTGAGCTGAAATTAACAGTTAGATGTTCAACCAACTGAGCTACCTAGGCACCCCCCCTAACATGAAGCCAGTTCTTGAACTTCATTTCAGTTTGTCCTGGTAGTGCACAGGTGAACCAAACAAGAACTACATCAAAATAATACAATCAGTAATCAATACTAAGTATTTACTATGTGTTATACACCAGTCTAAAATACATTATAAGTATTAGCGCATGCTAATCCATAAAAATTCTCATTTTATTCAATCCTCACTACAACCACTTGAAGCAGATATTATTATTATCCCCCAATAATCAAGCAAACTGCAAACTCAGAGAAATTACCCATCCAAGGTCAAAAAACTAATAGGTTTTGTAAGTAAGTTATAAATCTAGGAAATTAAAACTAATAGTTAGCTTTTTAATTCCTCATATGCTTTAGCCCCATTTTTTAGATGAAGAAATTTAGGCTCAAAAAGGTAAGAAAATTTTATGAAATAATGCCACACGACTAGGAAACAGCTGTATCTGGATCCCAGATGAGGCAGACCACTGTGGATGCCAAGCTGTTAACAGCTATGCTAAACATACGAGGTTAGGCCTTTAATAAAAGGCAGATTATTGCAAGGCACGCACTGCAGGCTTCAGAATCCCGAGTCTGGATTATCAAAGTTACTGTAAAAGCTAGAGATAATTGGCAAGTAAGTGACTGAGATATATCCACTAGGTTAAATGACCTACAAGCTATGCTCAATCAAGGCACTGGGTCAGGGTCACTGCTTCACAGTTTCCTTTCCCTCTCCCTTACAATTCCATGGCATCTGCCATTTCAAACATGACACAGCCTCCTAAAGTGTTCCTGCCTAGGTCCCACAGACCTCAGACCCTCCATCTGTACACAGCAATCTCCAGAAGAAAAGATGAGACAGGACAGAAGAGGAAAATAGGCCCCTACCCAGCTACTTAATGAAAGTCAGTATTTTTGCCTTATTGTAGTTCATGATTTTCCCATCTATCATGCCATCAATACTTGAAAATAATTTGACAAGAGGCCTAGGGCCTTGAAGAACACATAGGAAAAACGTTTTCTGTGGTTTTTTTAGGAAGTTATAAATCTAGGAAATTAAAATTTCCCAAATTCGAACAATTTCTGGATTACTAGGAAAAGATCACCACCAAAATACTTTTCAGATCCAAGGAGAAACTAAAATGAAACATTCTTATAAGACGTTAATAAAGTACAACAGCAGGGTGCCTGGGTGGTTCAGTGGGTTAAGTGTCTGACTCTTGATTTCGGCTCAGGTCATGATTTTGGCTCAGGTCATGATCTCACGATTCTTGTGACTGAGTCCCATGTTGGGCTCTATGCTGACAGTGTGGAACCTGCTTAAAATTCTCTCTCTTCCTCTCTCTCTCCTCCTTATGCTCTTTTGCAATCTTTCTCTCTCTCAAAATAAATAAACTTAAAAAAAAACAAATAAACAAACAAACAGAACATATGGTACTAAAATGTAGCTTTTATGCAATACCTGAAAAACCAAGAGCTTTATTTTGTAGAGGACAAAGTCTCAATTTCCTCACTTAGCAAACACAGCTCCCCCCAGTCTGTGCACAGTGTGCCTCTCCAGGTTGAGCTCTTTCTCCTTTAAGTACACACTGCCGTGTCAGCTTTCCACCTCTGTCCTCCAGCCAGGTTATCTGAATCCCTGTGTATCTTCTGCCTTGTGGGTCTGAGGCCTGGACCCTCAGAATACAGGTTGCCTGATAGCATTACCCTGCACACAATTCTTCAGTATTCAACTCTAATATCAGGGCCTCCGTGAATGTTTAAAATTCACTTGTAACTCCAACATTAATACTCACGTTGCTTTTTTCGCCATGTGTGGGAAAGCACAGAGTAAGAAAAAAAACTTGACTTGCCTGATGTGCATGCTCCCAGCTGTGGTCAAACAAAGTGACATTATGCCTTCTTGCTTCAGTTCTTATACTGTAAACAAGTGTCCTTTCAGTGGTACATTTAGGGCCATGTTGTTTGCATTTTTGTGCTTTTTGTTGATTTCCCTCTTTACAACGCCCCCCAAGCATAGTGATGAAGTGCTTAGTATTCCTCAGCAGAAAGAGGGTTTCATGTACCTTAGGGAGGACGTGTATCACACAAGGTTGGATCAGGCATGATTTAGGGTACTGTTGGCTATACGTTCAATGTTAATGAATCAAGGATATTTATTAAATAAAGAATCTTTCAACAGAAACACATGAAACAAGATTGTATAATGATGGGCTGGCAAACCTACTATGACCAGAGGCTCTCAGGAACCTAACTTCATATTTCCCCTAGGAACAATAGCTCAGTATTTACTAATTCAACATTCACTGAGGTTACTGTAGAACATAACAGAGTCAAAAATGGGAACAGCCTATATATCCGTCTGATGAATACTGTACAGTACCTATTAAAAAGGATGATGTGGGTTAGGGGTCAGCAAATTTTTTTTTTGTAAAGGGCTAGGTAGCACATATTTTAGGCTTTGTGAACCATGTGTCACATATTTTTGTTTCTTTGTTTTTACAACCCTTTAAAAATATAAAAGCCATTCTTGGCTCATGGCTTCTGAAGGGCTGGGTTTAGCTTGTGGGCATTAAGATGCCAGCCCCTGATGTGGTACCTAGATGCATTATCCCTATCCATCCATTATCTATATCCATTATGTTTATCAGTGCATCTATTCATAAATAATATATATATATATATTTTTTTTTTTGCAGAATAGTAATTGCTTTTCCTTTTAAAAAAATTCCAAGAGCTCAATTTAAACATTTTATATAAGTATAGAAAGAGAATGGGTCTTACTATATTTGTACATATTTTTATATAAATGCATCTTGGAAAGTATCCAAATAATTACTTTTCTCTCCATACATGCCATCCTAGTGAAATTTTATACAAATTCCTTATTATTGCTGAGTAAGTGGGGGTTGGGTGGGGGAAGAAGCCTCGTAAGTTTTTATCTTCTTAGCTCTCCAAATCCTTGAGAAAGGATGGGGAGAGTCAAAAATGATCATACTGTCTTTCTGTGGTGTTGGTTACAAAATGATAGTACAGTTTTTTTAAATTTTTTTTTAACATTTATTATTGAGAGACAGAGCGTGAGTGGGGGAGGGGCAGAGAGAGAGGGAGACACAGAATCCTAAGCAGGCTCCACGCTCTGAGCTGTGAGCACAGAGCCTGACATGGGGCTTAAACACACAAACCACGAGATCATGACCTGAGCCGAAGTCAGATGCTTAACTGACTGAGCCACCCAGGTGCCCCGATAGGAAAGTTTTCTTTGGTTGCACTGCTCTACAGAAGACCCGCTTCCCCACTGGCACCATTTCCCCCACAACCCTAAGGATGGCTGCTCCTCTAACTACTTCAGTCTGAGAGACTCAAAACCAAGAAGAGGGATCAGAAATCTCCTCCCTCACACAACCACTGCTGTTACTCTCTTCCCATGGTGCATCACCCCGCAGGTGTGAGGTCTACACATGCAGTAGGTTCATCTTTCCATCCCCTAATTCTTCCAGCTGCCATTTCTCACTTTAGAGAAGTCTGGAACCTGACTCTCTTCCTCTCCATCCTGGTACTCATGACTATCCATTCTTTGGTGATTCTACTCACACCCAGACCTCAGTTTTTTGCTTCACATATAGTGGTCTAAAATACAGTGTTTCCTAAAACAAAGTCAAGTATTTTTTCACCTCCTAACCCAGGCCTTTCCTATATAGTCTTGTTTCCTTGCCTTCAAACTTCATCCCTCACCATTCCTTTTATTCATACATTTAACAAATATTTATGGAGTACCTATCCTATGCCAGGTTCTGGGTTTAACTCTGTGAAAAAGATAGCCATGGTCCTCTACTCTCAGAGAACGTCTAGAATGGAGGGACACAGAGACAAGTCAACAGGTGGTTGCACTACAATGAGATAAATGCTAGAATAAGGAAAATGTGTGGTGCTGAGGAGAGGCCTGTAACCCAGATGCTGTGGCGGGGGGAGGGTTTCAAGGATGGGCTTGCTTGGGGATATGATGTTTTAGTTGGGCTTTGGCTACTCAGGAAGAAGAGCTGGCTCTATAGGTGGAAAGGTCAGAAGTGGGCTGAAATATAGGCAACAGCATTATGCAAAGGCACAGAGACAACAAAGAGGGAAGGAAAAGCAGTTTGGAAAGGTCACACAATGAAAAGCTTACCAGGTCATCAAAGTCCTTATAAGCCACAGTAAACTGTTAGACTGTCCAGAGGCAGTGAGGATGCTGAAGTGTTATAAACAGGGGAATGATCTGATCATTATCTGTATGTCTGACAGCTTTAGCTGCACTACAGAGTGCAGACTGAAGATGACAACAAGAGAGTCAGTCAAGATGATGTTGCACTTAGCCAACTACAAGGTTACAGCAGCCGGAACTTAAGGTAAGAAAAGGGAAGATACTAAGTAGATGGGTTTGTGAGGTATCTGTCAGTCACATCTACAAGCCTTGACAACTAAAATATGGGGTTAGAGGGGAAAAAGGTGTAAGTGGGGATTATGTCCAGATTTCTCCACTGGGGAACAGGACTGACCAAGTACTGTAACTCAGGAAGCATGGCATGGAATAAGCTGATGCATCACTTTGAACATGGAAGACTTTGGAAGATACTCAGTAGCTGATTGCAACTAAGGGCCAGGATGTCAAGAGCACATGTCTGACCTAGAGATACAGAAAATACGGGTGTCTGGTGCATACAGACACACTGTAATGGATGTGTCAAAAGAGGGTAAGATTATTCAGGGAGAGGGAGAAAGTAAGAAGAGAGCCCACGACAGAGCTTGGAGAAACTCTAAAAGGAAGAGGAACTTAAAGAGGCCAGAAAGGTAGATGGAAGAAATCTCAAGAGTACTATGTTAACAAAACCACAGGAAGAAGCCATTACCAACAGGAACCTGGTGTGGGCTGCTGCACAGTGGGTCACTGGACGGGTCCACTGAACTAAACAAGAAGGTATCTGGTAACCTTGGAAAGAGGTCAGTGGAGTGCAGACAGAAACCAGTGATTTTCCAAGCTCAAACAGGTGCCTCATATCTTCCAAATGGCTCTCACATCTAACCCCAGATTTCCTTCTCCACTGCTACCATTCCGGTTCATGCTTTTATTCCTATTTGCCTTGACCTTTGTCAATGGCTTATATACCTACCTTACTATGTAGTCTTTTTCTGCAACGTCCTCTTCCTTAAATAAAACACAGCAATATTTAACATGTTCTACACATGACTGCCAGAGTGATTTTTTTAAGATGCAGCTTCAAACAAACCAATCCTTAGCTCAGAAAAGCAATGGTTCTCCTTAGCAAGGGTACTCCAAGGGTACTCCTTAGCATGACAAAGACTTCCATTATCTTGTTCAAATCTGTGTGTCCAGCCATCTTGCCTACACTTCTAACAGCCCATGCTCCACACACATGACTTTAAAAAATGCTAATCCTAAAAACATTTTTTTTAACATTTAAAAAGTCAACATTTAATTATGGGCATGTAGGTGAGAATAATTTCTTATTTAAAAAAAAAAAAAAGAAAAGAAAGGTCCACAGTTGTCCTTTATTTTTCCTCCACGAGTAACATCTGACAAAGAACTGTCATATAACACAGATACTTCCTGTTGTGTTATGGCATGAAATACATAGCTTAAAGAGAGAAAAATGCATTTTATAAATACTAATCTTTTATAGAAAACATACCATCCTATTATCAGCTTAGTCATTCAATTAGGTTCTTAGCTAAGTAAAATGACAAGGAAAGAAGACAAGAGATAATGGCTTTGCTTTTTGTTTTGTTTTGTTTAAGGATTCCTCTTACCAGCCTTGCAGAAGCTATCCAGGGGTTTCTAACTGGAAAAGGGAGCTTGTACACACAATGTCCCCCTTATCCACTGTTTTGGTTACCTATGGCCAACTGCAGTCTGTAAGCAGATGATCCTCATGCTGATGTATCATCAGTAGGTCAACAGCAGCCTAACCCTACTGCATGATGCCTGTGTCATTCACCTCACTTCTTCTCACGGAGGCATTTTATCCCCTCACATGATTGTAAGAAGGGTGAGTATAGTAAAGTAAGATATTTGGGGAGAGAGAAAAACCACACTCACATAACTTTTATTATAGTTTAGTGTTATAACTGTTCTTATTAATTGCGGTTGTTCATTTCTTACTGTGCGTTATAAATTAGACTATCATAGGGATGTCGCTTACAGGAAAACATTCTTTTAGGGTACTATTTGCAGTTGCAGGCATCCCTTGGGCATCTCAGAACACATACACTGGGGCTAAGGGGGGACTGCTGTACTGCACTAAGCCAGCAAGTGTCCTAACTTTCCAGTTATACACATGCTTATTGCAAGTAAGTATATGGGTCAAAAGCCATTTAAGATTTTCAGATTAGTTTTAATCTAAACAGATCACAGAGGGCTGTGACACATCTGAATGATGTGTTGAAGATGACCCAACACATCGAGCAGGTTATGTTCTTTTAGGCAGAGCTGCATCCATCACAACATTCCTATTCCTTTTTGTTGTTGTTGTAGTTTTCTAAGATTTTGCACAATCACATACATGGACAAATAATGCAATGCAGTGATGACAAAATATGCTTACCAAAGATGTTGCCCTTTTATAATTTACCTGCTAGCTTTTGGTACATTATAATACATGAATAACTATATGTAAATATATGTGTGTATTATATGAGGATATATAAGTGATATATAAATGCAATGATCCCAGGATCAATCATCAAAAGATTACTGCTCACTTTATAAATCCTACACCCAAAATAAATGGTATTATGAAGAATTTTACTAAGATTGATAAAGAAAAATTTACCAGTGTCAACTTAAAATTTCAATTACAGTTAATACTTAGATAACTTCTGACCCCTGCCCCCAAAACTAGTAATAGCCTGTTGACCAGAAGTCTTACTGAGAACATAAAGTCAATTAACACATACTTTCTGTATGTATTATATATTATATTCTTACAATAAAACTGGAGAAAAAGATACTGTTAAGAAAATCATAAGGACAGGGGCGCCTGGGTGGCGCAGTCGGTTAAGCGTCCGACTTCAGCCAGGTCACGATCTCGCGGTCCGTGAGTTCGAGCCCCGCGTCAGGCTCTGGGCTGATGGCTCGGAGCCTGGAGCCTGTTTCCGATTCTGTGTCTCCCTCTCTCTCTGCCCCTCCCCTGTTCATGCTCTGTCTCTCTCTGTCCCAAAAATAAATTAAAAAAAAAAAAAAAAAAGAAAATCATAAGGACAAGAAAATTTATTTGTAGTATTCCACTGCATTTATCAAAAAACACCCAAAAAAACCAAAAAAAAAAACACCCAAAACAACAACAACAACAAAAACCCTGATTATAAGCAAACTGCCCAGTTCAAAACAAGTTATTCAAGGGTCAAGTGTAGTAGCGTGAGGTAATGAGTTGATTATCCCAGACAGATCTTTCATGTTTGTGGAGGAATGCCATGAAGTCTGTTCCCCTTCTGTAGTTGTAATTTACCATCGATCCTAGGCAAATGGAAGTTAAAGAAGTTTAGGGCGCCTGGGTGGCTCAGTCGGCTAAGCATCCGACTTCGGCTCAGGTCATGATCTCATGGTTCATAAGTTCAAGCCCTGCATCAGGCTCTGTGTTGACAGCTCAGAGCCTATGGCCTGCTTCAGATTCTGTCTCTGTCTCTCTCTCTGCCCCTCCCCTGCGCGCACGCTCTCTCTCTCTCTCTCTCTCTCTCTCTCTCTCTCTCACACACACACACACACACACACACACAGTCTCTCTCTCTCTCTCAAAAGTAAATAAACTTAAAAAAAAAAGAAAAAAGAAATTAAAGAAGTTTATCACCACTAAAACAGCCTTAAACAAAGGGAAATTCTTTAAATGGAAAACAAAAGGCCATAATTAGAAGAAAATTATGGAAGGAAAAACTTTCATGAGTAAAAGTGAACATACTGTAAAGGCAGTTGTGTTTTAATAAAGACAGACGTACAAGAAAGGACTAACAAAGCTAGTATGAAGGTTCAAAGACAAAAGTAGTAAACTCAACTATACCTAAAAAAAAAATTAGTCCAGGGGGCTCATAAAATAAAAAGATGTAAAATAGAACATATACATAAAATGTGGAGGGGGAAGTAAAAACGAAGTTCTTTTAGAATGTGTTCAAACCTAAATGACCATTATCTTAATACAGACTGCTGTGTATTTACGATGTTACATAGGAGCTTCGTGGTAACCAGAAAACAAAAACCTGTAATAGATACACAAAAAATAAGGAGAAAGGAAGCCAAATGTAACACGAAAGTCATCAATCATAAGAGAATAGGAAAGAGTAAAGGACAGAGAATGACGAAAACAACCAGAAAACTATTAACCAAAAGGCAGTAAGTATATGGCCATCAATAAGGACTTTAAATGTAAATGGTCTAAAAATGCTCCCCAATCAAAAGACAAAAATAGAGAGTGTTTGGGGAAAATGGCAGGAGTAGATGATCCTGAGCTCACCTTCTCCCACAGACAACTAGGTAATAGCTCTGTATGTGCAACGGACAATGTCCTGAAGCTGCCAGAACAGACTCTCCACAGTAAACTGAAGACAAGAGACAGCACGGAAAAGGGTACAAGGACTGGAGACATAGTTAGGAACCAAAGCCCCAGCTGGCTCGGTTGGTTAATTGTCTGACGTTCGCTCAGGTCATGATCTCAGGGTTCAGGAGTCTGAGCCCTGCACTGGGCTCTGCCGTCAGTGCTGAGCCTGCTTCAGATCCTCTGTCCTCCTCTCTCTGCCTCTCCCCTGCTCACTTGCACACGCTCGCTCTCAAACATAAATAAACTTTATACATATAAAAAAAAAAAAAGACTACCCACAATCAGGAGGAGCACCATAAGCACAGAGAAGCAGGAGGTTCAGAACCCACACCAGGCACCCCAGGTACTGGAGACCTGTGGTGGAAGAAGAGTCTGCATAGCATCTGGCTTTGAAAACCAACGGGTTTAACTCCAGGAGCTTTTAAAATCATCAGGACTTAACTGCGTGTACTTTAAAAATCAGGAGGCTCGATGAAACAGAATACTGAGCCCAGAAATAAACCCACATGTACATGGTTCATCTATGACAAATGAGGCAAGAATATACAATGGGGAAAGACAGTCTCTTCAATAAATGGTGCTGGGGAAACTGGATGGCTACATGCAAAAGAATGAAGCTGGATCACTTTCTCAAACCATACATAAAACTCAACATGGATTACAGATCTAAATGTGAGACCTGAAACCATAAAACTTCTAGAAGAAAACATAGGCAGTAGTGTCTGACATTGGCCTTAGCAACATTTTTCTAGGTATGTCGCCATGGGCAAGGGAAACAAAAGCAAAAATAAGCAATTGGGACTACGCCAAAATAAAATGCTTTTGCACAGAGGAAGAAAACCATCAACAAAACAAAAAGGAAATGTACTGAATGGGATAAAATATTCACAAATGACATATCTGATAAGGGGTTTATATCCAGTATATATAAATAATTTCTACAACACCCTCCCCCGCCAAACCAAACAGCTGGCTCAGTTGGTAGAGCATGCAAATCTTGATCTCAGGTTCATGAGTTCAAGTCCCACACTAGGTGTGAAACCTACTTAAAAAAAAAATAAAAATAGGGGCGCCTGGGTGACTCAGTCAGTTGAGTGTCTGACTTCAGCTCAGGTCATCATCTTGCAGTTCGTGAGTTCGAGCCCCACATCAGGCTCTGTGCTGACAGTGAGCCTGGAGCTTGCTTCAGATTCTGTGTTTCCCTCTTTCTGTGTCCCTCCCCCACTCACACGCTGTCTCTCAAGAATAAACATTAAAAAATAAATAAAATAAAAATTTAAAAAAAATTTAAAAAATGGGCATAGGACTTGAACATTCTTCCAAAGAAGACACACAGATGGCCAACAGGCACATAATAAGTGCTCAACACCACTATCGGGGAAATATAAATCCAGACCATAATGAGGTGGTATCTTACACCTGTCAGAATGGCTAGTATCAAAAAGAAAAGAAACAAGCACTGGTGAGGATGGAGAGAAAGGGAAGCCTTGTGCACCACTGCTGGAAATGTAAGTTGGTGCAGCCACTTTGCTCAAAAAATTAAAAAAAGAATTACCATATGGGTCCAGTAATTCCACTACCTGTTATTTAACCAAAGAAAACAAAAACACTAATTTTTTAGTGTGTAAACACCTCTGTTTACAACAGCATTATATACAATAGCCAAATATGGAAGCAACCCACATGTCCATCAGTAAATAAAGAAGATGTGTATACACATACAATGCACACGTGCATGCACACCCATGTGCACACGCGCGTGCACACACACACACACACACACACAGGAATATTACTCAGCCATGAAACAGAATGAGGTGTTGCCATCTGCAACAACATGCACAGACCTAGAGAATATTATGCTAAGTGAAATACATCAGACAAGGAAGGACAAATATCATATGATTTCACTTACATGTGGCATCTAAAAAACAAAACCAACACACCAAAAGCAGAAACAGACCCATGATTACAGAGAACAAACTGACAGTTCCCAGAGGGGGTAGGCTGGGGGTTGGGCAAAATGAGTGAAGGGGAATAGGAGGTATATGTTTCCAATTACATGGGTATGAAAAGTACAGCATAGGGAATATAGTCAACGGTACTGTTAAAGCATTTTGTGGGAACAGGTGGTAGCGACACTTGTGGTGGGCATAGCCCAAATATGTTGTATATATGAAATTAATGTAAGATTGTGTCAGTTATACTTCAATTTAAAAAAAAAGCATGCTCTCAACTAGAGAAAAAACATGTCATTCAGATTGCTGAAATCTCAACATCTTCTATAATATACATTTATCTCTTTTATGTGCTGCTATGTTTATTTTTCAGCTATGATAGATTAATATCAAACTACGATAGTGTACTCTTCTATTGTCTGCAGCTATCATGTTACCAATGGTTATCAGAAGCATTTGGAGGGCTTTATCAAAATATAAACAAACAATTCCAACCCCCAAATTCGGATTCAGTAAGTCTGGGATGAAGCCTGAGAGAGGATTCTGATTTGCTGATTAGTACCCATTTTGTACTCATCATAGTCTTTGTGGCAGTCCAAGGGGACAGAACATGTAATTTATGTGTTACATACTTGGGGGACACAACATAATTTCTATTTGGAGCCTTTGTCATTGCTAATTATTTAGTTTAATTCAAAGATGAATGTGTTGGCTTAAATTTTTTTTTTTGGTAAACTGCCATGGATACTTTTTAGAGATAACAGCCAATTTCTTAGTATTGTTTACATAATGAACTGTCCTAATTTTTAGTCTGGTGCTATAATTTAAATTAAATAAAGCATCACTGTATGAAATGGCAAATGTTAATCCCAGTTTTGACTTCCTTTTTTAGTTTTCACGAAGAAAGGAAATTCACATTGAGTTGCTTAAACACTGGTAAAAATAGAGATATTCAAACCTAAACTTTATAGGTTTTATTCTGTCTGCAACATAGAAAGCACCGCTACTTACTAAGTTCAACTAGGCCCAAAGAGTTTTCCTCAATCATAACATGAAAATATTACAAGTATGTGTGTTCCATGCATTTTTTTTCCCCTTGGGGAAAAAGCTACTTTCATGGTCCAAAAAGCTTAAAAATACCGATTCAGGAACCAGAATTGAACACACAAAAAATTATTTTCCTATTATAACAAAGAAAGAAGGGCAGGCTATTGAAAATCAAATGTCCTGTTTTTGGCTTGCTATCAGTTTTAAACTTGCTGAAGGAACAGACAGGGAAACACATGTCAACTCAGTAAATGTCTTTTGCACCTACAGAAAACTTACTTTGTCTTAATCATAATCAGGTTTTACATCATGCAGGTAAACCCTCCCCTGAAAGACTTTCAGATATGGAAAAGTATTTAAAGACATAAACCATTATATTACTGTATTCTCAAGTGACAGTATATAAAGTTTTACTGTTAAGAAACAAAAACATTTTTCTTACAATTTTTAAAATGAATTTTAATTTGGATAAAATTCCCTTCTTCATATAATTTACAAGTAAATAAAAATCTTCAAGTATCGTTTAGAAACCTTCTCCAACCAGTAATCTGACCCCACAAGACTGTTCTAATCTTAATAAAGAAAAAAAAAAACCCTAAACACAGGCATTTGAGTTGTGAATACAAAAGAATACTTAAGAAGACCCTTAGGTCTCGACCAGTTTTTCAATAAAAAATTGTACAGAATTCGGCAGCCTCCAGTCCTCATGCAGGGGTGACAGTTGGCTCAGGTGGTTCAGTGATTCACCAGCTCCAAACAAATGCTTGGGGCAGAACACACACTGAGAGATAATATATTTTCTAAGTTTTTTTTTGTTTATCTTATATAAATAAAAAAATAGAATAAAAAGAATTCAATTTTAATATCATACAACATTTTTCCTGCAAACAGTGTTGGACAGTAAATACTTTGAAAGTAGGTCAGAGGAATTCCCAAATATAATCTCAAATAAATCAGACAAGGTAAGGGCAAGCCAGTTTGAAAAATTCCTTTTAATTTAATTAAAACTGTCTTTTAAAAACTTGTCATTATTATAGGAAAGTCCAGGATATCAATACTAATGAAATAGCACTAGTAACTTCTGGGGATTGCTAAAAGATTTGTAAGCCCTAAAAGATCTTATGCAGTCCTTAATAAGTGAGTATAGCTGAGCCTTTTTTCCAAGCTTAAAAGAAACGGAAATGAACAAGTTAAAAGGCATTTTCCTAACCCTGACTGCGAATCACAAGCCTGATGTTACTTGAAGCCAGCTGGCATGGTGCCCATTTACAGTAAGTTGTTTACTCCCTGTCCACCAATCACAATCACATCACAGAGAAAAAGTGCCTCCAGCCACAGTCAGGGTGTCTTTTCAAGACAGAGCGACAGAGAAAGAAAAGTTTATAAGCTTTATTAAATTCTTAGAGGTATTATTTTTAACGCTGTTCCCAAATATTCCAATCCAATTTCCATAACCTCAGCATTTTCAACTCACATAATTGTCTCTCCACAGCCAATCTGAAAATCACAGTTCATCAGTGGAATGGGCAGTGTCTTCTTATCATTTTTAAGTGCCTTACTAACTTTTAAAGGCTACAATATCTCCCTTAAAGTGGATTTTAATTTAACTAGACTGAAACTTTTAAATGAGCAATATTTAGCATAAAAACTGAGAACAGTAAAAGAAACAATATCCAGGGGAACAGAAAACAGAAAGAGTGAACTCTGATCATCAAAAGAGAAATGAAGAAAACACAATGATCCAAGTAAGTGATGCCTGGACTGCCCCCAGAAATCACGTTTGGTGCTTAGCCCTTGGAGAGCCTCTTGTCATCCATGCTGGCCAGCTCAGGGGAAAACTAGGTAGTAAAATACCTATTTTCATGGACCAAACTTGTCTACTATAGCTGTTCCCTAAATGACTTCCTAAGTGACATGCCGTCACTGGTATCAGCTGCTTTGAAAAGTTCAGAACCTACCTTCCACTCAGTGTGTTCAATGAGTGTTCAAATGAGCAAAAGATACAAAAAGGGAATGTCTCAGACTTTCTCATCAACATCTACTTGATCCTAGAATCAAGTTGAGATCCTTTTTTTTTTTAAACCAATAGCAATACGTTTTTATTGGAATATGAAATGTAAACAAATATTTTCAAACAATCTAACCTCATAAAAATGTATGGCATTACTAAATAGTTAATAAAGAAATCCTAAAGTATGATGTGGGCAGACACCTTCAGCTCTAGCCTAGCTGTGCAAAGTCCCCAAGGCTGTGGCAGGGCTCTGCAGCTGGGGGGAGGGGGCTGCTTGCAAACCACCTGGTGACAAGTCCCCAAAATGACATCAGCCCTATTTTTCACTTTTTAAAACAGAATCTAGCTTCCTTTGCTAACATGAATTTTGAACAAAGCTCAGCTCAAAGGGCACTAGGAACCAAAACTTCTCTTTAAGCCACACATCTGGGTTGTGTTTCCCCCCACACCTTGTGTTAAGTCCGTTATGCCCAATAATCTTGGACTTTTAGTTGCTGCAATGTTTGCTTGTATAATTAGTATTTCTTCCGTTCTATCTTTTACTTTTGTGTATTTCTCATAATTCCTATTTCTTCAAAAAAAGAGATGACGTGCATATTCTATCAAATAAACTAATAAAGTATCCTATACTACTTTTCAAATCTATTTTTGGGGGTGGAGGGGCAAGTTCAATGTTAATGATCATCACACTTAGTTTAATTTTCTTTTTTTGAAGTCCAAACAACAAAGAATATACACAGAAAGTACTGGGAGTTGTTACAGGTCAAAGGGCATGTTATTTCTAAGGGTGTAAGGTTTTAATTAGACTTCATTCGGAAAGTAAAGACGAAAAATAAAATTCTATCTTTGTTATAGCAGTTAAAAGCTGGAAAGGTGCCAGACTCATGGCCTTGGAGATTATTATATAGTTTATAAGCAGGATTTCAAAATAATGCTAAAGCAGTAGTGCCTTTTCTCTTCCTCAGTCACTTCTGGGTCCAAAGGGGGAAAAATCATCAACTATTCATTAAGTTGTAAGTTTTATTCTATAAGTGTAATGTACTCCTAGAGCTTTTGCTACGGGAAAGCAAGTTGATTTGTTAACACAATGTCAAATATCTTGAAAGTAAGATTATACACAGTACTGACAAAGGAAATTCAAATTTAACAGGTTGATAAAGGTCATAAATTATAATTAATAACTATTAATTAATAAATTTTACAGTAACAGTTCCATTTCTCAAATTTCCAACCTCTACTTTTCCTTTCAATTTTAACCAGTAAAAAATACAAAAACAAAAAGCACTATTTTGTTAGTTTAAGAAAACTATTCTATACAAAATTGAGCATCAAAGCATGAGGAAGGTGAACTCCAAGAAAACCAAAAGATGCTCATTCTACCTATTAAATGAAAATTCTTGAGTTAAAAAATTCAAATGCTTGGGGCGCCTGGATGGCTCAGTCAGTTAAGCATCCCACTTCAGCTCAGGTCATGATCACACGGTTCATGGGTTTGAGCTCTGCGTTGGGCTCTGTGCTGACAGCTCAGCACAGAGCTGGAGCTCAGCTCCAGGCTCAGCCTGGAGCCTACTTTGGATTCTGTGTCTCCCTCTCTCTCTGTCCTTCCCCCGCTCATGCTCTCTCTCTCTCAACAATAAACAATAAAAAAATTTTTTTAATGCTCAACACAATATTCCAAACCAAATTCAACAATATAGTAAAAGGATCATATACCACAATAAAGTGGGATTTATTCCAGGGATGCAGGTTGAACATTTGCAAGTTAATCTATGTGATTCATCACATTAATAAAACTTAGGATAAAAATCATATGATCTAGGGATGCTGGGGTGGCTCAGTCAGTTAAGTGTCCAACTCTTGATTTTGGTTCAGGTCATGGTTCATGTGATCAAGCCCCACCTCGAGCTCTGTGCTGATAGCGTGGAGGCTGCTTGGAATTCTCTCTCTCCTCTTCTCTCTTCTCCTCTGCTCACGTGCATGTGTCTGTGCACTCTCTCTCTTTCTCTCTCACACAACAAACATTTTTTTAAAACAGTATGATCATCTCAATAGATGGAGAAAAGCAGTTGACAAAATTCAGCATCCATTCATGATAAAAACTCAACAAACTGGGTAGAGAGGGAACATACAATATAATAAGGATCATATTTGACAAAGAGCTAACACCACACTCAACCATGAAAAGCTGAAAGTTTTCCCTCTAAGATCAGGAACAAGACAAGGAGGCCCACTCTCCCCACTTTTACTCAATATATCAACTGAACTCCTAGGTAGAGCAATTAGGCAAGAAAAAGAAAGAAATGGCATCCAAATGGAAAAGAAGTAAAACTGTCAATATTTGCAGTTGACATGATACCATATATAGACAACTCTAAAGACTCCACCAAAAACCTACCAGAATGTATTCAGTAAAGTCCCAGGATACAAAATTAACATACAGAAATTGGTTGCATTTCTAAACACTAATAAGAAGCTTTCATAAAAAGAAATTATGAAAACAACCCCATTTATAATTACATTAAAAAGAATAAAATACCTAGAAATAAATTTAACCGAAAAGGTGAAGTACATGTACCCTGAAAACTTTAAGACACTGATGAAAAAGTTGGAGATGACACAAATAAATAAGATGATATTATTATACTCCTGGATTGAAGAATTAATATTGTCCATACTACCCAAAGCAATCTACACATCAATGCAATCACCATCAAAATGTCAAGGTCATCTTTCACAGAACTAAAACAAAGAATCCTAAAATTTGTATGGAACCACAAAACATCCTGAATAGCATAAGCAACTTTAAGAAGAATAGGTGGAGGTATTAACAGTCCCAGATTCCAAAGTATACCACACAAGTGTAGTAATCAAAACAGTGCTGGCACAAAAACAGACACATAGATCAATGGAACAGAACAGAGAGCCCAGAAATAAACTCACACAAATGCGGCCAATTTATGGCAAAGGAAGCAAAAATATACAGTGGAGAAAAGATAGTTTCTTCAATAAATGGTGCTGGGAAAACAAGACAGCTACATGAAATAAATAAAACTGGCCCACTATCTTACACCATATGCAAAAATGAATTCCCAATGGATTAGACCTGAATGCAAGACCTGAAACCATAAAAACCCTACAAGAAAACGCAGGCAATAAGCTCTCTGACAGTGGTCTTGGCAGTATTTTTTGGACCAGTCTCTACAGACAAGAGCCACAACAGCTAAAATAAACAAATGGGATCACATCAAACTCAAAAGCTTTTGCATGATGAAGGAAACTATCAACAAAACAAAAAGGCAACCTACTGAATGGGAAAAGATGCATGCAAATCACACATCTGACTATGGGTTAATATCTAAAATACATAAAGAACACACACACAATATTTTTTAAAAAACCTTATAATAAAATTGGCAGAGGACTTAAACAGACATTTTTGTAAAGAAGATCTATAGATGGCCAATAGACACATGAAAAGATGTTCAACATCACTTGTCATCAGGGAAATACAAATTGAATCACAATGGAATACCACCTCACACCTGCCAGACTGGCTATCCTCAAAAACCCAAAAAAATAACAAGGATGTAGAGAAGAGGGAACCATTGTACACTGGTGGTGGGAATGTAAATTGATAGAGCCACTGTGGAAGCCACTATAGAGATTTCTTAAAAAACTGAACACAGAACTTGCATATGATCCAGCAATTCTACTCCTGGGGATATATCGGAAGAAAACAAAGTCACCAGTTCAAAGAGATATATGCAGTGTAGCATTATTTATAATAGTTAAGATGTGGAAACAATTAAAGTGTGCATTGACAGATGAATGAAGACAACGTGATATATTTACACAATGGAATACTATTCAGCCATAAAAACTAATGAAATCTTGCCATTTGTGACAACAGTGATGGACCTAGAGGCTATTATACTAGGTGAAGTAAGTCAGACAGAAAAAGACAAGTACCACATGATTTCATTAATATGTGGAATCCAAAAAACAAAACAAACAAAAAGCAGAAAAAGATCCATAAATATAGAGAACTGATGGTTGCCAGAAGGGATGGGGTAGGGGATAGGCAGAATGGGGTAGGGGATAGGCAGAATGGGGTAGGGGATAGGCAGAATGGGGAAGGGGAGTGGGAAATACAGGTTTCCAGTTATGGGATGAATAAATCACAGGGATGCAAGGGACAGCAAAGGGAATAAAATCAATAACATTATAATTTTTTATGGTGACAGTAACTAGACTTATTATGGGGGATTACTTCACAATGCCTAAAAATACTAAATCAGTATGATGTACATGTGCAACTAATAGGATACTGTATGTCAACTATACCTCAAAAAAATACAAAAAAATTTTTATTTACTTTTTAATTTTTTTAAACGTTTGTTTATTTTTTAGAGGGGGCAAGCAGAGACAGAGGGAGACACAGAATCCAAAGCAGGCTCTAGGCTCTGAGCTGTCAACACAGAGCCCAACACGGAGCTCAAACTCATGAACAGCAAGATCATGACCTGAGTTGAAGTCAGATGCTTAACCAACTAAGCCACCCAGGTGCCCCCAGAAAAAAATTTTAAAAGCATTCTGTAATCTTCACCTTGTAGATGAACTGAGGAAAGGTAATGTAGGTAGACACCATGAACTACAAATAAAGGAATGCCATGCTTCCTTTTTCCTCCCTTTTTCTTTACCTCTTCATTTTTTTTTCAAGTTTTCCAGAATAGTAACTTAAGAATGCCATTTTTAACATTCAGTAAAAAAGAAAATTCTATGGCAATATATTAGTTGCCCTCGCTAATATATAACCTTATGATTTCACTGTCCTAAGTTGGTACTTCTATTTTTTTTTTTTTTTTTATTATTTATTTTGAGAGAGAGTGTGAGAGGGCTTGTGAGCATAGGCAGGGGAGGGGCAGAGAGAGAGACAGAGAGAGACAGAAAATCCTAAGCAGGCTCTACACTGCCAGCACAGGGCCCAACATGGGGCTTGAACCCCCAAATCATGAGATCATGACTCGAGCTGAAACCAAGAGTAGGACGCTTAAGCGAATGAGCCACTGAGGCGTCTCTGGTACTTCTCTTCCTCAAGAATCCTCTCATCTTTCCCCCATTCCTCATCATCCCATACACAGTTGTTAGACTTCCCAAACTAAAACTAGCTCTGAAATTTTGGTTAATAGTTAACCGAAAAACCTGAGGTAAACAAGAAAAAAACTTAAGCAGATATTTTCTTGAACAAATATCTGTTCAAGCCAAATGAACAGTTCTTTCATCCAAAAACATTTAAGTTAAGATGTCTCCATCTTTAGGTTATTACATGCTACTGAACAGGACATTTATTTTCACTGAAGTATGTTAGGACTTGACTAAACGGGGCTCCAAGAAAATGAAGGTAGGTATCTCTTCTCTTCACATCCTCTTTGACCATTCCCCATACCAGCTCTTCCCATTCCCTGCCCCAGTAAACAAAACATGTACATAACTGTTGTTTTGCTCTTTCCTCTTTATTCATCCTTTGAAATGTCTTGCTGCCATTCTCCAAAAGCCATTATTATTTAACATTTACTATACAGAGAACTCTCCACCACAGATGTTTTTCTTAATCACATTCAGTAAGACCCATGTTAGCTCAGCAGTGTACAGGGCCCAAGAGGATACTAGAAAGAAACAAAGGTCTGGGGACATCAACATTAGCAGCAAGTATGCCAAACAAGTTAATGATTTAGTTCTGAAGGGGAAGAGCCTTAATGTCACTTTGATCACGAGTCATGAATATGATACCTTGGCCATTATAACCATCTAATATCAGATACCAGGAATTTTACCATGTAAATAAATGTTGGCAAAGAATTCCAAACACAAGAGCCTCCTAACAGTTTTCTTTGCCTGAAGTTTTAATCTGCTCTAATGAATGTCTTCTAGCAGTTTTCAAGCCCTTAGCAGCAAAATCCTTTCCTTTATGAGATTAAAGCTTACGCAGAACCCTCCAATACATTAAAAAGATAAAGGGTTGTTATACTGGGAAAGCATACCTTTTAAACACATACTTACAATATTAATTTTGTATAGGAAGCAATCAGTGAGATCCGTAAAGTTTTGATGAAATCAGTGAAACTGAAATTGGAAATGTCAAGCATAACATCAAACTTTGTATTTTACACAGAGTTTGGAAACCACTGCCCTAAACCCTCACTTTATCCCCATTATCAGCCCCAAGCCCCATTTGCAAACTTTAATCAAATCTGATAAAAACCAAGCCCAAAGGTTAACAAGGCCCACCTAAAACTCAACTACAACATTATCCCTCACCAATTTCTTGCAGGAACTGTTTTCCTGTCAGTATGTTTTCTCAGTGTCCCTCAATACACCCACTTCATTAATTCATTCATTAACAAATATGTTCTGTGTACCTTTAATGGGCCTCTACAATTTTGCTCATTCTGCCCTTCACTGCCTTAGAATCTTCCTCAACCATCCTCAACAAAAGCTTTCTCCTCTTCTTTCTAAAATACTCAATGATTCTTGCCACTCAGAAATCCTGAAGTCACTGTCTTTAATGAGGAATAGGCCACAAGGTATACCGTCACGACCACTAAGGGAGAAATGTAGTAAAATACACAATTGTTTCCTCGGTTTGGATTTTTAAAAACCAAGCTATTATTTCTACTGAAGAAAGTAAAACTCATTTCTGGCCTTCAAAACTGAAGACTTTAGTCCTATGTATTTTATAGAAAAAGAATAAATGAGCACACACAATTTAAGTTGTATTTGTGGTTTCAGTTTTTCCTGTTTAATAATTAAAAATTTAATTTTTTTAATGTTTATTTTATTATTGAGAAACGGAGAGAGAGCATAAGCTGGGCAGAGAGAAGAAGAGACACAGAATCCAAAGCAGGCTCCAGGCTCTGAGCTGTCAGCACAGTGCCCGACACGGGGCTCGAACTCACAAACCATGAAATCATGACCTGAGCCAAAGTTGGACGCTTAACCAACTGAGCCACCCAGGTGCCCCCAAAATTAAAAATTTAAAGGCACAGTTTGGCATACAGAAAAGTTCCCAGGTTGCCGTTGGGCGGTGGGGGGGGGGGGAGGCACATTTTTCACATACATGATTAAAGAATAATCATCTCAAGTGTTTTTCACAGCATAATATTTGACCAGAATTTTGAAACATACTAAATGCATGGATTCTGATCTCTACCACTATCTATAAACTTAGTAAAACTACTTCTATTGGCTTGTATATGATTCAGTTTTGAGAGATGTTTAAGTTCTTTCTTGGCAACATTATGTACCTTCAAGCTTTTAAAAAAAAAAAACTCACAAGTGAGCCTGTGGTATGTTTCAGAAAGGACTTGAGTCAGCTTTAAGAGATATACAAAATTCAAGATGGTAATTTAAAAGAGGAAGAAATTTTCAAACTTCTCAATTACACTACTATAGGAATACATTACTAGATCACTGTGATTTGCAAGCACAAAATATTTGAGATATCCTCAGACTTTCACCTTTCTTTACTGATTAACTTAAGCCAAGTCTACAGTTTTCAACTGCTACATAAAAGGAACAACGTCAATATAAGAATAAAGTAATATGGATGTTTCATCACAATGATGCCAAAATTGGTACTAGGCTTTGTCTTACCTATAACATTTAATGAAACATTAATGACACTGCTCCACCTACTGACGTTTCTATGGTTTCTGTTATCTTATTAAAGGACTCCTGTAAAGCAACTGATAAATAGTAAGCAGAGTGACTTCCAAGTTAGATACGTGTAAGTGCACAGCCTAGCTCCATTCTAAATTGTCTCCACTCTAAGCTGACAGCTACTGCTGTAGGGAATCCTTTAACGTTTTGTCAGAATCTATCCACTGAGAAAAAGAAGTCAACAAAGCACACCAAAGTTACAACATACTGAACACAATTTAAACTGAAAGAAAATATTCCACGGGAGGAGGAATGGCAATGAGGAAAAATAATCATGTTGCACACTTGTGCACTGAGCAGACTTACAGCAACTGGAGAGTGTACTGGGTATTAGTTTGAAAAGAATTCAAGGTCATTTGTCTAAACTTAGGCAATTTCCTTTTTGACTGTTAGATTAAGCTAGTTTTAATTACTGTAAGTAGGAAGCACTGCTGAACGACAGAGGACAAAATAGAGAGCAGCAAGACAGGAATTAACTTCAGTGGATTAAAACCTTGCTCTGGATTACAGCATAACTAAAAAGTGTTACATTTTAATAGCTTTATAGAAGGGAAGGAAGTGAAAGATAGGTTAATTAGCAAAACTTTTCTATGAATTATTTCCTAGACAATGGAGAGTCTTGATTCAATGATAAATGTAGGCATTCCCTACCGTTATAAATGACACATTCTTAAAATCACTTGTGACAAGCTTACAAGGAGAGTGGGGGAATGTTCTATTCCAAGAAGAGTTAAAATACATTACAGAATCCTTCTGTGTATTTCATGCTGAAGACACAATATTCGGTGATGCACTTCTATACTTCACAGATGTTCTATGATCTTTTCCCCCTTTGTTACTGGACAAACATTCCACCTGATTAAGTGTATGGGAGCACAAAGGTGAAACCAAAGATTGACTGTTTGGTGCATACTCATAATTTGTATTGCCGTCCTAATTGTATTAAATATAGGAACCCAACATTAATTTTTCTATTTCCAGTGAATTTCTCTAAAAACCATATAATTGCAATAAAATATAACAAGTAGCATTTGAATTAATTTTTTCAACCCCAGAATGCTTTCTTCATAGAAAAGCATCGCTGGAAATGTGGTATATAGTTAAGAGCTGGATAGAGTTCTCTGTGCTTAACTCTACCTCTCCAGGTTACACTAAAGTTCCCAATAGCTCTTCAGAGTCATCTGAAAACCACTGTAGTAAAATCATCACTTGCTCAAATGCCACCGTCCAGATAAAGATGCATACGGGGCGCCTGGGTGGCACAGTCGGTTAAGCGTCCGACTTCAGCCAGGTCACGATCTCGCGGTCCGTGAGTTCGAGCCCCGCATCAGGCTCTGGGCTGATGGCTCGGAGCCTGGAGCCTGTTTCTGATTCTGTGTCCCCCTCTCTCTCTGCCCTGCTCATGCTCTGTCTGTTTCTCAAAAATAAATAAACATTAAAAAAATTTTTTAAATATAAAATATGGAATCAGCTTACACATACAATGGTTGTCAGGTCACAATCTCGCGGACCGTGGGTTCGAGCCCCGCGTCGGGCTCTGGGCTGATGGCTCAGAGCCTGGAGCCTGCTTCCAGTTCTGTGTCTCCCTCTCTCTCTGCCCCTCCCCCGTTCATGCTCTGTCTCTCTCTGTCCCAAAAATAAATAAAAAACGTTGAAAAAAAATTAAAAAAAAAAGATGCATACTACCAAAGCTGTTGGCTGGCAAGTAGTACCACCATACAGTGACTTGAAATGTTTGTCAGCTGCTGTAAGAAATTTCTAGATTTACCATGAAAAGTGTTTTTGTGGATAGCACATCAATATATGCTTTTCGAACAATCACAACTTCATTACTAAGAAACTCATTTGTTCCAAAGTTGAACTTCTGACAGTTCAAGACCACCTGTACGTTAGAAGTTAAACAAACAGTCTGCCAAAGCTCTAGTACTGGGTTTTAGCCAATATGAATTCATTTTCCAAACCAAAGGGCCATAATAGTATTTTTCATTATTCAGAAGTGGAGAGACTTTGGAAAGAAAACATTTGGGTTTTATAAAAAGTGCTTTTAATATAAGAGAGTAAAGTCAGCAAAAATGGTGGAGTAAGGAACTCCAGATTCCACCCTTCCATAAGAGCAAAGCAAAAGGCAAAAACTGTCAGAATCAACTTTTTTGGAACTCTGCAAATCAACCAAAGGCTTGCAGCAACCCAGAGAGTGCTTATTCCATCTAAGACCCCCCTCCATTGGCCCCCAATACATACACTGATTCTTGGTAAGAACAGTGAACTTTGTGGTGTTTTAAGTAACTCAGTCGTAACCCCTACTCCCCAGGCTCAGCAGTAGCTATTAAACTAAGAGCCTACATTCCTGGTACCAGAGGTAGCAGAATGAAACTCACCTGCAAGGAATTATAATGAACTATTTGTCTCTAGAAGACCACCTCAAGAAGAGCGTCTTGATTTTGCCTAACTCAGAACTGGCCTAGTGTCAAAGTGCTATACTTTTGAGGTGGGGTGGGGGGTAATTTTGTTAAAAGCATTCATGATAATGTCTTAGTTTGCTGCTGCCTGAGGTGATGGACAGAGGTACAGTTGGGGGCAAACAAGAGACTAACCAAAAAGCTTAGGAGGAAAGACTGGAGCTTTGAAAAGGTTTCACATGTTCCTGGGAATCTAGAAGGCCGTAAGCTGAGTAGCACTGAGTATGTGCTCTGGAAAGATCTAAGAAGTCACTAGGCTTTCAACTCCTGTTGACCTTGAGGTTCTATTCGAGCTGAAGGTAAAGGCTTAGGCAGAGTTGCAAACTGCAGGGATGAGAATTAAAGACCTGTCCTAACACACAATGAGCCCCTGAGCAAAGACTGTGAAGATATTTTGGCTTCTAGATATTTAATAAAATCTCTTTGTAATCATCAGCTGACCACTAAGCCAATGGAACAGAGCCTTCGGGATCCACATGGACAATGAATACAAACTTTACAGAATTACTTCAGAAAAGTCACACAACAAAACAAACAACATTCTATAACACACGACAACAAACACTTCAGAGAGGGGAGAAAATCTGATTTCCAGAGTTGTTACTGGACAAACAACTATTTTTGTTGTTTTTAATTGTTGTTGAATATTATAATATTCAAAATGCCCAGTTTTCAACAAAATATTTGTAAGACACGCAAAGAAGTAAAAAAGCATGGCACACGCACTTGGAAACAAAAAGCTGCTGGAGGAAGCCCAGATATTGTACTTTCTGGATAGACTTAAAATCAGGTATTTTAATGTGCTCAGTGATGTAGACAATGTCTTAAGAATTATAGGAAAGTTAAAAATAAAGTGTCATTTATTTGAGATTAATAGAAATATATTCTAAAACTAAACTAAAAAATTTTGGTGGAAAAGTACAATAACTTAAATGAAAAATTCACTTGAGAGAATTAACAGCAGAGGTGAGCAGGCAAAAAAATCAGCAAATGTGAACATAGGTTAATTGAGATGATCCAGGCCACAGAATTCAAAGAAAAAAAAAAAGAGAGAAAAACCCAGAGTATCAGAAACCTATGGAACACCATCAAATATACCAACATATGCATAATGGGAGTCACATAAGATGGAGAGAGAGAGAAGGGGGCAGCAAGAATATGTCAACAAATAATGGTCAAGAATATGCCCAATTTCATGCAAAACATCCAAGAAACCCAAAACATCCCAATGGGAGAGATTAAAAAATTCCAGACCTAGATACCATAATCAATCTAGTGAAAGATGGAGAGAGACAATCTTGAAAGCAGCAAAAGAGAAGCAACTCCTTATGTACAGGTGATTCTTAATAAGACTAATACATTCCTCATCAGAAATTATGAGGGGCAGGCCAGAACACAGAATGACACATTCAAAGTGCCTAAAAAATTAAATGTCAACCAAGAATTCTCTCTCTGGCAACACAATCCTTTAAAAATGAAGCGAAAATTAATGCATTCCCAGAAAACAAAAACTGAGGTAGTTCATCATTAGGAGACTTACCCTTCAACAAAAGCTAAGAGGAGTCCTCCAGGCTGAAATAAGACGACACTCGACAGTAACTCAACTTCACATGAAGAAATAAAGAACACCAGGAAAGGCCACTCACTACTTAAGTAAATGCAGGAGACAGTATAAATATATCTTTTGTTTTCAACTCCTTTTTCCCCCTATGTGGTTCAAAAGACAATTGCATAAGTAATAATTATAAATCTAGGTGGATAGGCACACAGTGTATAAAGAGGAAATCTATAACAATAAGAGCATAAAAGGGAGGGAGCAGAGATGTATAGGAACATTTCTGCATACTACTGAAATTATACTGGTATTAACCCAAACTAAAGTATCCTTATTAAGAGGTTAATGTAATCTCCAGGGCAAACAGTAAGAAGTAATTCAAAAAATACAGTAAAAAAAAAAAAAAATAACAAGGGAATTGTAATTGTCACATAAACACTATTTAATACAAAAGAAAGGAGTAATGGAGTAATTTAGGAACAAAAAAGATACAACATCAAGAAAACATACAGCAAAATGTCACAAGTCCTCCTTATCAATAATTACAGATCAATGGATTAAACTCTCCAGTTAATAGGCAGAGACTGGGAGAACAGATTTTAAAAAAGAAGAAGAAGAAAACATGGTCAAACTATATGTTCTTCAGAGATATTTACCCTGGATTTAGACACAAATAGACTGAAAGTAAAATGATGGAAAAAGATATTCCATGCAAACAGTACACAAAAGAAAGCTAGAGGAGCTAAACTAATAACAGATAAAACAGACAACACAAGGATCACGTGGGTAGCTGAGTTGGTTAAGTGTCCAACTCTTGATTTTGGTTCAGGTCATGATCTCATGTTCATCAGATCCAGTCCTGCACTGGGGTCCACACTGGGCATGGAGCCTGCTTAAGATTCTCTATCTCCCTCTCCCTCCACCCCTCCCCTGCTCACGTACATTCTCTTTCTCTAAAGAAAAGAAAAAGACAACACAAAAATCATTCCGAGACACAAAAAGGACACTATAATATAATGATAAATGTGTGACTCTGAGATATAAACATATATGGAATAGCAAAGCCCCAAACTATATGAGGTAAAAACTAAGAGAATTAAAAGAAAAAAATAAACAATCAAATAACATTAGTTGGAGACTTTAATACTCCATTTTCAGTAAGAGAGCTAGATAGAAAATCAGCAAGGAAATAGAAAACTTGAACGCCACCATATACCAATTGGATCTAAGACATATCTATCAAACACTTTGCCTAACAAAATAAGAATACTCATTCCTCTCAATTGCATGTGGAAACTGTCTACAATAGACACCATATTAGGCCACAAAACAAATCAAATAAAATTTAAAAGGCTAAACTCACATAAAGTGTGTTCTCTTGACAAAATGGAATGAAGTTAGAAATAATAACAGAAAAAGATTTGGAAAATTTACAAACACACAGAAATTAACACACTCTCAAATAACGAATAGATTAAAGGAAAAAAAAATCATAGGGAAATTAGTAAATACCTTGAGACAAATGAAAAGAAAATTACCATACACCAAAAGTTATGGGATGCAGTGAAAGCAGGGTAAGAGGGAAATTTGTAACTATAGATGTCTACTTACCTTCTAAGGAACGAAAAAAAACTCAAATCAGTAACTTTATTTTTCACCTTAAAAAACTAGATGAAGAGCAAGCCAAATCCAAAGCAAGTAAGAAAATACAGATTAGAGGGAAATAAATGAAATAAAATAGATAAAAGAGAAACAATAGAGAAGATTGACAAAATCCAAAGTGACTTTATTAAAAATTAACATAACTTTAGGTAGATTGACAAAGGAAAAAAACAAAAGATAGAGGACTTAAATTACCAGAATCAGAAATGAAACAGGGAACATTACTACTGATCTTGTGGTAGTAAAAAGGATTATAAAGTAATACAATGAATAAATGTGTGCCAAGCAATTACATAACATAGATGCAATGGACACATTACTAGAAATACATAAACTACCAAAGCTGTCTCCAAGAAAATTGAAAAAATTAAGAGACCTATAACAAGTAAAGACAATGAATTTAGTAATCAAAATCATTCCAACAAAGCTCAGATGGCTTAGCTTGTGAATTCTACCAAATATTTAAAGAAGAATTAATAATAATCCTTTACAAACTCTTCCAAAAAATAGGAGAGGAGGGAACACTTAACACTTTCTAGCTCAGTCTGAGGCACTATTATTCTGATATCAAAGCCAGACAAAGCTTTCACAGTGAAACTAATGACCAAAATATCTTATGAGGATAAATGCAAAAATCCTCAACAGAATACTGGCAAACTGAATCTTAAAAGTACACAAAAATGATTATAAACCATGAGAAAGTGAGATTAACCCCAGGAATACAAGGTTGGTTCAATGTATGAAAATCATTTAATTTACCAATAGATTCAAAGACAAAAACCACATGATCATCTCAACAAATGCAGAAAAAGCATTTGGCAAAATCCAACACGATTTCATGATAAGAACACTCAACCAATAAGGAAAAGGATATTTCAATCCGATAAAGGACATCTGTGAAAAAACCAAAGCTAACAACATACTTAAACTGAAAGTATATCCCCCCAAGATCACGGTCAATACAAGTAGGCTTCATTACTCTCACCACTGTATTCGGCATTATAGCGGGGGTTCTAGCTGAGGCAATTAGACAGGTAAGAGAAGTTAAAAAAAAAACAAAAAACAACAACCCAGATTGAAAAGAAGAAAGTAAAACTACCTCCATTTGCAGAAGACAAGATCTTATATATGGAAAATCCTATAGCATCTACCAAAAAAACCTATTAGAGCTAATAAATGAATTTAGCAGTTTAAGGATACAAAGTAAACACACAAAACTCAGGTGCAAAAAAAATCAGTTGCATTACTGTGGAGGAGCAATGAACCATCTGAAAACGAAATTAAGAAAACAATTTTTTAATAGCTTCAAAAAGAATAAAACTTCTTAAAATAAATGTTTGTTTAGGAATAAATTTAGCCAGAGAAGTATAAAACTTGTACTCTGAAAATAATAAAACTATACTGCCGAATAAAATTAAAGATGTACACAGATGGAAAGAAATCCTGTGTTCACAGACTGAAATACTTAATATAGTTAAAGACTGCAATACTCCCCAAACTGATCTATAGATTGAATGCAATCTCTATCAGAATTCCAAGTGCCATTTCCCCCAGAAAAAGAAAAGCTGAACCTAACATTTATATGGATTTGCCAGAAACACAGAATAGCCAAAATGATTCTGAAAAAAGAACACAGCTGGAGGACTGACATTTCCCAATTTCAAAATGTAGAATGAAAATACAGGAATCAAAGGAGTGTGGAACTGGCTTAAGTTAAACATATACACCAGTGGAACAGAATTGAGAGTCCAGAAATAAACTCATACGTTATGGTCAACTAATTTCAGAGAAGGTACTGAAATCATTCAATGAAAACAGAAGTCTTTTCCACAAATGGTGCTGAGACAACCAGCTCTACACAAGCAAAATAATAAAGTTTGATCCTTGCCTCTCACCACATACAAAAATTAACTCAAAATGGATCAAAAAACAAGTGTAAGAGCTAAAACTTAAAAAATTTTAGATGGAAAGTAAGTGAAAACTGGTGACACCGGATGAGACAACCTTTTTTTCCCTTAAAGATACAATACCAAAAGTACAAGCAATCAGAAAAGAAAAAGATAAATTGGACTTCATTAAAAATAAAAACCTTGGAGTCAAATAACACTCTCAAGAAAGTGAAAAGACAACCCTTAGAATGGAAGAAAACATCTGTAAATCTTATCTGGTAAGGTTAGAAAAACCCAGCCCAATTAAAAAATGAGCAAAGGATTTGAAAAGACATTTCTCCAAAGATAAGCCAACGACCAAGAAGCACATGAAAAGATGCTCATTATTATTAGTCACTTGGAAAACGCAAATCATATCCACACGGAGATATCCACACTCATTCAGACGGCTATTACAAAAAGAAAGATAACAGCAAGTATTGGCAAGGACACGGAGACAATGAAATTCTCACACATTGCTGGTGGGACTGAAAAATGGTACAACCACTATGTCAAACAGTTTGGCAGTTACTCAAAAGGTTAAATGTATGGTTACCATTTGACCCAGCAGTTTCCCTTCTAGGTATATCCACAGAAACACCCGTATATGCATGTTCATAACAGCATCATTCATAATAGCCAGGGAGTGGCAACAAGCTAAATACCCAACAGCTGATACGTGGATTAAAAAAATGTGGTGTATTTATACAATGGGATATCTATCCTTCAGTCATAAAAAGGAATGAGATACGGTTAAATGAGACAACACAGATGAACCTTTAAAACATGTTTACTGAAAGAAAATTCCAGAATAAACGAATCCATAGAGACAGAAAGATGAATGATTGCCAAGGAAGCTACCTCCTACAATGGAGCCGAACCTCCCAGGTTTACTGAGTTCAAAATGTCAATGGTGCTGAGGTTGAAAATCTCTGTTCTAAGGTGAAGTTCAACCTGTTAAATGGGAAAAAATAACCAATCTGGTAAAATTATATTCATATAATTTTCGAACGCAGTACTCCAAACTTATTAGAGCTGTAGATCCTTGCTTATTTTGACAATATGAAATAGGTTGGTGAATGAGTGTTCTCTTCTGGGGGCAGTCTCAAGTTTAGCGTGTACCTTAAAAGTTGCCTATTTTAAGACATCTTTAAGATCTTGCAATTCAAATAAATTTCTTTTCTGAAAAGAATTCAATCAGATTAGGTAAGAGGATTTTGGGAAATCCAAATGTCATCACAGTGTTATGAGAACCTGTTTTAAGGATGTTTCTTTTGTAGGTATCTCCTTGCTGGAGTACTTTTACATCCAGTCATTGGAGAAGATGAGATGACGGCTTTTGAGACTGGGATCCAGGTCTTCAAAACCGGGTTGGACATATAAGGTCAGGTGTGTTGCTGTAGATGCTCTACACAATAACGTGTGTAACTGTTAAGAAAGCTGTGAGCATGCCGGTACTTGTGCATCTTTTCTGATCTTTTCCCCAGTACTGGAACCTGACCAATCACTAGTACTTTTATTCTTCTTTGAAAGATGAGATAAAAGGTTTCATTCACAAAAGCTTTTAAAGGGGGCTCCTCGCAAATGAAGGTGTTTAAAAACCAGGAACATGGGCAGAAGTGCATTAATTTATAAACAGATGTGCTTGCGAAAAACAGGAGAAGTCAACATTAACAGGTCTGATTCCGGGAAGCAGAAAGCACTGAAGTACAGTGGGAAAAGGTACAGAATCGGAAATCATGACCTAGTTTCAAATCCTGTCTCTGCTGAATTAACATCCAAGTCACTTAAGCTCTCTGGACTTGTTTTCTTATTCCAAAAAATTGGGATAACTTTATATTTGCCCTAAGTATTTCACCAGATTAGACAATCAAACAATAATAACATTTGTAACACAATTTGTATTTACATAATAAAAAACGCATTTCAATGTAGGTTTTTTTTTTTAATGAACAAAAATAAAAATTTATGGAAGAGAAAACGGAGATGGAATCTGGGTTCAGTTTATTATAATACTGAAGGAGCTCAATGGATCTTCCTAAGAGTAGTCCCTCTGATCCTTTTCTCCCAATCCCTAGAACGATCGTTTCTGGTATCTCTTAAAAATTAAGAGCTCCAAATAAGAGCTCCAAATAGCTCTGATCATCTTGAGGATGCTATCAACTTATCAAGCTTACTCTTTTGAGTGGACTTTATGTCATCTTGGGCTGGCAGCCAGGGGTCAAAAAAAAGATGGTTCCCCTTGCATAGCCACCAAACAGAGGGAGCCTACTGAACTTTTGTTTTTTAAAGACCTGAAAATGTTAAGTCTGAGGAATAATGTGCATTATCATATTTCTTCTCGAAAGCCACTGACTGTAAATATATCATTATTATTTAGCCAGCTTTACTTAAAGTGAGGGGATAAATTAATTTTGAAAATCTCTCTTCTGGGGCAGAATGGTAACTTGATAAGCTGTAAATTTAGGGAAGGGAGTCTTGAGACATGACACCAATATGTTGAGAACACTGGCTACAGATCTGTATATTACAACACCCTGGTCCTCCCAGGCTTTAGCAGTGACTGGCATTTAGCTGAGGGTGTACCGGTCTGACTTCAGGTTATTACTGGGTCTACCCCTACTCAAACACCTACCTCGTTAAAAGAGTAACTGAAAAAGAAAACCTAAAGTGTAAAGAAAGTGAAATGAGGTCTGCACAAAAGGAACTTATCAGGAACCAATAAATGCTTGGAAGCTTAGTATCTGATAGTGAAAGCAAAGTGACACTAGAGGTGAACAACTTAGAATAAAGCTATTAAGTGTGTGCACGGATTCTTTAGACCATAGTCAAATGAAAAGTGAAGTGCAAGGCATGGAGGGCTATTAATAAAAATAAACAAATATAAGAAACTAAAGTTTTCTAAGAGTCCCACTCTGATAATTAAATGAGATTCTAAATGACCAAAGGCCAGAAAGGGGAAAACTTAAGATATCGTAGTAGTCTCTAAAAATATAATGTTTGGCAGCGGGGCGGGGGGGGGGGGGGCTGGGTGGCTCAGTAGATTGAGCATCTGACTCTTGACTCAGGTCATGATCCCAGGATCGTGGGTTCGAGCCCTGCAACCTGCGTTGGGCTCTGCGCTGAGTGTGGAGCCTGCTTAAGATTCTCTCTCTCCTCTGCTCCTCTCCCCTGCTCACTTGCTCTAAAAATAAAATAAAAGATAAACAAAATGTTTGGTTTTCTTCCATTATGTGGATAGCCTCAATTACTTTAGGTGGCCACCTGACGTTATCAAATTAGTCATACCTTAAACACCAGAATGAAAGAATGAAAAGGGGAGTTTCTTTTTTTAAAGAAAACCCAATTCGAATTTTGAACATTACATGTCATTTCAACTCTCACGTTTTTATTGTTATGAAAAGCGCCCTTGCTTTTGACTGACGACAAAGGTAGATTCTTAGTACACAGTCTAGCATTCCACAAGAAACCATTTTGATTGCGTCTTATTTCATATCATTCTCTCTCGCTGTTCCCTAAGACTGTGAGCTCCTGGGCAGGAATCTGGCTTCCTCATTTTAGTCTTTAGCAGGCCACGAGAGTGTTCAGAAGGCTTGCTGGACAGACGTTACTCTGATAGCAGACACTGCAGCTGTGATTATCATAAGGCAGCAAAGTATGAAGCAAGTTCTGGGGGCGTGGCCAGAAGAAACCTGAGGACACACTCCATCTGTGTCACTTGCAAGATGGGTGTCTTTGGTCAACCTGCTTCACCTCTCTTACCTTTGCCTCTTTATCATTAAAGCAGTAGGTAGATGATACTTTTCCTCAAGCATTATCATTAAACAAGATCACAAACGGGAATGTTCTGTAAATGTTAAGAGTTCTGTGTGACTGTAACTTACTATCTCTGCTTGCTGTTGCTAAGGTAAAACACAAACCCCGTTTTTTGTGTGCTTTCCCAATAACTGGTTGCTTACCCTTAAACTGCGGAAGTGACCCTCTCCAATGCTTTTTCCACCTCTCTTACTCAGCCTTCTTTCAGCAAGCACTTAACAGTAAATCTCAAAATTTCCTACACAAGTTCCTGATGTTCTGTCACAGCTGGTCAGCATCACACTCATCTAACATGAGTCTTTTAACTCGGGGGCAACCACTGGCATACAAAAGCTGGGGAGACTGAAACTGACCCACAATTATCTCTAGTACAATCATTCAGAAAAAGCTTACTGTCACTCTATTCAACAAGCAAGCACAAAAACTGCTCTGACTTTCAAACCACACATGCATAATTTAGCACACTAGTTTTATTCACTGAGGCAGAGTAGCTCCAGAAAACTGAAAAAATTTTCCTTTTAGGCACTTTTGTAACCAATGTTTATTCCAAGTCCTACTCTCAATTTCTACATTAAAACAAAAAACCCTACTTTGATTTTTAAATATATATATATATATATATATATATATATATATATATATTTTAAATCGACTTAAAACAGTACTGTGAAAAACCGAAATGTAATTACTTGACACCCACCACATTGGCACAAAAGGAAGAGCAGGACACTACCACACTCTGGTGAGGATGTGGGGCAAAAGGAACACTTCTAACACTGCTTGGTAACAATTTCACATTCTCTGGAAATTGTAGGTACATGCATATGCCTTATGACCTGGTTATTCCACTTCTAGAATTAATTCCCTAAGAAAACGCTCTTACAGTATACACCAAGAGAAATTTTCAGAGCAGCACTGTTCAAAATAGCAAAACAACAACAACAACAACACCTGGAAACAACCCAAATGTCCATTAACAGAAGACCAAATAAATGTGTGTACTACTATATTCATTCAGAGGCATAACACAGATCTGTATTAATAAACTTCAGCCTACATGCATCAATTTTACAATGCTGAGTAAAGAAAGAGAAAAAAATAGGCACTCAACATGAACAATTATGTGAAGTTACAAAACATCTGGAACTAAGCAGAGTGATATATATTCAGTGATATAATAAAAGGTAGTCAAGTCACAAAACTAGGCAAAAGAAAGATCAACACAAAAGTCAGTATTGCAGCTCCCACAGGTTGGGAAGCAGGGGACGTGCTGGGAAGGGACAGACAGTGAGCTGCGGAGGTAATGTAACAACTTCTTCCTCACGTTTGGTGGTGGGTACAAGGAAGTGCCTATTTCATTATTAGGTAAATCATGTATGCAAGTTATAGATATTTTCTATGCGTATGAAATAATTCATTAAAAAACACGGTACCTATGGTAGAACAAGAAAATGTGTTTTCAAAATAGTTCATCAATTCACTTTCTCTTTACTGTCTTTCGGCTTCTACAACTATCTCATTCGGCCACTCTATTAACATATAAAACATGCTACTGCCTTTATAGGATGTTCCCTATTCGGTATTTATATTGTTTACCTTCCCATACTCTAAACTGTTAATAATCAGTCTCAGCCTCATATCAGCCTGGGGACTATTTTTCAGAGCAGTAAATGAAAACCAAAAGATGAAACACTGAGGGGCTGAGGGAGAATCACAGAGAAGAATGGAGCTGAACTGGGGGCCTGAGAGTTGAATTCTCCAGTCGTGATTTATTTAGTATGCAGATTATGCTAGCTTCTTCTCTCAAGCTCCTTGGCTCCATACCCTATCTTCACAGGTGCCATCTTGCAACCTGGGATGGTTACCGTTACATGAGGAAAACCACAAATCTCAGCAATGGGACATGGGCACGCAGGCAGTCGCTAGACTCAACACCCCGCCTCGCCAGACTGCAGGGTTACATCACGTCAGCAGCTATATTTGCACACCCGCCTCCAAAATTCTTCACAGGCCCTCACTCTTTCAGTAAGGAAGCCTAGTCAGCCCACCTAGGCTTAAATTGAAGATTTCGGGAATCTTACGCAAAAGTACTGAAAGCCAGTCACATGGATAACACATAATTTTAAGTTTATTTATTTATTTATTTAGAGACAGAGGGAGTATGAGCAGGCTGACGCACTGCCAGTGCAGAGCCTGACATGGGGCTCAAACTCACGAGACCATGAGATCAGGACCCGAACCAAAATCAGGAGTAGGGCGCCTCGCTAAGTGAACCACCCAGGTGCCCCAGTGTAACGCCAGTCTTGATGGATTCACACTCTGGGACTTCAGGCTTTCAGGGTTTGGAAGCAGTGGTGGTATGGGAGACTGGAGATGAAGAATGGCCAGGGGAAGAGGAAAGCAACAAGCAGGCTTAGTCGGCTCCGTGACAAAGACAGGGAGGACTGGCTTCACGTTTATGTGAAGCAGGTGCTGTGACTGACGGACACGGGGAAGGCTCTTTCGCCTCAAGTTATCTCACTAGCTTTTTTGCTAAAAGAAAGGAAAATGTCTTAAATCCCACCACTAGGATTTCACTCCTTCGTTAAAGTTGTGTCATTTGGTAAAATACAAATAGGCCTCAGTATTAAATTTTCGCTGATGGAGCTAAAATTCATTTGCTTCTTTTTTAATAGGTCACTAAAACAAAGCAGGTTTGAGGGCAGCACCATATCCCTTGTTCTGGAGCAGGGGAAGGAAGGGGGCGCCCCCACCCCCCTAAAGGCCATGACTCAGTGTGGTGGATTTTGCCACGTGCCTCAGGCCAGCTTTAGGGCTGTATCTAGAAGCAGCTGTGTGCCTGGGACAAGACTTGACCCGCAAGAAAGGAAGGATCTGCGTAAGCAAGAACCAGTGATGATGTACTAGGATGACCCTTCTCCCACACTTGCCTGACCAGTCTGTGACCTCCTAAAGATGCTTCAGCACCTGTCACAGCTAACTGTTTCTTAATTACTTCATGGATCTGGCACCATGTCTCCCCAGCCAGATGCAAGCTCCTCTGAGATCAGGAAGAACGTATGATTTCTCTTTCCTAGCCCGAGCACAGACTGCCACACTCAACAGGTGGAAAGTCCTCAGTAATACCTTTGTTGACCCGCCATATGAGCAGGTGATACTGGGGAGAAACACTCTTCTACTGCCATCTTTTGACGACCCCTCCTTCTGAGCACTGAACTTTACTTGTCAAATTTTTCTCCTTTCCAATTAACTATCCTTCTAAACTAAAGTTCCTTTCTCAGCACGATCTATTTTTATTGGTTTTTGCAAACATGTAGGAACATGAAATTAGCACTGCACATTCTGGGAAAATATCCCTGCATTTCAAATATGTTTGGAGAAGACGAAGTTCACCTTTTTTTACAGTTGAAAATGGTCTTTGTAAGGAATGGAATGGGAAATGTTGATCAAAACAAAAACAAAAACAAAAAAATGCCGCAAAAAACACAAACAACAACAAAGATTGAAATCCATAAAAACCAATATAATCTTTAAAAAAAACCAAAACCACTAACGGCTTCTAAGCCACAGACTTTTACTGTCCATACTAAAATATCTTATAATTTATCAAAAAAGTGTACCCAACCTTTCTGAGAATAGAGTATAATTATCAACATGAAAGGGAACTACGGGGCTAATAGCAACTGACTTGCTTGGGTTCACACAATTAGCTAACATCAGAGATAGTTCAGTCAGTTCTCAGTTCTTTGAGAACACTTACCTAGGACCTCTCCTGAGAGAGGCAAGAAGAACTCCAGTTAACATTTCTGATTACCTGCATTCTGGAATATGAGGCTCTTTGTGTATTATACGTGACCTTTTCCATTTCCTACTAGGAGGATGGAGAAAATTAAGTGATTTCTAGGTGTGACAAACCCCCAATCTAGTGTTAAGGCACTTAGTATGTCTAGGAGGGGCTAGAATTCTTAAAAAAAAAAAAAAAGGACAAAATCTAGATTTGGATTATATCTTATGTTTCAACTCTCATCCCATGAAACATAGTGAATCCTACCCAAGGAGACCCAGGCCTTTTTATTTCTTAATAAAATGGGTCTCAGCCATTCTTTTCTTACAGGAAAATACCCAGCGAGGAGTCAGTTCATTTTGAGGCCACTATTAGTCAATTTCTCCTCTTTCCTAACACGCTTTTCCTTTCTTTTAATTCCAAGGAAGGGACTGAGTCTTGCACCTTGACTAGAGGGGGGGGAAATAGGAATAAAAGCAATTTCTTCTATTTTGCATGAATAAAAGCAATTATTTACATACTTAGCAGAGGCCTAGCCCTTTCTTTTTAATAAATTACACATGAAGAACCTGAGGTTCAGGCTCAACAACCATTATGAAGTGCTTACCAGGGAGGTTAAATAACTTGCACAGAAATAAGTGATGGAGCTGGAATTTGAACCCCAGTTAGTCTCTAAATTCCAAGCTTTTATCCTTTTGGTCATACTGACTCTGCTTTGCCACCCTAGGCAAGTTTCATAAGCAATCAGAATATCAACAACTAAAAGGTTCAGAATTTCAAATGCACCCAATTCCTATAACTACGGTGACAGATGGCCAAAAAAAAAAAAAAGACCCCCCCCCCCCCCCAAGCCCTCCCAATAGTCATGCCTTTGCCACTCCCTCCATCTCCTTAAAGCAGACTGGTTATGTGACCTGCTTTGACCAATGGAACCTGGTGGAAGTAAGACTTGTTCCAAGCCTACATCTTGAGAAGCTTTGCATGCTTCTGCTGGTTCTTTTGGATTCTTGTTGCTGTACTGTGAACAAGCTCTGGAGAGCCTGCTGAAAAATGACACGTGGCTGTCAGCCTTCACCTCCACGGTCAACCAGCCAGCTGCCACAGACACACTGGGCCTAGCTGACATCAGGTGAGCCTCGCCAGTTCAGGAGAACCGCCCAGCTGACCTGTAGACTCAAGACACATACTAAACGGTTATTATTTAAATCTCCTAAATTTGGGGGTGGTTTGTTATAAAGCAAATACTACCTGACACAACCACCAAACACTTTGAACAAATGGAGAAAGCTGAACAAAAAAAATTATTTCTAAAAGATGGGCCTCAACATGGAAACTCCTGTTGATATTAAAATACGAGAGATGTAACTGAGAACTGAGGGTTGATGGGGGGTGGGAGGGAGGGGAGGGTGGGTGATGGGTATTGAGGAGGGCACCTTTTGGGATGAGCACTGGGTGTTGTATGGAAACCAATTTGACAATAAATTTCATATTTTGAGAAAAAAAATTTTTTTAATAAAAAGTAAAAAAAATAAATAAAATAAAAAAATAAAATACAAGAGATGTTCAACGAATCCTTAATTACATGACTTAAATTTGCAAAATAAGGTTGAAATATGTGACTTGATCAATTCAAGAACTTGCAAGGCGCTTCAGTCACATGTAGCAACTTCAGATATGGACACGAACAATTGTGTATTTGAAAATCTACATCCAGAAAGTCCTTTACATGGTGGGATTTAGTTCAGACTAAATCATAAAAAAACAAACAAAAAAAAAACAACTAATTTTGAGGTGCTTCTGTGAAGAGGTAGAAACTGTGTATTGTAATAGGACTCTCAGAAAGCTAATGTTCTCTTTAAGAAGAAGCCAACGATAAACAAAGAGATCAAATAGGAGCAATGAACTCATAATACCCCCAGAGTTTGTCAAAAAATAAGATTGCTCCTCTTCAGACATTGACTGCAATTTACCTTAATCAAGGTCCTAAGGGGTTCAAGTAGTAGAACAGGAACACTGGTAAGGATGCGGGGGCAGGCAGGAGTGGGAGAAAGCCAGACAGGAAGCACTCAGGAGGCTTCTTAACAAAACATCAATCATGTACCCATTTTTCAGTTCCTCCTCAAACTTATGGTCAAAAAAAAAAAAAAATCTGATAATGGTTCCAGAGGTTAAAGTCTCCATTACATAAGCATAATTACTTAGCGTGAAAGACATGGATGAAGCCAGTTAAAGAACTATCAGTTAATGAAAAAAAAAAAAAAAAAAAGCTTAAGAATAGGTTGGTATGGGGGCACTTGGGTGGCTCAGTCAGTTGAGCATCCAACTTGGCTCAAGTCGTGATCTCACGGCTCGTGAGTTCAAGCCCCATGTCAGGCTCTGTGCTGACAGCTCAGAGCCTGGAGCCTGCTTTAGATTCTGTGTACCCCTCTCTCTCTCTGCCCTCCTCCGCTCATACTCTTTCTCTCCTTCAAAAAATAAACATTAAAAAAAAAAAAAAAGAATAGGCTGGTATGGCACCATGGACAGAGTTCTTGAGCATCAACTTTGACAACAAGGAGTTATCTCATCCTATCACCAAAAGTAACAGTAACGTTTCATGCAGGCTTTATAACTGCCAGACACCGTGCTAAAGCAGTTTATATACATTATTTCACTGTGTTCATTTCAAAGGTAAGGGAAACAAGGATTTATAGGATTATGAACTTGCTCAAGGTCACAGAACTGTTAAACAGATTCATACCCACACACACTGACTGCCATTCCTAATTTTGACCCACAGCCAAGTCAGAGGAGAGAAAAGCCTCCAGAAGCCCCGCACCCCTGCACTTCCCCATCCACACATGCACACCTGTCATCTGCCCGCAGGGCCCCTCAGGGAGCACCCCCCAGCCTCTCACCCAGGCACTGCATGCAGATACCATGCTAGCTGCCCCTTCCTGACCTGAGCAGCCCTGGCCCTCCCCCTTCTCTCACCTCCTCTGCCCGTTCGGAGCACCCCCCGCCCCCCCGAGAGAGGGTGGGGAGAGTGAGCTTAGCCAGGAGCAGGGGGGAGGGGTGGTCCCAGAATTCCCTTTCTCCCCTTCCCGAATAAAGATGAGGGTGCTCAAGTTGTCTTGGCTTTTATTTTTTTTTCCTTTTTCCAGTATACTAGCTTGTCGTTTAAGAATTGTACCAGGTCTTAGTTTCCACAGGTGAAAAATAAGGATGGGATATCAAGACTGGCTCCAGTTAGAATTCTAGGATTCTGTGACAGGGACAGGAACACACTCCTTAGTGGTTTGTATGAGGGATAGCGAGTAGGATCGCCACCTTTTCCTAAGAAGGAATATGCTAACGTTAACCACTCTATTCCCCTTTGCTTCTATACACAGGTACAGAAACGGTTTGGGAAACAAGTCTGCTATGCACAAGCAGTTACCCTGGTCCATTCGCCACCTTGCAACAAAGGTCTGGCGGCCCCTGGGCTTTCTGTCAAGTGCCCGGCCGAGCAGGCATTGAACATATGGATAAATACTCCATAGCCTCTGTTGGAAAGAAGCTGAAATCCCTTACCACTGTTCTAATGTAACCTACAAATCTTTAAATGTAACATCCACAGACCAGAAGGTCTGCAAGGACAGAGACAACACAGCCTTGCGTACTGCTCCATCCTTTGCAACTTGAATTGAGCCTCACATCTTGTAACAGCTCAACACAAGGGCTGCTCTTATTGCTGCTACAGGATTCTTACAGTTCCAATTTGCCCTTAAATGGCTAAAATATATGATTAAAGGCAAGGCCATGCTATTTGCTTCCTCTTCTGTAGGAGTTCTTTGTTCAAAGAGCCAACCTAAATTGAGTATCTTAAGTGCCAGTGGTGTGGTAATCCCTGTCCTTATGAACAGATCTAGTACAAGAGTTCAAGAAAAAATATACAAGAAGAGGTGCCTAGGTGGCTCAGTCAGTTAAGCAGCCAACAACTCTTGATTTCAGCTCAGGTCATGATCTCATGGTTTGTGACATAAAGCCCAGCATGGGGCTCTGTGCTGACAGCACACAGCCTGCCTGAGATTCTCTCTCTCCCCCTCTCTGCCCCTCCCCAACTCATGCACATGTGTGCTCTCTCTAAAGTAAACATTTTTTTAAAAAAATATACAAAAAACCAGTATTAATATTTATTGTGCATCTACTATGTGCTAATCACAGAGTTAGGTATAAAGAACTGTATGGTGAGCAGTATATAGCACACAGCACATAATAGTGTAGAAAGTGGGGGTTAAACTGGTCTAGAAGGCTACACAGTGTTAAAAGCAGAGAGAAGGACTCTGAATTTCAGACCACAACAATCCTCAGTTCCACCATACAGCACACTGGTATGCTGTGATCAATTTTAGGATTTGTGGCAAAAATGTTAGTAATCACTTTTGTATTTTCATTGTAAAAAAAAATATATATATATATAAATGCTGCCAGTTTAGACTGTGCTTTGTGGTAATCCCTGTGAAAAGCAATTTAGAGATAAATATATACGGGGGGCACCTGGGTGGCTCAGTCGGTTCAGCATCCGACTTCGGCTCAGGTCATGATCTCATGGTCCGTGAGTTCGAGCCCCGCGTCGGGCTCTGTGCTGACAGCTCAGAGCCTGGAGCCTGCTTCGGATTCTTTGTCTCCCTCTCTCTGACCCTCCCCATTCATGCTCTGTCTCCCCGTGGCTCAAAAATAAATAAATGTTAAAAAAAAAAAAAAAGAAAGAAATATATACACCACTGACTCTGCAACCAGACCTTGGTAGGAATCCATGCTTCGAAACAAAGTTGCTACACGTTAAGTATTCACAGAAAAGGATGTTTATTGGAGTCCTGTCTGTAGTGGCAAAAAATCTTTAAACCTGCATGGAATACTGTACAACGATTAAATAGAACAGGATCCATATCTGATCTGGAAGGAAGTTCAGGGTGTACTGCTGGGTGAGCACAGTAACCTGCAGACACCGGTGTGTGAGGATTCCATACTTATTTACCAGCAAACAACCCAGAATACCTTGCATGTGTGTGTTTACGCTTCTAAGATTACACAGACATGTGCCAGATAAGGGGACACAGGCAGGATGGGAGGAAGAAAGACGAAAAAAGAGGTGATAGAAGAAGTTTATTTATCCACCAGTGTTTTCTTGGTAAAATTTTACTCAAGTTAATGAACACATTTTCACAAATTTTGGAAGGGCTTTTGGAGAAACAATAATGACTTTTTAAAGTTTATTTTGAAAGAGAGCAAGAGCAGGTGAGCGAGCAGGAGAGGGGCAGAGAGAAGGAGAGACAGACTCCCAAGCAGGCTCTGTGCTGATGGTGCAGAGCCCGATGGGGGGCCCAAACTTAAACTGTGAGACCATGACCTGAACGGAGATCAAGAGTCAGAAGCTTAACTGTACCACCAAGGCACCCCACAAATGGTAATAAATAAAAACTATTTAAAAAGAAGCAGTCCACAGACTCTCCCTGTGAATTCACTTACTTACGCTCAGATATGCTTTCCTGGAGAAGACAAAACAGCAGAGTTGTATGAAGCTGTGCATAACCCAAATCCTCCAAGTGTTCTGGAGTATTCTTGTGGCTCCTTGCCATGCACCACAATTGGCATAAGGGTTGCAGTGGAAAGAACATGGAGAACCACTAGGCCATGAGCAACAGAACCACAGACATTTTTGGCTTAGGGGAATAATACTGAAAGCAGTGTTGTAGGAATAATCTGGCAGTACTGATGCAGAACGATTGAGAAGGGAGAAGAAAGAACAAGAAAGCAACTAAGAGACTATTGAGGTGATAACAGTTCAAACTAAGGGATGGCCAGATTTGTGTTCTGTTGTGTTGGCTTTTCAAAGTTTATTTATTTGGGCGGGGAAGGGGGGGCAAAGAGAGGGGGAGAGAGAGAATCCCAAGCCAGACTCCATCCCACAAATTAACCGACTGAGCCACCCACCCAGGTGCCCCTGTTGTGCTGACTGCTTGGGGAAAACAAACTTAAATTTCTTCCTCGTTTCCCGCCTTCGTGTCTTACCCCAACCCAGTCTTAGGATCTCTGTGGTCTCAGAATTATATTTATTATCCACTTCAATATGTTAATCTAAATTCCAGAAACTGATTGGGCTCTCCAATATAGGGTTTATTCTTTAAAACAAGAAAATTACAAACTAATCACCAGCTCTGTTGTTCCATTTAGGGTTTCACAGATTCTCTTTGACTTCTCATAATGTTTACATAATTGCAAGATGGGCTTCAACAACAGTTTCTCCCGTTTAGGATACTCTGTTCTCTCTCCTGTACCACAGCTGACTTGACAGCAAGAACTACTCAGTCCCCACCCAGATTTAAACCTGCTGCCTCCTAATTCTCAAGCTATTCATTCACTATCTTTTGTGGCTGCTCTCTTTGGATGCCTTCCAGAGCCCTGTCCTTGGTCCTCCTCTCTTTTTTTCCTAAACCCTGAAGCTGTTCATTCTTAAATGACCTCATCTGATTTTCCAGCTTTAGCTAATAGTACTTACCTTGCATTTTCTCTTTCCTGTGACTGTCTTGACCATATTAGGCTGAACTCTCCTACCACTCTTAGAAGGGATAACTAACTCATCTTACTAACCTTTTGAATGGCTGAAATATATACTACAGGTAGAAGTCAAAACTATACACACAATAAGTCAAATCTAAAACATAAATACGCTGGAGAAATGGAATTTAGAATTCAAGCAAAAATAAAGTACCTTTCAGAGTAGTCAGTAATTACACACACTTACATGAAAAGTGGGCAAATCAGTTTCTTGCCTGACTTTCTGGATGATCAACACAAACGTGTATGCTAGATATCTGCTGGAATAATCCCAATTCTTATACAACTGAAAAACATAAAGAGGACAGCTTCTGCTATAAATGGTTACTATCTTGGGGGTACCTGGGTGGCTCAGTCGGTTAAGGTTCCGACTTCAGCTCAGGTCATGATCTCAGGGCTCATGAGTTCGAGCCCCAAGTCGGGCTCTGTGCTGACAGCTCAGAGCCTGGAGCCTGCTTTGGATTCTGTCTGTCTGTCTCTCTCTCTCTCTCCCCAAAGTAAATAAAATAAACATTAAAAAAAATTTAAAGGTTACAATCTTGAACAAGATAAATAAAACAAAACTAAGCCTCAAACTTTATTGCCAAGCTTTGGCTACCCTAAATTGTTCAATTGTAAATGTACCAGAGTTTTAAGAAACTATGAAAAGCAGTGCATTTCAAAGTCATAAAACAAATTTATAGGATGTCAACAATTAAAAACACATTTGCTTAATGTACTCTGAGTCTGTGTATACAAAAACACATGTCCATCTTAAAACCAATTTCCTCTTTGGAGGGGATAACCTGTACAATTCCTTTTAGTGATACTCACTGTCTGCTGATACTTCCTTTTCTCTGCAAAGACAGAGGTGCATTCCATCACCACACATCATCTTGGTGTATGTGTCAATTTTGTTTATTTATATATTCAACACGTATTTGCTGAGGACTTACTATGTGCTAGACACTCTTCTATTTGCTGGGATACAGGAGTAAGCAAGACAGACATTATCACTGCTCTCCTGGAGCTTACATTCTAGCAGGTGAGTGGACAAGACACGATCCGTCTCATATGGAAGGGAAGGAAACTGTGTGTGAAAGATGCTACTATTTCAGATAGAGCAGTCAGGTGGTGTCCTATGGAGTTGACATTTAAGTGGAGACCTAAATAAAGCAAGGGTATGAATGTGATAAATGACCAAAATAAATGTCCACATGCACAGATGTTCGCTGCTGCTTGTCAGCTGGAAGGATCTTAGAGGTAAGTAAACCTCCCACTCCGCTCATCTTCAAGACCTCCTCTGCCAGAACATGCCTTTGCAGTTCCTCCTTTTAACACCATGTGGCTAGGCTGCTTATTTAGGATTTCCCAGTGCTCATACAGAGACACCCGGGCCCAGAAATTTAACCGGATGCTGGAAGTGGGATGGAGAACTTTCATTTTCTTTTTCCATGGGTTTCTGAATTCTAACTTTTCCTCCACCTTCATTTACTGTTTTCTCATTTAATTATGTCTGTGGTAGCTCCAAAGCACTGTGTATACAGTTCTGTTAAATGACACCACCAATTAAAGGGTCACTCATGCCTCATGTATGAAATTAGAGATTGTTTCACCTACTTTTCTTACCTTCCCTTTAAGAGTACTTATTATATTTAAAATCTAGTACCCATAAACTTCATGGACACCAAACCTTAGTAACTGCTTAGTGGTAAGAAATATTTTTTTAAAATATATAAATTATTTAAAATCTAGTACCCATAAACTTCATGGACACCAAACCTTAGTAACTGCTTAGTGTAAGAAATATTTTTTTACCTAATAGGAAAACAGAATGTAACAGGATGGTTATAAAAGGTATACCCTGTTATGAATTCCACTGCATAGATCTTTACAAATTCAAAGGCCGGGATCTATTCCAATCTTAGCATTTTGTAAATAACAAACACCGTTAAATTTAGAAAATAGTGACAACCAAAATTCACTTAATTTTTTAAAGTACTTTCACTTCAGGGGGCACCTGGGTGGCTCAACTGGTTAAGCGTCTGCCTTCTGCTCAGGTCATGATCTCATGGTTCCTGAGTTTGAGCTTCACATCGGGCTCTGTGCTGACAGCTCAGAGCCTGAAACCTGCTTTGGATCCTGTGCCTCCCTCTCTCTCTTTCCCACCCCTGCTTGCACTCTGTCTCTCTTGGTCTCTCAAAAATGAATAAAAGTTAAAAAAAAAAATTTTTTTTAAAGTACTTTTACTCCAAGCAGGACATTTCTTTTTAGATTATAAGGAATAAGAGATAATATGCAAATTAGTATGTGAATCTTACATTGGAGCTTTAACTCTCTGTTGAACTCTTTTATGGGTATAAATAACTGTAGTGTACTTGGGAGTTGTTCTTGCCATAACGATCGTCAAGTACTTAATTCCTTGATACACTGAGGACTAGAATGAGAAATTAAACCTTTGGGGAGATGAGCAATTACATGTAGGAACTTACATTTATTTTATATTTCCTGTCATCAACTCCAAGGGAAAGAAAGGTACCTTATTTGAACATAAATATGAAAAAATCAGGCTTACAGGTGAGTAATATCTTTTTTTTTTTTGGTACTATGTCAAGAAAAGAGAACATAGAAGCTGTTAGAATAGAACAGAAGAGAATATAGAAGGCTCTTGAATAGCTTAAAGAAAACAAATCTTAACTGTAAAGAAAACAAAACACCTTAACCACAGAGCACCATCCACTTCAGACTGGTCATTTGGGAAGCTAGGCATTTATTCCAGGGATATTTGAGACACATTTAAACATCTATAGAAATACCTACATGGGTTCTTTTAAATAACCTCAATGAAAACAAATGTTATAATGTGAGAAAAGATTAAATTTCTAAATTTCTGGAAATACTGAAATCGTTTGGAATCACGTAAATAAGGTAAAAGGTAAATGATCAAGTTAACGAATAAATACCACTTCTGATTAAGAAAGAACATTCAGGCATTACCATAGTGTAATGAGTCCAGTTTTCCTTTATGGCTTACAAGGTGGGTCTGAAGGCAATTTCAAAAGGGGAATAATACATACGCTCTTCAAAGACAGAAGCTTACAAATACAACATTCATTTTGGTTTTCTGTTAACAAAAACAAAATCAATCTATTTTATAGTCACACTTTGTCCTTAACACAACTCAGCTGGATTCCAAATGACAAATTCCACATAAAGTTCTAATTAAATTTTTTAATGTTTCCCTTAAAAAAAGCTGCCTATGAACTTAAGTTATATTTTACACTGGTATGTTTACCATTTCAAACTGCCATTTAACTTGTCTCTGTACTTGGTTCTTTGTGATATAAAAAAAGTTAATTATAACTTTGGTTTAATCCATCAAATTTGTTTGTTTGTTTTACCACTTGATCAATAAAGAGTTATTAACTGTAGTCAAGTGAGTTACATAATCCAAATTTATGCACTTAGGATAAATTCTGGTATTCAATATAGTCAGAAACTGTTTTCACACAGCTTTTGCTAAATAAATGTGAAAAAAAATAATGCTAATAACTTCATTCTCATTTTCAGGAAAATTAAAGTTTCTTAATGAAATTTTAATGAGTTTTCACATGCTTGATTTTACAAGAATACCAGACAATAAAATATCAAGGGGGCATTCTACCATTTATTAATAAAAACCTAACAATGTCGCTGAGGTTATCAATATGCTATTCAATTTAAATGACCTATCTAATTAACAAAATGCACTGACAAGCTAACAACAAAAAAAAAAAAAATTAAAACTAAAAATAATAATTATGTAAATACAATTATCTTGGCCCTTGAAAGCTTTAAATACAGTAGTCCTTATGAAATTGGGATCCATGACCCTTTAAGGATCTCACACAGTAGACACTGTAAAAGTCTTAGAGCCTGATGAATAGGAAATACCAACACAGGCACAGATGTCCTCATGTACTTAGCCAATGAGGGTCATGCTGGTTTGAGCTCAGGAGACTTGGCAGAGCTTTAAAAATTCTCCCTTGAATTTTTATAGTACTTTTTAATTTTCAAAGTAAACATCCACGCACAAATCCCGTCAGGCAAAAATGCTGGGTGTTCTTACTGTTTTACAGAAGCTGAAACTGTGACAGAAAGCTGTAAATGACTACACAAATATGTACAGGAGAGCAGAGGCTTGATCCCATTTCTCCTATATATATATTGTTTAAAGAGTCACAGATGACAAATAAAAACTCTTAAAGACCCATGGGAAGTTTCTTACACAGTATTAAACATTCCCCTTCAGATGAGTATTAAGTTTTTCTGACTATTCTTTTCTCTCTCAATGTCTCATTTTCCCACTTGTAAAATTAAGTTAATAACACCGGTCTTCCACGCTACATAGATAATGGCACAATCAGTAATTTAATACAGAAACTACAATTACAAACTTCCACGGGTTGCTCAGAGGTTTAAATGAGATGAACGTATATGAAGCCCTTAGCATGGTGCTGCCACATCATCCATGCTCATCACCGATGGCTGAGAAGAGAGTTAAAAAATAGTTAAGAATATGGATAGTGTACATTTTTTCAAAGCCGAGCTAGGTGATTCACAGCAACTCTTATAAAACACCTGGCTAATCTGTATTAAGTGTCACATCTCTCGAACTAGAGACCGGATGTTAAGAGAAGCCTGCGAGGGAACTCAGACAACTGAGAATTAGGATAGTCCTCCCAGCAACACAACTATTTCTGCGATGTGTCTTTAGACATTTCCTATGGGTCTCATTTCCTCATCTGGAGAAAAAAGAGTGTGGGAGCAGATGAGCTCTCAAGAGCCTTTAAGCTCTAATCTAAAATCACTGTACCCAACACATAAAACAAGCTCGGAGAACTCAAGAGCCCCACCTCTCTAGCACTACCGACAACAGTACTGACACAGTATTTTCTCTCCACCACCACCGACATTATTTCTTACAAAAATACCAAATCCAGGTCCATTTTTCATCTTGTACATGACAGTGAACACAAAGTCAAATGACCAAATTTAGTGCACTATTCCCTACCCACGGTGATCGGTTAAGAGGAATGTAGAATTTTAGAAACAGAAACACACACACGCATGTTATGAAAATAATTCATATATAATTATAGGGAAAGTACTTTGACTCCACAATATCTAATCACTAGAGGTCAAAGACTGGCTCTGCTCAGCCTCAGAATTCAAGTCTTCTCATTCTGAGTCTAGTTCTTTTCCATGATTTCTATCACTAAATAATGCAATCAAATTGAAAGGAATTTGAGTGTTTTTTTTTTAAGCCACAAAATTGCAATTTAAGTCATCTTAAAATTAAAGAAGCCCTAATCCCCAATAATTACAAAACAAAACAACAGAACATGAAAACAACAATAACAAAGTCTGTCCATAACAAACTGGTAGAGCTTTAATGTTCGACATGTGATGACCACAAGGTCACAAGTCACTGCATTGCCCCAATAGCATGAAATAATAAATCATGAACTAGATGCCATTTCACAACAGCTTTAAAAAGTTGGCTGTCGAATATGTTTTCAGAATAGCCAGTTAAATACTATGGATAATTATGAAAACAACTAGAATAGAGGCTCTATTTATTATAAAAAGGGACAAAAGGTAACATTTATTGCAACAAACTGTATGTTATAAATATGGCATACTCAAGTTGAATGCCAAAACGTTAATTATAAAAATAAAATTTCCTGGGGCACCTGGGTTGCTCAGTCTGGTAAGCATCTGATTCTTGATTTCGGCTCTGGTCATCATCTCACAGTTCATTAGTTTGAACCCCTAATAGCGCAGAGCCTGCTTGAGATTTTTCCTCTCCCTCTCTCTCTCTGCCCCGCCTCTACTCTCTTGCTCTCTTTCAAAATAAATAAACTTAAAAAATAAAACTTCATGTAAGACAATAGTGCTAAATAAACATCTGCAACTAATCATCATTAAACCTTTCTCTTACCATATATACATACATGTGTGTGTATATATTTGGTGCCTTATACCATGAACTTTTAAAAGAACTCTAAAATAAAGAGGTACTTTGCCTAAGTTTACTGCATTATTAAACACTATCAATCTTATAATATTTTGAAACTGGCTCAAAAAGTATTTGAAAGCACTAAAAATTAATATTTGAGTTACTCTGGAAAAGTATGTTTAAAACATGCAGCTCTACCAAGATAACATATTAATATTTAAATTAGCCAAGAAATAAAATTAGGGGATGACACACTTCCATTCAAAATAATTAGCTTTAAGGACTATATTTGCAATATAAATAGTTAAAATGACTATCTAGCAATTGCAAAACCCCATAATTTATTCTATCTATGTACTGTTGAATAAGAATTTAATTTCCTCAATATTCCAGCAGAAAAACACACAGCCCCTGAAAGTACATTACTAAAACAAAGGGTTGCATCCCTTATCAGATGACAGTGAATGTAAAAGTGTACTAGTAAATACAAAGTGGTTTCATCAACCTAAGATCATCATTATTTCAACTCTATTGTAGTAACTAGATTTTCATTGATTAAAGAGATTAAATAAAAACGGGACAAATATGGACTTGATCTTAGCTGGAATAATGTAAATGGAACTAAAATGTCTACTCCATACCTTTTTTTTTTTTTTTTTTTTTTGGTAATAAAGCACAGCAAAAGACAACAAAGTAACCCTTAAAGAGTTAGGGCTATATTGCTATACTTGGCTCCAGAGTTCTACCTCAAATAAAAGAAGCTAAATTGTAATTCTGATTAGTGCCCTCCCTTGTACATAAACACAACCCCAGATTTCTCTTTTTTAGTCCTCTGAATTTCATGACAATTGATCCAAACTTCTGGTTTTCAAAATCGTTCCTGATACTTCTAAACTTAGCTTCCACATTCCACACTTCTTCTGATCCTCTCCCTCTCCTGCCCTCCCCACCCCACCCCCAACCCCATTAATTCACAAACTCCATGGGAAATCCTGCATTCAAGGGACATTTGTGAGGAGAGTTAGGAATAAAGTCAACAGCGTATATTTTCTAAAATATACACCTTAATGTGTGAAATGAAGGTAAAAATCACCATTAAAAGTCACATTCTAATCCAGTTCAGCATAGAAATGATCACACACAATTCAAAGGGAAAATGGACCTTTTCTTTCTTTAAATGAATAAACCAGAAGAAAAGAGCAGTTGGATCTCTGAAACTACAGAGACAAGGAAAGCAGGGGCTTTTAAACTCTTCTGTAAGATTCAATAATCAGAAATTTGTATGTTTTCATTTACAGTTTAGTTCAACAAAATACTTCTTGAAAACTCTTATGCAACACACTTCACCAATATATGTTTTACAGGACTCAGAAATATGGAAGCAGGTGTCCATTAATTTGCCAAATACCTGTAAATACTACGTTATACAATTACCAGGGTGCTAATTAAAATAAATTAGGTGTACTCTTTTAAAGTGAGAAAAAATATGTTTTAAGAAATATGCCCCAGACTTACGGTAAATCTAATGTAACTTACTATTTCCTAACAACTAGGCTACTTCAATCACCTGCAGGCCAGAGTGGATTAAGACTTATATAACCAACCAATTAATGCAGATGCTCTTTCACATTAGGTACTCATACTAAAATAAACCCTTTTGATCCAATCTCTCCCACTAAAATCTCAAAAGGCCCCTACAGTAATCTCCACCCACATACGAATTTCATTTTTAATACAATTTGCACTTAACCTACATTTATGCAAGGTATGTTTTAGAGGAAGTTTTTCATAAAATGTATAAACATTCAATGATATATTTCAAGGTGTTTGACTCAAATATCTGTTACAGCCATAGACAAAACCAAAACAGCATCACAATACAAATTATGTCAGCAACTGTACAAATATAATGGAATGGCTGAAGAAACATCATAAGAAGTTATTTCAATAAAACCTCACCACATGCTAATCACACATTTCTGTATCTGAGGCCTTCCACATTAAACTGACACACCTGAATACACAGTGTGTTTTATCTTTTTCTTTTACTAAGACAGCCATAACAAAGTACAGCGTTAAAAAAAAAAAAAAAAAGAAAAAGATATTTATCATAAAGCTAAAAATAAATATGTTAACACCTAAAGCAAATCTCCTTTAACGTACAGGAATCAAATTCTATGAGTAAATATTGGAAATATTAAACCCAAAAAAGACCATGAAATGCTCACTGCCAGAACTTTCATAAGGAGAGGAAAAACAGAAGATAGGAAGTAAACCAAGTATCCATTAAAAAAGGAGTAAATCGTAACCAAAACAAAATCTCTTCCTTATGTCCCTTCTCTGAGAAAACATGCAGCACGGCGTTCATAGGAAAAAAAGAGAAAGGGGCAGAATTTGCTTCACTCAACCTGTGCACAGATCTTCAATATTATTATGTAAATACAACTGGACGCAGATGCAATTAAAAGAGATGTTACAATCTACATACATTTTCAGAGCTTTGTAAATTAGAGCCCTAAATTGTTCCTAAGCCTGAGTTTACAAATTAATCCTCCATCATTCTCTCTCTTCAATCATCTTAACCCTCAAAAAAACGGTCAACTTTTTAACACTCAAGTTTCAACATAATCCCAATAAAAACTCTAATTCCACCTATAACCATTCACTCCCCTGCCTCTCTTCAGAAGTTTCACCATTAATGTGTAAGTGAAACAATGCTGAAAATCAAATTATGCAGAAATGTGTTTTCATCAGCATTACAAGTGTATGCTCAGTTTGTCTAATTTCAGTATGTAAGAAGCGATTTCAGTTAGTATGGCTAGTTTGTTTTACTTAAAGAGTATCTTTGAATGTCACTAGGTTTTCTCCTGTTCCACTATCATTGAAGGAACGTAATTCTTAAAAAGAAAATACTTGATTGACTACGCTCAGTCAGGATAGTCATAATTTTACAAACAAATGTGAACTGGATATTAAACTATGTTGACACATTAGGAGTGACCGCCCCTGGAAAAACAGAGTATAAAACATTTTTTAAAGCATTTTGAGAAAAAGCAATTTTAAGTGACATCTTAAAAAGTCAATTTATGCTTTCTTTTTTTTTTTTTTTTTTTAATTAAAAAAGGAATGCAAGTCAAGTTATCAGTGGCATACAGCATTTTTATACCTAAAGTCAGAAAGTCAGGATTTACTACAGTTGTGATCTCAACCTGTTCATCACTTGGGTCACTGCTCACAGTTTGGCCAGAACCATGTAACATATAGAGGAGAGAAAGCAACCAATTTTAGTTATATCAGGGCTGTTGTTTGCAAACAATAGACTAATTCAGTGATGGTGAGAAAAGAAACATTGTTTGAATTTACTTGGAAGAAGCTTTGTTCGGGGTAATCACAGTTCCCCGTGTTAAGTTAATGCCGTAAGGTATAAAGTTTTCCAATGTTAGCCAATTATCCTGTATATTACACCTTTTCATTAGGACACAAACTACTGATTATAATTACAAATCACACACCAGCATAAAAATAATCATTTCAATGGTTATTAAAGAATCTCAAAAGAACCACATCATCACTCCTTTGCTAATCGCCATAAGGTTGTCATGAGGCTCAAATTAAAAATAAGTGAAGGCACTTTACATGTCATAAATTCCTATAAAAGGCATTAAAATGATATTTAATGATTTAAAGTCACCTATGTTCATCTAAGACGTATGCTTCCAGACACCAGAGTTTACAAGGCTTAATGAAAATTCACTATCAACGAAAAAATCGGTAAGTCTTGTTCTATGTTTTTTTACAGTAAGAAAAATGAAAACAGTACTGTGGTAATTGCTAGAACAAAATGCATTAATAATCCCCATGAGTTTCCTAAGATATATTATGCTTCTTTGTACAATTACATTTTATAATTCAGTCTAATAGTTTCCTACAGATAACTTAGTCAAATCAACAGCACGCTTTAAGACAACCAAGCACCCCGAATCATTAATTACACTGCCAAAATTTTGATACTGAAAAATTTAAAACACAGCATGTCTTTTAACATTTAGACACAACTAACGCATTAAGAAATATCTCAAATTTCCTTACTGAAAACCTGTTAAGCCTTCCATTCAGAATGACAACAAAAAGTTGAAGTGGTATTCTAAAGGAAAGATTATTTACATAATAGATTAGTAGGCAGTTTACATGAAGGCATACAAGAACCAAGTGAGCCTCTTAAAGGAATAGAACATAGCCTAAATCTAGGTCTGAATTTTTTCCCCAACAAGAAAACCTTCCTCCATCAGGAGGATAGAAAAGAGACAAACACCATTGTTAAGATAGATCTTTAACAGAAAAAGTGTTTTAAAGAGAGTTTTAAATGAAATCTTCAATGACTAATTAGGAACAAAGAAAACCACCAACATTAAAAAAACAAAAAACAAAACAAATAACCTTGAAAGGCTCATGTCCAAGTAAATCACTGTCTACTCTGCCTTTCAAACAAAACAAAACACACCACTGATTAATCAATCCCGTGTCTCTACAATCACATTCTTATATTTCCTTCACACCTAAAATGTGACATACAATCTGAATTGGGGACAGGGATACAGGATAGAGACCTTAACCCCTATCAATAGATCCATCTCAGTTTAGAACGTCTTCCTGATAATTTCATTTTAAGAGACCTTTTTGAGGTCAAAAGGAAATGTCAGTATACTTATAAATGTCTGAGGAAAAAAGGGGAACAAATCAAATGACAGCTGAGAATTGAAGCCATCAGGTGTCTCTTTGAGAACTTGGAGGAACTCTCTGGAAAGGGAGGTTTTGTTTTGCACCATTTTGGCACCAATTCCTTTCTTAAAAAGGCTGAACAGCAGTCCCACCCCTAGGGCTATGGTCAGGTACACTGCTCACTGCTTTAGTAATCTCCAAACTCAAATTCTTCCACAGAAGCTTCAGTCTGGAGAAAAGGCTCATTGTTAAATCTTCTAATTTTAACCCTTCGATCTCCTCAAGCTACTATTTTACAAGTGTACAAACCCAGAGCACAACTTTTGATTTTGTGAAATATCAAGGGTACATTTTACTCTAACATAACAGCGTACTTCAAAGCACACACAAATATTACATATGAAAGCCCTCTTAAGTTTATGTAATTTTTACTTAAGATACCTGTTACTGAGCAAAATTATTTAGAATTTTTTAAATAAAATCTTCCACTACCGGCCAGTGGGATACTGAATGCCATTACTTCAAAGAAAAGGTGAAATGCTTACATACAGATACATCACTTAGGCATGATTGAAAGACCACCTACTTTCAAAGGACTACTTAAAATTTAGTCACACGAAAAAAGCACAGGAGTCGTTGGAAGACAAACACAAACTGTTGAATACTGAAGTCTATCCATCCATCTTACGTCCATTCCGAAGAGACAGAAAACCATCTGGCTTACCTTGAATAGCCATTAGAAAACACCGATCGGCCAGGGAAGTTCAAAGTCCCCAAGGAAGCCAAGTTGTCATCTCCAGATGCTTGACACCTATTCCAATTTTCTGAACCAACAGTAATTGGTGGAATGACATTGAAAATAGGCTTCTGATCCTGTTGTTGCGAAAGGGATGCTGTATTCATGTCATAGTGGTACATCTGGCCCCCAGAGGTACTCACGCCATGAACAGAAATGGCAGACATTTTATTACCAATTATATTTGCCCCAGAAAAGCTTGCCTGACAATAAACTGGGCCCAGTTTCTCCTGCTTAATTACCCCAGGGGTGCAGAGTTCAATGAAATCTTCTTTTTCTGTTTTCACTTGGGGCAGTGACACACTGTTGGGGCTTGATACGATCAGATCTCCATTATCCTTAATTTTAGGTTTAGTGTCCGGTAAAACAAGAGGCTTACAGTCCTCATTCGAGTTTCCTTCCAAAAGGAATGGATCATCCTCTCCTGCCAAAGGAGAAAGCAAACAGCTTTCATCTATCAAGAGGTCTGATCTCCAAGGACTCTCACTTGTCTCTTTATCTGGGGACCCAGAAGAAAATTCCAAATCCTGGAGTTTTTTCCTCCAAATGTCAAAGGTGCTTTGGTCTGTGGTATACAACTTCACATTGCCCCCGTTGGTGCCAGTCTGGCCCTTCAAATTTTGCTGTTCTGAAGAGACATCAGAGAGTGTTTTTGGAAACTCCTTCTCTGTGGGGGCAGCAGCAACAGCAACGGTTGCTGAGCTCTTGGGGTTCTCGGGAACACTGGTCGACCTATTGAGGTTTGCGATGCTTTCTTCCAGAAGCTGAAAGTCTGTTTCCCCAGAGGAAAGGCTGATTTGGCCCTGCTGTGGGAATCCCAGCTCATTTCCCATTACTTTTGTTTCTGTCTCTCCCATATACAGTCCCATTGAGAGCGAAACTGCCTTGGACAGATCCGGCTGCTGTGCATTGCTTCCTGAGCCTTTTGGAAAATCCACCAAAAGTCTTTGCTGCTTGGAGTCTGACTGAGCAACAGCAGCCAGTGACGGTGAAGATGCAGAAACCTTCACAGAAGCTCCTCCCCTTAGGGTTTTATAGAAGTCCATCACATTTCCCCTCTCCCGACCAAGCACACTGCTAGAGATTTCTTCTTTACTGGGGGGGCTTAATGATTCCTTGGAGTCCATCAGAGAATATCACCAGCTACCAGGGGGAAAAAAGAAAAAAAAAAGAAAGGTGGGGGAGACATAATAAGCTATAAAGTCACATTATCTCAGTGATCTGATTAGTAAGAGCCAGTTAAATGAACCTTTTAGTTAACTCTGACTCTTAATTCCTTGTTTAAAGTAGCTTCTGTCTTCCAGAATAAAAAAATCCGCATCCCCTGCCCCCATTCAGTGTGGCACATTTAAAAGCACAATGCAATTCAATTGCACAGCGGAGGGCAAAATTGTATCAAACTAAGCTTGGCTATTCATCCTGCCACTCACAGAACTGTAACTTTGTTAATCACAGACATTATAACTCATTACATCTGATTATCCTAAAGGTTCAAACTGATGTCAAAGTATTTAATTTAAAAAGAGTACGATCATTAAAATTCCTACTTCCTTTCAATCAGTCAAGGCTGTTTGCTTTTCTGAGAACCCATACACATAACATTTGCTAATTACTATTTTAGAATTCTCTCTCAAATCGCTCCCAAACTGGCCTCCTACCTGCTAGTCACACATCCAAACCTTTCAGTACAATCTATGATGAACCACGCACATTTTTAAAAAAAAATAAACAATGATGATCTGCTCATCTTCCAATACCATAAAAAGGACACGTATATTTAACCCATATTTCTTACTAAATGTGTCTGTTTCAAAGTGCCTGCCTTCTTCAAATTTTGGACACAGGAAATGAAATATGTTCTATACAGGCCAACTAAAATTTGGATTTTAAAAAGCAAAAGAAAGTGCAGCAGCTTCTCGCTACAAGTTTAGCTTACTTAAAAACAAATATAACTCCCTCAACCTTTACAAAACAATAGACTCCTAATGAAGCTTTTTTTCAAAATTGCTTAAGACCTTCAGTAGGAAACACTATTTTATCCCTAAGATTTTTCCCTTTCCATATAAAGAGGTACTGAAACAGAAAAAGCAACTGTGAAATCACGTTCATACAAACGCAAATAATACCCAATGAAATGCTCAGAATAATTTTCTCGTGTTCTAAACCTTCACCAATCCCAATTCGGAGGCTGTTCTCCAGAGTCTTGGGTTGCTAGTATATTGTTTCTTATCACGATGTTATTAAGAGGCAGCCCAAGACTTTGATAAGCAGATCTGGGACATGACAGATCCTATGCAATGGAAGGAAACTTCTGCTGTGCGGAGAGACCTTAAGCATAAACTTCAATGGCCCTCACGGGAAGTGCAGTGTGATGAAGGTGGAGACGGGGCTGGGAATCTGCCCCTACACATCTTGAGGGTAAACTGCTCATCTCCCCGCCCCTCCGCGGTGTTTCTCGGATAAGGATCTGTAAACACAAGGTATCAAATGGAGCCTAATGAATTTCCACGCGGCTTTGACAGCTGCCTTCCAACTCGAAACCAAAACAATACTTCAAAAAAAAACGAAACAATCCCTCAAACCACTTTATCCCCCATTTTAAATTGCAAGTAACTGTCACATTCACCGGCCTAAATGAACCGTGCCAAGGGGTCTTAAGTGGTATTACAAGGAGGCAGTTACCAAGCCTGCAGCCCCAAACGTCAAACTAGCGCTTGACCACAGAAGGATTCCGGCTAGGGAAGGTCTTTTTTAAAAGGGGCCACTTAGAAGCGTCAGGCGCGCAATGATGCCAAGCACTGAAGAACAAACCCTCTCCTGGGGGAGAAAAAAAGTGCAAGGGTAAAAGAAATGTGTCCAGACCTGTTGAGTTCTTTCTCCGACACGCCCACTTCTACCAGATAACGCCAGCCCTGGCCGAAGTCTCCAAGTTGCAGGCTGTCAGCCCCCTGCGTGTGTACACTCACACACACACGCTCTCTCTCTCTCTCTCTCTCTCTCTCTCTCTGAGCGCGCGCGCACACGCGCGCGCGCGCACACACACACACACACACACACACACACACCACACATCCCTGCGCGCCCTCCAGAAAGGAGACGCACTGGAGCCTCGACAGAAACCCTGATCGCGCTCGGGCGCACTAGGGTGGAGTGGAAGTATTCGGTCGAGGAGCATTCAGACCCGGCTCGGTGTTCACCGTAAAAAAGAAAAAAGAAAAAGAAGAGAAAAAAAAGGGAAAATGACGGGTGTTTGGGCGGCCCCCTGGGAGAGCACGGAGGGGGGACTTGGGGCGCCGGGAGTGGAGAAGCCAGAATTCCGCGCCCGGAAAGCGGAGCACTGCAAGCCGGGGCAGCTCGGAGAGGCTCCGCTCGCACCGAGCTCAGGTTCCTCCCCCTTCAGCCCGACCCGGGCACCGCGGCCGAGGGAGAGGAAGAGGCCAGCGCTGTCACCCGCGCGCTGCCCTTTCGTCACCGCCACCCGGCCCTCGCCAGCCCCCACCCCCACTCCCCGAGGCTAATAAAAGTTTGCAGGCTCCCGCCGCGGCCCCCGAGCCGGCCTCGCGTCCCCGGCCCGCACCTCGGGGGAGCGAGCCCCGGCCCTTCCCCACCTCTTACCTCTGGTAGAGGCGCTGCTCACCCGCCACCGTCCGCAGCTCCCACCGCAGCCGAGATAAACAACTTAGCGTGTGAAAGCAGGAGCAGCAGGAGGGAGAGATTTTTTTTTTTTTTCTAAAAAAAGGAAGTAAACAGCCGCCCCCTTCTCCATGGGGGGGAGGGGAGAGCCCCTATTTGAGAAAGTCTCCCATTTCCCGGCTGACAAGCCAGCCCCCCACCCCGTGCCCGTCCCCGCGAGCCGGGCTCCCAGGCGCGCGTCCTCAGTCCCGGCGCCCCGCCGCTTCGGCCGCTCCGGCTGTGGCGTCTCCTTCCACCCACTAGAATCCGTCCCCGACGGGCGGGCAGTGACTCGGGCTCCAGTCACGGACTCGAGCTCGCAAAATGGAGGAGGAGGCGGAGGAGGAGGGGAGGGAGCGCGGACACGCGAAAGGGCCGCCCGGCCGCGGCGAGCGAGAGGGACCGATCGGGGGGCGGGCGGAGGCGGCGCCACGGCGCGCACACACTCGCACACACACGCGCTCCCACTCCACCCCCGGCCGCTCCCCGCCCGAGGGGCCGCGCGGCGGCGGGGAACGGTGCAACCTGTTGGCGAAGCTAGGCAACTGCAGGGGCGGCCGCAGCCCCCGCCCCCACGCCCTCCGCGCTGGCCCCCGCCACCCCGGCCCCGACGGCGCCTGAACGCCCCCGACCCCCGGCATTGCCCCGACCCTAGCGGCCGGCCGCCGCCCCCCACTCCCCGAGCGCGCGGGACTTCTCGCGCCCCCACCCCCCAGAGAAAAGGGAGAGGCGGCGGCAGCGGCCAACCTGGTCTCTCTGGGGCGCGCTTGGGAGGGAAGCCGAGTTTCTCTAGTTTCTCTTCTCGATGCCTCCTTCCCGCCCCCGCCCAGCTCCGCGACTCCCGACCCACTCCGGAACGGGCCCAGTCCCCCGGCGGCAAGCGCCGTCAGCGCCCCTGCGGGTGACAGCGGGCTGTCTGGGGCGGGGCGCGGCCCGCAGCAGGGCCGCGGGAGTGGTCCGCGCCGCCGCCTCGGAGCCGAGTTGCGCGAAGTGTGTCACTTAGCACGGGGCTTACGAGGGTTGCAAGGAAACGGTGCCGCAGCGTCTCGGCCGCGCTCGGGGCCGGACAGCCAGACACGCCCTCTGGGGAGGCTTAAGGAAGGGAGGGCAGAAGAGGGGGTCGGTGCGTACATACTCTCGACTCGGAGGTAGTCGCGTGCCGGCAGGTCCCCCACCGCTGCATCGTCTGGGCGGCCCCGTCTGCAGCCGCCGCCGCCGTCGCGCTCTCCCACAGGGAGAGAAGTTGCAAAGCAGAACCCACCCTCCCCCGCGCTCCGACCGTCCCCCACCCTCTTCCCCGAGTCTGCGAGGCGGCGGCGGCGGCAGAAGGAGGCGCCGCCTGCCAAGTTCAACCCCCACCCCTCCCTCCCTGCTAGCGCGCTCACACTTGAAGGAAGTTGCACGCCAAATGCAAAACCTCCGGCGTGCTGAATTTCTTTGCACTTATTATTATTATTTTTAAGGAAAGCAGGGGGTGGCAGGCCTAAAAGCAAGTTGCAAGCGAAACAGTAAGTTGCTTGCAAAGTACGCCCTCCCTCCCCCGCAAACTCCTGACCTCTCCTTCTACCCCCTCCAGGACCAGTGTCCAAGTTTCCCGTGAAGGCCCCTCACCCGAATCTTGACATTTGCTGCACTCCACTAAGTGCGTCACCCACCCTTTCGTGTGCACAGGACCCCTACCCCTCCAAACAAAACAAAACACACGCAGCTTTAAAATGTCAGCATTTAACTCCCTCCAGCTGTTCCCGTTACGCGCCTCCCCCTCAGTCCGAGGGAAACACGTGGCCTGTCCCCAAGGAGAGGGGCGTGGGGCTAGGGGAGTCCGCGCGGGAGACGCCCGCCCCAGCCCCCTCCCCCAGCTCGCCGCGTCCGAAGGGCTTGGGCTTTGCCCGGACCGAACTTCCTACCTTGTGCGACACATATTATGATTTTTGTGACTCGGGGAAAGGTTGTGCTGTGTTGCTTTAGGGTTTGGGGCGGTAACTTTTGCGCCCCCACAGGTGACAGCTCTTGCCAGCTCCTGACGGGGGCGGAGGCTGTCGCAGCTCCACCTAATCCCTGCCCCGGCGCTCGGCAGCAGCCACTCACTCCTCAGGCAGCGCTCAGACGCTATCCGTGGCCACCTCTGCTCTGACTTCTTGAAGAGTATTGGGGAAACGCGGGCCGGAAGCCGCTCCCCGCCATCTTGGTAAAGGACGGTGACGCTTGCCCGGCCTCGCGTCCACCATCTTGGCAAGGGTTCTAGATCGCGGGCTCCGGAAGAAGTCCTCTGGCTTCTGAAGGGTAGAAACTGCCCCATGTGTTGTCCGTCGTGAAAGGAGAGAACTAAACATTTTAGTTACTCGCTTGTTCGGAGACGACCTACTCGGGCCGCCTCCAGACCATTCTCAGGCCGCCATCTTGGAAAAGAAAGAGCTGCCCTCTGCCTCAGAAAAGGGGACCAAAACCTTTGCCAACACAGAACCCTGAGCAACCCAGTTGTTAACAGAACCCCCTTATGTATCTAGAAGAGATGACTCCTCTTTTCTTTTCCCTTGGCGCAAGTCAGCTGGAGGGAGGCCCTTGCCTTGGGTGCTCAAAGGGGACACAGAATTTACTTCAAGAACGCTACTTTGCCTACTTGGCGAGTTTTTCCACCTTAGAAGCCCCAGTTACTAAAATCAAGGTTCTTGCATGGATTGGGTCCCCAAATCAACAGTTTCATGGGGAAAAAAAAACAATACCCAAATTTAATATCGTATGCGTATTTTAAAAGTGGGTTCAACAACTCATACCAATATGATTATCCTAATATGTCTACTTAAAAGTTATGCTAGGAATTGTATATATGAATACCTTATAAAAATATAACAATTTGCATATATATGTAAAGAGACAGTAACAGATACCTAAAAGAAAACTTCTCCCCGCTACATAAACCTATCTCAATTGAATCTCTGCTCTAAGATAACAATCCACTTCATCTCTTACCTCTTTAAATTCGGGTTGGGTATTATGTTTTTAAACAATACTTGACCGTACAGGAGTCCCCTTTAAGTTTCTCCCCACTCATTTTGTCTGCAGGTCCAGCAGATCATCTTGAAATGGAAAAGGACATTGTTTTAGGTTAAAAATTGTTACTGAAAACCCTTTCAATTGGGCAAAAGGGTGAAATTTTCAGTGGTTTAAATATGTCTGTTAATTTTGTAATTTCCTGGAAAAAATTCCACATCCTTTAGCCTTTCACATTCATCTGAAAGCCTGCATAAACTGTAGATTAACCTAGTGTCTGTCATGGTTAGAATTGTTAAGCTTTGTGGCTAATGTTTATTGACCATTCTGTGCATCGTTTTTTTTTTTTTTTTTAAATCATTCCCATTGAAATAATCCAAACCTGACTCCCAGATTACTCTTCCAGAACATAATTACATCATGCCATGTTCCTGCTCAAGTATCTACAATAATTCCCTTCCATTGTATAGAGATCCCAACTCCCATTTTGAGATTTAAGACCATTAGTTTTCACCTGCCCATTTCTTGAAGGCAAAGCCTCTTAGCTGATGCAACTGGACTCATATTTAATTAAACTAAAAATTCAGTTAAAGCAGAGGAATTATTTTTTAAAATCATACTTGCAAATGTTAAGTTTTAAAACCTAAAACTGAACATTTATGTCATACTTCTGTGAAAGCTTTTGTGAGCCCACTGACTGGAGTTCCCTGTCTTCATTTGTGTATAAAATATTCCCACATTGCATCAGTACAGCACAGCAGTTACAAGCAGACTGGCTGGCTGACCTCCACCACTAGGAGGAATATAACCTTAGGCAAGCTAATTCTTTGTGCCCCAGTTTCCATCATCGGTAAAATGGGGATGATAATAATACTAACCCAAGTTACTAGAAAGATCAAATGAGTTTCAAGTATGTGAAGTGCTTAGACAAATTCCTGGGACATATTAAGTGTTTAATCAGCAGCAGTCATTATTATAAATATATATATATATATATATATATATATATATATATATATATATATATAACTATTTTCTCCAGTTTCCAAATTGGAGCAAGAAATTAAAAGTACTTACAAATATATGTGAGTGTAGATTTCTAAATTTGTATGATTTAGCCCCCCTGACCTCACCCCAATCTGTTAAAATTGGCTTGCATACACCTGATTTGACAGTGATTGTTTATATAGCATCTTTCCATTTAGATTTTCTAGAACAACTACTTCTTTAATCCTAGTTCATCATTTAATGAATTATTTAAATTAATTAATTATAATAACAAGTGTAAATGGAATATGTTTTGGGGGAAAAAAACAGAAGGAGCCGGTGTAAACATATAGGTTAACTGGAGGGAGCAGAAGTGTGGGGAGTACAAGAAGTAACCTTGGCTTCAGTGTTCAGCATTCCCTAGGCATCAGTCAGTATGTTTTCCAGGGAGAATGGAGGACTTGAATTAGTTGAGATGAATGCATTGAGTAGTGTCAAGAGGAATCCATCCTGTTGAGGAAAGGGCATGGCATATACAACATCCATTCCCACCTCTATCATTGTTTATCACATATATTTCCTTTTACATAAGGATACCTCCTACAGCCCATGAGTCTTTGTCATGGCTCTATTTTCCACCTATTCTGTCTCTTCTCCCCCACCCAACACGCACACACACACACATACACACACACTTTAACTCTATAATAGTAAATGTAAATTCGCATCAAATAAATACTTATCACATTTATGTGTATTAATAATTTTTAATACGATTATTGCATATGTTAATTTTATATTAAGGCAACACAAGTGACTTTTGTGGGTTGTCAAAACTTACTTTAAAAAATTGTTTCGGCAGCTATCATAGCTATTAGATGCTTCTTTACAATAATATCTTGACTTTTCTTACAATAATAGTTCTATTCTTGTTTAACTTTGTGAGGTAAGAGGTACAAGAGAAAACTCAGCTAAGCTTTAAATGTCCCATCTCTTTCTGCCTCAGTATTTGCCTTTTACACCAGACATGTCTGTTATAAACAATTCACACTTAGTACAGCAAGTTCTTAATCATAATGAATTCCACTTTGGTACTTCTCTTTGTAATTGGAATTAACATTCCCACATGAACTGGGAAATGCTAAATTGTTACCAGCATCCCTGGTGTTTTGCTGCTTCTCATAATGCTTTCAATGATTTCATCATAAGCAACCTAAAATATCACAATTTGTGCTCATAGGCATGACATGCTCTGTGGATGTCCTGTTAAATCTATATTCTTTATGCTGACAGAGCTTAGTTTGAGTAGTACCTGATTCAAGAATGAGGTAAATATTGGCAGATAAATGAGGGAGATGTTGAAATAAGCAAGAACCTCATGTTTTTTGAGTTTGGAGACATTAGATCAAGCACACTGGATGATTGTAACAAATATTATGTACTTTGTTTTGCATTTGTGGCATTTGTGGCTGGCCATTATGTCATTAGCTTTCTTCCTCTTCTGATTTAATCTCCTTTTCTGTCCCATGTTCCTTTGGTAGAGATTGTTTCAATCTGCTCCATTTCTAGGTGGAATCCATCAGTGAATTTTTGAGAACCTACATTTCCATTTTGGTGCTTACACGTTATTTATTTATTAGGTCATGCTGGGTTATGTTTTGTTTTTAAGCTAATTCAGAAATAGTGGAGTTTAAAAGATCAAAACACCCTTGGTATAAGAATCCCTTAACAAGATATGAATGTATTTGATATCAGACTCTGGAGTGTTACAAAAGACATTTGTTACATTTTTAGAAAACTTTATCTTGGTATTATTCAATTAAATTTTCTCTAGCCCCCCGTTTAATTTTCAATATAAGACCTGGGTTTGAACTCCTGTTTTGCCACTTAACTGAATGAGCTGGGGCCAGTCATTTGCTCCTTTGTTTTTCTATCTGTACAGGAAGGATAATAATATCTACCCTACCTATCATCTCACAGGAAATCTGTAAGGCTCAAATGGAACGATGCATACAAAAAGGGGTTTTTAAACATCAAGTTTGGTTCAGAAAACAGGCAGAGACTTGCAGAATTTTTGCATCATCAGTTCATCACAACAAAAATGATTACTAATTTTATTGAGAAATTGTCATTGCCTCTCACATTCCCCAGACAATCTGTGCAATGGGCAGCTTAAAAGTTTAAGCAGAGGAGTGACAATTCAGTAGAGAGCTGGCGCCAGCTGCATGAGCTTGCAAGAGGCGACTTAAATTTTCAGGAATTTTTCAGTCACTTGTTCTAGCCAACATGAAAAACTAAGCTATTTATAAACTTACAGTTAAATAAAATATTCGAAAAATGAAGGTAATAAATGCTTAAAACTTCATTTTGTAATTATTTGACTACATTTTGCTACTATGATTTAAAGTTATCTCCCTCTGTTCTTAAAAATGAATGTACTATATAGTGATAGGATACAGCATATCTCATCCAACTCTGCATTTGGAAATGTTCTTTTGATAGTTTGCAATCCACCATGGTGGAGTATTTACACTAAAGAAATGGGAAAACTACAAATCAGAGCTCGATTTATTTTGTTGATTGTCTAAACTTAAGAAACTGATAGGAAAAATTTTAATAATACAAGTTAAATTTTAAAACTGTGTTTGTGAAAAATGCAAAAAATTAAAGAAACATTTTTCTAGCAGTTGAAAACTGTTACCTGATCAACAAAGTAGTCTCTCCCATCGTGGACAAACGAGTATTGTCCCCATATACAACTTTGTTGTTTCTCTTTCATCTTGCTTGTTAATGTAAAAAACATCAACCGGCATTCATGTTTGAGCTTCAGTGTCTTGAATGACTTCTTTGTTAAACTGGATTTTAATAAAATATTTATTTACGGTCTGCTTTTGCCAAACATGGTTGAATTCCAACTGTGGGTTGACAATGGCTGCGAGAGTTTGGCAAAAGTCACTGAAATCATTCTGTGAAAATCAGTGGGCAATATAGAATTTATGATAAAGAGTGTTACCTCTTTTTTTTTTTTTGGTAAATTGTGTGTTACACATCTTTTATATCAGCAAAATGTGTAATGTATAGACACATAGATACGCCCATACTCCCTCCCGCCCCTTGCCTGGATAGCAGTTGTTAAACATTTATCCGTGTGCTAATGGACATAGTTTAGTATTTGTAAAGATCACTCTGCAGTGTGGAGCCTGGGTGGTAGGAGCTCAGAGAGGAGGCAGGGAGAACAGTGAGGAGGCAGGTGCATAGGTCCAGAGAAAGAGGGAGATTCGTACTGGGTGGTGACAGTGGAGGTGAGAAGCTAGGATCCATTGGATAGCGGGAGCATTTTGGAGGCCAAAGGCAGGCAAACCAGTCATTCAGTAGCTCTATGGAAGGCCTGCCCCCTGCCCTGCTAAAGGAAGGCCATGTGGTGAAGACTAGGAAGCCTCAAGGGTTGAAGGAAGGGAGTACATAGAAAGCCGTACCTGAGAAAAGGAGCTGGGTGCTGGATGTAGAAGGAGGAAAGGAAAGAGAGGCAGTTCCAGCGTTTAAATAAATATCTTTGAAGCACATAGAGAAAGTTAGGCTTGATTGCCTTACAGCGGGAGTGGGGAGGGGAAACCCCAAAAGACAGTAACATGTCATAACTGGAACTCACAGACTCAGAAGTTTTCTTACTTATCTAGACATTGTATTAAGATTTTTGCCTACATAGCGGGATTATTTGTTCATCCCAATGCCTTGATCCTATCCCAGTGTTCGGTAGACTTTTGTTTTTTTCTTAGCATATGTCCATTTTAATTACAAAACTCTCACCCAGTCACCCTGTGCTGCACAGATAGTGCTGCCTCTTTTATGCTTCTGATGACCTTGTTCTCAGTTTTTCTTTGTTATATCATAAATAAGGGCATGATCATAAGGCACCCTGCTGTATTGCCTGAGAGGTAACAGTAAGCTCTGGCTACCACTGCTCTCCCTGCTGCTTCCTTTGCAACAGACAACCTATACTCCACATTATAGGTTGTATGTTTTGGTTATAACATTTTACAAGAGAGGTTATTAAATTTTATGGAATTTCTAAAATGGTAAATGTTTTTGCAAAAGAACGGACTCCCTCTTCCCATTCACCAACCCTATGGACCAGAGAAAGGAAAAATTCTCAACTAAACAGCTACCGATGACTGACACTTTGAGGCTTCAATTTGGATATAGCGATTTGGTTTCCTTTGGGTCTTCCCTATCTACCTGTGTTATTGATGGTTTCAATTCATGGAATCATTATTAATAGAAGGGACTTTCTGAACTCATTTTCTTTCCCATTCATTCATTTATTCAGCAAAATACAATTCCTTCAACAAAATAGCAACTACTACATATTAGGCCCCAGTATAAGGCAAGAGGGATATAAAAACCATTAAGTACAATATTTACTTCGGAGGAAATGGAGACAGATACAGTAATAAGTCATCCTCAAACAATGCAGACTTGTGTGAGCAATGTAGAAATGTGTGATACATGCATAAAGTACTACATATGTACCAAGAAGTCATCTGGGTGTTTAAGAATAGGGAGGTAGGTGTGGATGTAGAGATGGTAATCGGAGTGCTTTGGAGTAAGCATGACTGATTTGAATTATGAAGGGTCTCTTCCAGGTAATTTGGTTATTTCTGACAGAAGCAATACTTATAAAGAAAGCTTGTCATTAGTGTTCTAGCATGGGGTTTTGGTGCATTTAAAAGAAACCCAAATGTGAAAGCAAAAAGGAAGTTCATTGATTTACTTAAAAATCTAGAGGTTGTCAGGTTCAGGCATGGCTGGATCCAGGGGCTCAAATGATGTCAAAGGGTTTGGACTCTCTCTTAGCTTTACTTTCCTGTTTGGGCTTTATTCCTGAGAAGACTATCTCCACCAGATAGCCTACAGAGCCTTGATTTAAAACTTCCTACCAGCTTAGTAACTTCAATAGAAAGAGAATTCTTCTTTTCTACGAATTTTTGTGCATGCTTCTGGGAGGGCCTTCATTAGTGTAGTTTGGTCACATGCTCATCCCTGCACCAATAACTATGACCAAGTGATGTAACGGATGTATATAGTCTGATCAGCAAAACCTAGGTGGCGTTCTCACTACTGACATTTAAGAGTGGGGTAAAATGAGAGAGAAAGAGAGAGAAGAGATGCTCACTACAGTAGCTATTTATCAAAATATTACCAGTGATATACACATCATATTTTATACTTTAAGGGAGTTAGTAGTGACTAAAATGTTTGCCAGCAATGGAAATAACTCTGAAAGTTAGGCATAGCTGTTACGGGTCTTACTGATTTCCCTTCCTGACTTTAACAGAAAAAGAGAATGCAGATTTGTACTTTAAAATTTTTAAGTAGTACACACATGGATTGACTATTGCTTTACAGAAATAGTACTTCTACTTAATTGGGCCCTTTTCAGGTGATATAGTGATGTTTACAACTTTGAAGCTCGTTTCATAATCTTTTGCACAAGGAGTTTGTCCTGCCTGACGATGATTCTAACAAACACGATAGCATAGAGAAGGCTGCTGTGAGCTTCTGCCTACTTATTTTGCTACTTCTATCTTGACAATCTGAATGTCACGCAAATGTCTCCAGCCTGGGCACTGGGCAGGCAAGAAGCCAGAACCAGTAATAGAAGCAGGAGGCACTCTGTGAATACTTGCTGATTAATTTTAGCTCCATAGGCCTGATGGGTTTTCCATCCCTATAATTACCATCAGCAAATAGTTGTTGAATGATGTCCAGCATATTTTTATTCCTCTTTCCTTGGTCCTGATTTTCATTTTCTATTTTACCTCTCTGTGATTTCATCCCATGTGCTTCTGTTCATCACACCAACAGAGCCTCTTTGATCAGTTTCTAATTGCTTAATTGTATTCCATCTATGAGATATCTCTACCTATCTAAATTTATTTTTTTATGAAATAATAATAAGTTCTCTCTGGCACTAGTGAGGGGATAAACTGTGAAAAAAAATAGGTTACTAAATGAATATTCTGGTAGTATATTTCATACATGCTTTATAAGTCAGGTTTTTTTTCATTATATTATTAGAAATAATGCCTAATACGGCTATATGGCCTGACTAGGTCACTCTATAGAGCAAATGGAGAACAGTGAGGAGTGAGGGTATAAGCTTTGAATATGACAAGGGGGAAAGATTTTACAGAAGGAAGATCAGGGGCTTCCAAGAAAACTGGTTATCACTGTGTAGATAGCATTAGAAGATTGAAACATATCTTTAGATAGATATTACTTCTGCCTTAAAAAAAACTTTAAAATAATCCATGCTAAAATATACATGCTTATTTTAAAAATCCAACCATTAAATGAGAGAAATGCATAAAGTCAAAAGCGAAAACCCCCTCCCGCACACAATCCCATTTTGCAGCTATAACTATTTTTAAGTCGGTGTGCATCCTTTTAGAACCTTTTTGTCTATGCATGTATACACACACTATTTTTTAAGTGGGATTTTACTATGCATATTCCTCAATTTTATTCATCAAATGTTTTTGGACATGTTTCCATGTCAATATTTTCGGGTAATAGCAGCATAGGTATCTATTGTTGGCTATATTATAATTTATTTAAACTTTTCCTTGTTGATGAATAAATATTTGTTTCCAGTTTCTCACTATTGGAAGCCATGCTGCAATGAACACCCTTGTGGCTATATCTTTGCACCATTGTGAACGTATTTCTGTAGTATAGAATTAAAATTACTCAGGCAAATGTAATTGATAACAAATCATCAAGCGCCCAAATGTGCCACATTAGTGGGCTTATTGAAAATATGCTTGTCCATTACCAGCTCATTTTCTACTTTCATATTCCTTTAGGCATTCTAGAAAAATTCAATTAGAGGAAGAGTCATGGACAGCTGTGCCAAGCAGGCTTCTGCCTGAAGACCCTCACGTGTTGCTTAGGGACCCAGTTTTGCTAATCCATCCTTATGCTAACTGTATTATAACTTCAAGACGATTGGTTTATATATGAACTGGGAAGAGTCACCTGAAAGGGATCATTTAGGGATACCACAATGATTGTGATGACCAACATCCATCCTCTGTGAGTGTCTTCTATGTCCTCTATGAGGACCAGATGGTGCGTAGATATTGTTTTGCCCGCCGTGCATCTACTCTCCACATATGGTACTAGAATTTCAATTTTCCTTTGGAAAACTATCCTTTCCCCAACTTCAGTCCATATATTTGTGGTGGGATTAGCCCCATCCCAAACTCTATGGATGGGTCAGGCCTGTCCTATCAGAGACTAAGTTTAGAGATGGGTATTTAACAGGCAAAAATGAGTCTTCCTTTTAGGTCCTCTGGGACTATTCAGAAACATGCCCTTTTCAAACTGATAAAATGCAAGTTTGGAGAACTGTATTGTACCACTTAGAACTTCCAATGCAGTGAGGGTGGTAAAAAAAAAGGGGGGGTGGGATGGGGGAACCAAAGAGATCTGGAAATAGATCCCCAATAATAAAATTTGGATGTCCAGATCCTGAGACTAGGGCTACCCCTAGACTTCAACATTACAGATTCTGATAAATTCCTCCTCTCCCTTCTCACCCTCCCCATTCTTCTGTTTCCTTTTTTCTTCTCTTCCCCTCCCCTCACCACTACTACTTCTCCTCTCTCTGCCTCCTCCTCCTCCTCCTCTTCCTCCTCCACCTCTTCCTCCTTCTTTTTCCTTCTCCTTCTTCTTCCTCTTCTTCCTCTTCCACCTCTTCCCCTTCCTCTGCTTCTCCTTCTCTTTCTCCTTCTCCTTCTTTTCCTCCTTCTTCACCTCAGCCGGTTGGAATGACCTCTTTAACACTTGCATCTGAAATGATCCTGACATAAAAATTCAAGGTCTAAAACATGGGTGCTGCTCCTTCTGAAACAAAGACACAGGCTAAGGTTACAGGGCATCTAGGGTGACCCTAAAAGAGAAGGGGAGGCCAGAGAGAGAAGCCAGTTGGATGTCTAAAAATAAACTTTACTTTCTTCAAGAGTTTGGCTACAGCTTCCTGTTAATGATTAACTAGGTGAGATGTCCAAACTGTTTCTTTAAAACGTATGTACATAAGTGAGACTATCAACCTCAGTTCATTCTGCCTCAAATTTTCATTTTCAATTAATATAGAAATTGCTTCTCTATTTTAGGCTATGCTTTAAAAGAAAAAAAAAAAACCTCAGTTAATACTCCAAAAGAAATGTTTTACTTAGTTCCTCTTTAGGACAGCCTAAATTATTACTCTGCTTTCCATATCAACGCAGTCGTATATTTTATTGCTTTATTTAGAGGAGACTTGATAATATATTAACTTAAATACAGTTTCTGTAACTACGGTCTAGTGAAGTATGTACTAAAATATTTTAACATCTTCTTATTTGTTTTTGATACTCAAAGCAGATAGCTGAAGAAAAAACTCTGCTAATATAAAAATATCAATCCCTTAGTTGAATTACATCCACAACGCTTAACACAAATATTGCTAATGTTTTACATATATAAGCTTTACACTTCTCTTTCATCCATTTCAGGGAAAAAAGGCATGAATAGGAATATCATTAATTTGATTCAGTAAACATTTATTTAGCTATTAATAGCTCCAGCTCAGTCTGAAATAGACTTGAGACCCTACCTCTTAGTAGACATGTGTCTTCAGGCAAGTTACTTAACCTCTCTGAATCTCAATTTCTTTATCTGAAAAATAAAGGTAATAATAGTATTTGCTTTGTACAGATTAAATAAACTACTCTAAAAACCCATAAACTCTGACATTTCATAAGCGCTGTTATATTACATGATTATTGTCACTAAACCCTGTGCTAGGAACTGGCAATGTAAGGAAACCAACAAATCACAATCTCTGCAGAAAGTGAAAAGGACAGGTAGGCATACCCCAATTAGAGAACACACACACACACACACACACACACACACACACACACCCCAGTAGGTTCCTTTAAACTAAACGACTTTCCTCTTTATATGATGAATTGCAAAGTGAGACTCACTGAGCACCTGCTGGGGTTTTTGTAAAAGAAATTCAGCCACTACCTGGACATTTTCACTATATGATTTATCAGGATCCCCACAGCTCTGGGGTCCTATAATTCTATAAACCACACAAGTTACATATCCCTGTGGGATCTGATCATTATGAAACCCAAGAGAACCATAGATTTTCCATATCCAACTGAGCATGCTCAAATAAAGAAAGACATTTAAAAGCGAGGAGGTTGATCTCATGCTCTTTAACCAGCAATATTCTATAGCCAAAAGAATGAAAAGCACAAAGAAATGGAATGATTTGTCTGTAGTGTGACTGACTTGCCAAGGAACCAAAATGAACATGCAAGCTTTCCTAACTCCTAGCTGAGTTCTCTACACACTAAACACAGTGATATATTAATCTTCACATGTCAATATTGACTTTTTATGAATTTATTGCTGGTGATGTGTCAACCCACAAATTCATTTGTTTACTTATATCCATGCCATCAAAAACCCTTTCACTTTGCCATCAAAGTTTGTATAACATAGTAAGACAAAGCGTAGAGCGAGGCAGCAGAAGACTGGGTTTTGATTTTGGCTTTGGGACTCTTTCCTGCTACACACCCCCACTACCAGGGATACAAGTGACTAGCCACCTGATGTTGGCTTCTGCAGCCTCTGAGGGGAGAGAGCCAAGTGCTCTCAAAGTCCTCATAGTATTCCTAACGCTCTTACTGGGGCTGGGCCAACAATAGGGGTTCAGAAGGGTGTGTGTGTTCGTTTTGTTCAACTGAGAATGTGCTTCCAGTAGCTTTTCTGAATTATAACATTAATGGGCCTCATCCTTCATTATCTTCCATCTAGAAGCAGCATAGTGGTTAAGGGTACCAGCTCTGGGGCCAAATTGCCTGGGTTTGAATCTGGTTCTCCACTTGTTACCTATGTGACCTTGATACTTCCTAACCTCTGTGTGCCTCAGAGTCCTTACCTGTAACCTGAGGGAAGACAATAGTACCAGCCTCAGGAATGTTGTGAAGACTGAGTTCTTATATATAAAGTGCTGAGAACATAGCCTGGCGATGATAAGCAATAAATACATGCTAGTTGTTTGTCTTGTTTTTGTGGATCATTCATTTGCTCATAGGATAATCTTTGTGTTTTTTTTTCATTTTTTTAATGTTTATTTATTTTTGAGAGACAGAGAGAGTGAGCATGAGCAGGGGAGGGCAGAGAAAGAGGGATACACAGAATGTGAAGCAGGCTCCAGGTTCTGAGCTGTCAGCACAGAGTCCGACGCAGGACTCAAGCTCACAAACTGCGGGATCATGACCCAAGCCGAAGTCGGATGCTCAACGGAGTGATTCACCCAGGTGCCCCACTCGTAGGATATTCTGAAGTAGACTTTAGGTATGATACGGACTTAGTAAAAGGTACATGCGTTGTATGCAACACAGTCACAGACAGGACCAACTGGGAGCCAGTGGTTGAAGTGGTATTCGTTGCTTGGTCCATTCTCCTCCTTGGTTAGACTACAAATAGCTTGTTTTTCCTACCTGCCACCCCCCCCACTTATCTTTACTAGTATCCAGGTGTCCCTTACTTTTCCTAGCTCTTCCTTCCAAGTATGACATCTCACCCAGTCTTCCCTGCTTTGACCCTCCCTGGTGTTTTATTTGGGCATCCTTTATAATGTTGTTCCCAATGGAGTTGTCCATGAAATCATTTGGTAATTCATTTAAAGTACAGATAACTGGGCACCACCTCAAACCTACTGAACAAATCTCTAAATGGAGAGCCCAGGGATCTATCTTTATTTTAGTCTTTAGTTGACAGGTAGCATGGTGTGTTTTTCAAGAAAACAACCAGGGAGCCGGGCTGCCTAGGCTACTTGCTAATTGTATGACTTTGGGCAAATTATTTAATTATTTGTCTTACTATCTTTAACTGTAAAATGGGGATTATAAGAATACTTGTAAGGTTGCTATGAGAATGCATGAGATAATGCCTCTTAAAACAATGTACGGAACTTTATAAACATTTAGTAAATGTTAGCTGTTTCTTTTCTCTTTCTCTTTTACTTTCTCTTCTCTCTTACCTTCCCACCCATCTTCCCTTCTTTGATTATTGCCTTCTTTCCTTCCAACAAACACACATTGGTCATCTACTCAGGGCATGACTTTGGGGACCTAGAGATGAATTAGATGTGATTCTAGTCCTTGATGGGGTTATAGTCTAATGGGGGAAATAGACACATAAACAAATAAATATAATTAAGTGTTCCAGGTGCTCCAACAGATATATTTACAGAATATAAAATATTTACAGTTATTTTCTTAGAAAGGAGAAGAGGTTGAGGAGAGGCTCCAAACAAGTGACTTTGGCATTCAGAGTTGGAACAGAGATAAAATTAATCTATTCCGTGCAACAAGCATTTTCAAAAGTACCTACTAGGGGCACCTGGGTGGCTCAGTCGGTTAAGCAGCCGACTTCGGCTCAGGTCATGTTCTCGCAGTCCATGAGTTCAAGCCCCGCGTTGGACTCTGTGCTGACAGCTCAGAGCCTGGAGCCTGCTTCGGATACTGTGTCTCCCTCTGTCTCTGCCCCTCCTCCGGGGCTCTCAAAAATAAACGTTAAAAAAAAAGTACCTACTACATACCAAGCAGAGGTCACAATGCCTTTCTGAAAGTGTCTTCCCTTAGAGAGTTAACTTGATGTTTTAAAGTTATTAACTCAGCACAGCAAAATAATCTTTAAAAAGAAGAGTAAATTCGGAGAGTTCACAATTCCTGATTTCGAAACTTACCACAAAGCTATGGTAATCAAGATAGTGTGGTACTGGTATAAATCTAGACATATAGGTCAATGGAAAAGAACTGAAAGTCCAGAAACCCACATGTCTGTTGTCAACGCATTTCTGCCAAGAATGTCAAGACCATTCAATGAAGAAAGAATAATCTTTCCAACAAATGGTGCTGGGGCAACTGGATGGTCATATGCAGAAAAATAAAGTGGGACTCTTAACTCACACCACATACAAAAATTAACTCAAAATGGATCAAAGACTTAAATGTAACATCTAAAACGGTAACACCCTAAGAAGAAAACATAGGTGTACATCTCTGTAACCTTGGACTAGGTAATGGTTTCTTAGGTATGACACCAAAAGCACAACCAAACAAGGAAAAAATTGACAACCTGAACTACATCAAAATCAACATCTTTTCTGCTTCAAAGGACATTATGAAGAAAATGAAAAGACAACTCACAGAATGGGAGAAATAGTTGCAAATCATAAAGTAGATCCAGAATATATAATGAACTTTTGCTGCTCAATAATAAAAGGACAACCATATGCTTTAAAAATGGGCAAATGAAAAAAAAAAAGGGCAAATGACTTGAATAGTTTTCTAAAGAAGACATGCAAATGGCCAATAAACACATGAAAAGATGCTCAACATCATTAGTCACTAGGGAAATGCAAGCAAAAAACCCATGAGATATCACTTCATACTCACTAAGATAGCTATAACTTAAAAAATGGGAAAAAAATAAGTGTGGGTAAGAATGTAGAGAAACTGGAATTCTCATATATTGCTGATGAGGTTGTAAAATGGTGCAGCTACCAGAATTCCTCAAAGAGTTAAACACAGAGCTGGCAATTCTACTCCTAAGTGACTATTGAGGAGAAACAAAGAAATTTACTTATCCATAGAAAAAACTTATACACGCATGTCCTTAATAGTATTATTCTTAATAGCCTAAAAATAGAAATGACCTAAATGTTCATCAGCTAATGAATGCATGAACAAAAGCATATCCATACAAAAGAATACTATCCAGCCATAAAAAAGAATGAAGTACTAATTGATACATGCTACAACACGTATCAATCACATTATTTCAGTAAAAGAAGACAGACACACGGGGAGCCTGGGTGGCTCAGTCAGTTGAGCGTCCAACTTCAGCTCAGGTCATGATCTCTCAGTCTGTGAGTTTGAGCCCCACTTCCAGCTCTGTGCTGACGGCTCAGAACCTGGATCCTGCTTCTGATTCTGTCTCCCTCTCTCTCTGCCCCTCCCATGCTCATGCTCTGTCTCTCTCTCTCTCTCTCTCTGTCAAAAATAAATAAACATTAAAAAAAAATTAAAAGAAGACAGACACAAAAGGTCACATGTTATATAATTCCATTTGTATTAAATGTCCAGAATAGTCAAATCCATGAAAATAGAAAGTTGATTAGTGGTTGCCTGGGAATTTTGGAAAGAGGGAGTGGGGAGTGACTGCTAACATGTATAGAGTTTATTGCTGGAGTGATGGAAAAGATCTGGAATTAGGTAGTGGGATGTACAAAACTAAGAATACACTAAAACCCAGTGAATTGTATTTTTCTTTAATGGTGAACTGTATATCATATGAATTTGATATCAATAGCAACAATAAAAACAGAAAAAAGCTATTAAGGCCAGCATACGCTTTCTGTTTTGTTTGGAATATTGATACATTGTTACAATTCAGCTGACATAAGCAAGCACAACAGTTAGGCCATTGCTATTTGTTTTGTAAAGATATATATGTTCTACTGGAGGTGGGAAGTTAAAGTTCATTCAGATTATGATCAAGAGTAGGCAGGGGCCAAGGGAAGGCTGAGTTTAAAGGATCTGCTTGTCGAGACTTCTTTGACTAACTTCTAAACTCCCGTATGATAACTCGTGTTCAAAGCAGCACTTTGAAAAAACAACTTTGATTAAAACTTTATGGTACACTAATTATTGGGTCAAGCCTTGTCTCAGAGGTACAAGTGAGACATGCCTGGATATGTGCAAGCTCTGTGGCTCACTACACAGCTGTTTATCTGGGGCTAACCTGGGGGCTCTGGTACCCTCATTCATCCTCTCAACCTGTCTGTCTGCAAGACCGCACCAACTGTATCCGCTCTCTGTTCCTCACATGTGCTTTCACTTTTCTCATTCTTTTTTTTTTTTTTTTTAAACATGAATTCATTCCCTAGTGTCTTGGAATCTAGATTCAATTGGACATTGAAGTTACTCTCTGAGCCAGCTTAGTTACTTCCTTTCTTTTTTTTTTAAATTTTTTTTTTCCAATGTTTTTTTATTTATTTTTGGGACAGAGAGAGACAGAGCATGAACGGGGGAGGGGCAGAGAGAGAGGGAGACACAGAATCGGAAGCAGGCTCCAGGCTCCGAGCCATCAGCCCAGAGCCTGACGCGGGGCTCGAACTCACGGACCGCGAGATCATGACCTGGCTGAAGTCGTACACTTAACCGACTGCGCCACCCAGGCGCCCCTCACTTTTCTCATTCTTTGGGCAGAGCATCCATGTAAGTAGATGTAAGATTTGATTTGCTCTTGGGAATATAAATCACAGCTCATATGGACTTAGTCTTGTCTATTCAAGCAGATCCTTCATTCATTTCTGTCTGCTTTTTTATTTATTTATTTATTTATTTATTAAATTTTTTTTTTTTAACGTTTATTTATTTTTGGGACAGAGAGAGACAGAGCATGAACGGGGGAGGGGCAGAGAGAGACGGAGACACAGAATCGGAAGCAGGCTCCAGGCTCTGAGCCATCAGCCCAGAGCCCGACGCGGGGCTCGAACTCACGAACCGCGAGATCGTGACCTGAGCCGAAGTCGGACGCTCAACTGACTGAGCCACCCAGGCGCCCCTCTGTCTGCTTTTTTAAAGGAGTTCAAATGCGAATTCCCTCTCCTCAGTGAACTCCCGAGCATACCTAGGCAACTGTAATATTTCCAGTCCTTGAGGTGGAGCCCTGGTGTACACATGTAGGAGGAGGGTAGGATTTTCATTACTTAATGTGACAAAATGTTTTTACTGATGATTGCAACCCAGATATGGCTTTTTTCCCCCCCTCTCTCTGATGGAGATACAAATAAAGATTCCGAAGCAGTTTGCAGTCTTACTAGGCAGGGTTAATCTATCATGTTGGGGACTCCCTGGTGGTGGGGTGGGACCAAGGGAATTACCCTTGGAGTTTAATTATGAAATTCACATAAAATGGATGCAAAGTCATCTAAAGACACAGAAAGGCAGGTAAGATGAGACACAGAGGCAAAAGGGAGTTGCTAAAGCAAACCTCAGCAGTATTTCCTCCAGCCCCATCCATAGATAACAGGATTTGGGAATTCCCGTCCCAGCAGATAGGCCACCTCCTGGGGTGGAGGTGGATAGAGTGTTGTAAACCCAGGACTGTGAGCTGAGGACTTGCTGGCAATGCCTTTCTTAAGGGAGATGAATTTCTCCGGCCATGTGAGCCTGATGACCGTAAAATTGGATTTCCCTTCCTTCCTCTCCCCCACGGATTCGATATTCACTGGCAACTTTCCGAACATGTCTGCCTTCCACGGGACACCATGCTGTAGTGGTTAAGTGCCCAGGCTCTGGTTCACACCACGTGGGTTCAGCTCCCGTCTCTCACACTTACTCACTTTGTCATTTTACAAGTTGCAGAATCTCTGACTTTCTCTGTGAAGGGGGCTTAACCACAGTTTCTACCAAACAGGCCTCTTGTGAGGATGAAACTAAGTAATCATATAAAGGGCTTTGCACCATGCCTGGCACATTGTTAATAAATGCTAACTAACCACTGTGATTGCTGTTATGTTACTCAAATGTAGTCAGGTCTATGGGGAGTGAATAGGCTGCTTTGTTTTTCATTGATGGTTACTTAGCTGGGCTTCTGACTTAGTATGTTAATCACATGGATTTAGTGTTAGTGATTCAGACGGGAAGAGAGGGGTGAGGGACTGAGATTCAGGGTTCTGATCCTGCCTGAGGATTGGAGCTAAAGCTGTGGCAACATGATGCCACCTTGTGAAACCCCTTGGGGCCAGCCTGCCAGTCTTGCCTTGAAGTTACCAACTTGATCAGGAGCTTGCTTAGGAAATTCACAGAAGAATATTTAAATGGGGTCAGTGGTTCACATGGTGATTGAAAGCTGAAACACTCATCCACTGGGCACTGGGTTTATATATATCAGGCTAAACATCTTTCTAAAACCTTCTGAAGCCTTCCCTCCTGCTCTGAGGATAAAAGCTATGCTTCACACTAGGGTCCACAAGGTCCTTCCCGTCTGGCAAGTTCTGTTGTCCAAACACTTGGTATAACCCTCCCTTGCTCCCCATGCTCTAGTCCAGGGGTGGGCAAACTACAGCAAAGTTTTGTGAAGTTTCATTGGAAAACAGCACACACATTTGTTTACATATTGTCTAAGGCTTCCTTCACGCTGCAATGGCAGAGTTGGGGGTAGTTGAGACAGACACCATACGGCCCACAATGTCCGATGGTAACGCCTAATTGCACTGCACTTGGAAAATGAGGTCTACTTGTGCTTCCAAGATGAAGAAATGATTTTGTTTGTCAGCTAACAATTCTTGCCATAAGAACAAATGTATGGCGGCACCTGGGTGGCTCAGTCAGTTAAATGTCTGACTTCAGCTCAGGTCATGATCTCGTGGTTCGTGAGTTTGAGCTCTGCGTTGGGCTCTGTGCTGACAGCTTAGAGGCTGCAGCCTGCGTTGGATTCTGTGTCTCCCTCTCTTGCTGCCCCTCTCCCTCTCATGTACTCTCTCTCTCTCAAAAATAAATAAACATTAAAAAAAATTAAAAACAAAACAAACAAACAAACCCCCACAAATCTATGTGCTGGGGGTCCTGAAGACCTAACTGCCCTTACATTCTGATTACCACCCCATTCCCCATCAGAGGTCCCTAGGGCACCCTCTACAGAACTTATTACTTCAGGGCAAAAATTTTGAAAGACACTGACCTTGCTAATTTGATTTGACACTTTGAATAAGGCTACTTTGTAACTTTGTAACTACAAATACCACCCATGCTTTAAAAACATTTAACAGGAAGCCAGAGACAGTTTCGCATTGAGTCTAAATTCTATGCTTAATAATAAGTAACAACAACAATAATAGTCACTAACACATGATGCACACTTTAAGGATCTTACCTAATCCGTACCTATGAGGTAGTGCTATTCTCATCCATTTTAAAGATGAGGAAGTTGAGGAAAAGAGAAGTTAAGTCACTTGGGCGAGTTACATAATAATACAAAATGAATGACAGATATAAGATTCAAAACCTGCAGTCTGACACCAGGGCACTGAGTAATTCGTGTTCGCTCTATAACCACATTATATGGTTACACTCATACCTCATCCTTGCGTAGTTTGCCATTTACAAAATCAATGAGCTTATCCTCATTTTCCAGGTAAGTAAACAGAGGCAGGACGAAGTTAAGTGATTTGATCAGGTTATGTCTCTACTCTCAGGCAGAGGAATATTGGAAACTACTGTCAAGATTTCTCCCATCAGGAACAAAAAGCTGAAGGGGCACTGAATGGCATTTCCTCCTCTTTGGCACAGTCACACAGCTGGAACCTTCTGGGCACGCAGTCAGAACAAAGTATCTTGGATGCATTTCAGCCATATATATTAGTAGATGCCAAATACATACATCCCTTGAGAAAGAAATTCTGCTCCTAAGAATATGTTCTTCCTCACTGATAGGGGAGGCAGTGTAACGATAGTAAGAAAATGGAAACCACCCTAATACCAGCCAAAGGGAGAACGTTTAAATTAACTATGCTGCTTCCGGAAGACAGAATACTGCCCTCAAAAATCGTGTTTTTCTATCTGGGAAAATGCTCACAAAAAATATCTGTATATTCTTATTTATACTTATTGATATCTACTTATACTTATTTTATACATACATATACATGTGTGTATCAATTGCGTGTGTATAAGACGGGCTTTGCTTTTGACATATCTTTATGTATTTTATTCATTGATATTAGCTGTTTCCTAAAATACATTAATTTACCTTAAATGCTTTCACAGGAAATGTGTTAAAATATTAACCGTGGCTGTCTGTGGGAAGTAGATGATAGTTGATTATTATTTTCTTCAATATATTTTTCTGTACTTTTCTACTTTATCCCATGAAGATATTTTACGTCTATGAGAGTAAAAGCTTCACAACGCATGTTATTTTCAGGAACGGTGCTGGCACTCTGTACTTCACAGCCTGCCTCCTCAGTGAGGTCCTGCCCTATTTGGGAGCCTTGAGCATTTAAATGCAACCACTCAAAAAACAGATCCCTGCTTTGAATCAGTTCTGAATTGCACTCAGAAACTCCCAGTTAAGCATCAGTACCAGCTAAGCGTGTTGTGAATTTAATCATCTGTTTCTTGCTGGTGCAGAGATACGAGAAGGGAAGGGGAGGTTTCGATCTTTGTGGTTTCATGGCATGTACTGTTTGGGGTCCCTTCAGAGCAGAAGAGGGAAAAGGTGCAGATATGATGTAGGACTGCAGAGTGCCAGGACTAGGTATGGCCCAGGGCTCTGGAGCTCCTGGAAGTGGGGGTGGGCCATGCCTGTCTACATTCATTTCTTCTTTTTTTTTTTTTTTAACTGTTTATTCCTTTATTTTGAGAGAGAGAGTGCATGGGGGAGGGGCAGCGGGAGGGAGAGAGAGAACCTGAAGCAGGCTTCATGCTGTCAGTGCAGAGCTCCATGCAGGGCTCAAGCCCATGAACCTGAGCTGAGATCAAGATCATGACCTGAGCTGAGATCAAGAGTTTGGACACTTAACCGACTGAGCCACCCAGGCATCCCCCAACCTCCGCCCCGACCCAGTGCATCCATTTCTATCTACTGAATTTCAACAGGGCTTACAAGCCTCCTGAGAAAAATCAAAATCTTGCCCACCGATGTGCAGAAACGAGGTTACTCCCACACGGAGGACAGATTGCTCAGTGGAACAGGTACCTCCAGGGAAGAATGAAACATGATCAAAGTTATCGTTAGTGCAGAGTGGGGTTACAGATAGTATCTTAGCTGACACCAGAACTTTTCCTCACCCAGTCACCTCAGGGGCTTGTCAGCAGCCTTGGGGAACAAAAGGCACAGTGGCTGTGATACGGAAGAATGTTAACTCTGTAGCCGGAGTAACACATTGGGGCTCAAATAACTTTGCCGTGGTGGCTCCCGCCGAGTGTGGCATGACACTGGCTTGGCAGTCACAGTTATAGTGGCTTGGGCATGGACGTGACCATCCCTGAGGTGTGGCTGCTAGCTGCAAAGATGACAGGAGCATTGTTTACACCTTGGAGGAACAGTACTTCCGGAGCAGTGTCAGGGTATGGGGTGATGACTTCTCTGCGTGGCCACCACACCTCCAGGGAGAAAGTCCTGCCACGAACCGCCATCACATCCGAGGTTGAACACATCTGCCGTGGGACCCCCTCAGCAAGTGTTTAGCTCTCGCTTTGCTGCCTGGGAAGGTGACAAGGGTTCCCAGCTTCCCTGGCAGGTGTTCCAAATTTACCAACATCGGCCCGCAGCATTTCCAGGTGGTGGTCACGGTGACAGCAGCAGGCACTGGGGACAGACCTCTAGTCCTGAGGGACATCTTTGTGGGAGCATTGGAGCCCATGTCCTGTCACGGTGGGGACCCTCGACGGAATTATTTTCAATCACATGTTAGCACCCCTGGGCATTTCCAGAAATATTTAGGGGACAGGGACTCTTTAAAGGCTGAGGCAAAGAAGGGACACCCATAATTAAACAAGTGTGCAACGGGGACCAGTTTATTCATGATTCTCCATGAGTTCTATATTTTTCTAGAGCAATTTGGCTTCTGTACCTACTTGTTATAATTATTTCAAGGAGATATGCTTCTAGGACTTCATTTTTATTACATGAGAGAAACACCATGATGTCAGGCAAATCTGGACAACATTTTACTGTAGGTACAGTTTATTTTTGGAGGCCACTCTCCCAAGGAATCTTCTTCATCTGTCCACAGTATACTCAGCAACCCCACAACAATTGCCTTCTCTGCCCCATTTATTCCGCCTTAAGTTAGCTATGATGGCAGAAAAGCAATCTGATGTTTAATTCACGTAAAATGACAAATGACTGACAGTAGGTCAAATTAAAGTTTCTATTTTAAAGGAGGATGTCTGAGGTCCACCATGCCTTAACAGAAAGGAATCAGGTTCATTGTGAAATTCTTTCATCATGACAAACCGTTGGAGGGAGAATTTGGGGCAGGGGAACTTCCTAGAATCTATTAATGATACACCAGAGGCAACTCAACTGGCTCATAAAGCTAACTCTGATGGTGCTGATGATGGAGTTTATAATCCCTAAGCTTGTACTGCCTCAACTTTACAGAGTTTTGTTCAGCATCCTTTTGAAGTAGGAAGAGCGGACATGATCATCCCTGATTCACAGCTAAGCCACTAGGGAGTAGTGGGAGATACTCAGCTTGCCCTAGCCTCTCGGATGGTAGCACGTGGAACCAGGACCGAAGGTACAATGTCATCTTGTTTAGGCCAAAAGTGCCCAAGACAACAGTGTTTTCCAGGGCTCTGATGGGGATCCTGCAATGTTAAGCTGGGAGGAACTTATGGATCAGCAAGATTATCTGATCTGTAAAACTCTCTCTCTCATTTATCATTTCTAACCCTTCAGCAAATCCCGTTGGCTTTGCATTCAGAACGCTTGCTGCGAATGACCACTTTCCACTGCTTCCCACCGCCACATGCCTCCCCAAGTCCTCACCGTGTCTCCCATTAGAGGATCGCAAGCTTCCAGACTTCTCTCCCTGCTTCCCCCCTACAGTCTGTTCTCCTCACGCCAGCCAGAGGGATCCTGTGAAAACTGAGCCAGGTGCCTGGCAGTCCTTGGCTCTAACCCTCCATAGCTCCGCATCCCGCTAAGAGTCAAAGCCAACATCTCCACCCCGGCCCGTGGCTGCCTTGCTGGCCAAGTCTCCGGGCCTCTGCCCCGCGTTCTCTCTGGCCACGCTGGTCTTTTTGCTGTTCCTTAAACTTGCCAAGTGTTTTCCTCTGTGAAAGCCTTCTTCCTTGCTCTTCCCCTGCCTGGAGTCCGTTAGAGGTCCACATGACCACATGACGTGCTTGGTCATTTCATTCAGAGCCCTGTTCAAACCTCACCTCCCCAGAGAAGCCCCTGCCCCACACCATCCAAAACAGCACCATCAGTCACTCTACTCTCTTGCTACGTTTTTATTTTCTTCATAGCACTTTCATCTAGCAGATTAGACATTTCGGAAGTGCATTGTCTGGCTCCCCTATCTAAATGTAAGCCCCATGTGAGGTTTGTTTTGTTCATTGCTCTATCCTCACTGCCTAGAATAGTGTCTGGCTCTTACTTGCTGAATACATGAAACTGAGACACAGAGCAACACATTTCTTTTTAGATAAACCCACACACAAAAAGTGTTTTCTTCCTTTTCAGTTTAAACTACCCAGAGTATGACATAGTCCTGTGATCGTTTCTTTTTTCTTTCTTTTCTTTTTCTTTTTTTTCTTTTTCTGATGCTCTGACCTCCGGGTGACCTTTAGCAAGTAACTTGACTTCAGTAGAACTTACTTTACCCAGCTGGAGAATGGGAATAAAAATAGTACCTACCTTCCTCAAATGAAGCAGCCTCTGAAAAGCCATCTTTGCTTTTTAGAGAGGGAGCCATAGAGATGAAAATTCTCACTCTGAAGTTACAATTAAAGCCCCAGGAGAGTAGGAGCTATGCTTTGCTGCTCTCCATTCCTGCCCAGAGGAGGCATTCAGTAAGTACTTATCAAAGTTAGTATCTGTGGGACGCAAACTGCACCTACTTCGGTCTCAGTCATCACGGAAACCGGCCCCCTTTCTGGGCCAACGCTCTGAGAGCAGCGGACGAAATCTAGCTTAGAAGTGACGCAGATTCCTTTTTTCCAGAAGAAGCATGACACTTGGTGGACAAAAGCTACTGCTTGTGTGTTCTGTGCTTTGAACATGAAGCAGGGAATTTCACAAGAAGAGAAAGAATTCAGATCAGAGGATTCTTTCTCTCAGATATAACTTGTTTCAGAGTGACCCTGATTAATACAGCAACTCTCCTAATTTTGGTGCATTTCCTGGTTCAGCTAAGAGCTACTGAGTCAGCAGATACTCCCCGCGGTCAGACCTTTGTGAAAACTAACTTGTAAGGTCTGGTGCTGGGAACTTTCTGATGTTTAACAAAGGATTTGTTCAATAGATGAGTGCGTGAATATTCACACTAAACAATGTGTTTCCATCTTCCCCTCTTTCTTTCTTCCCCGATTCCCTTTCTAACTCCTTTCCGTTCCTTTCCCATTCTGCCCCTGTGCCTCTCTCGGACACGCAGGCATTTTATGGTTCTGCTGGGCTTCAAAGTTCACTGATCCTCTAAAGCCCAATAATTTGGCGTCTGAAGATCTGAGTTTTCTCCTGGTCTCTACTTAAAGAAGTGTGTTGTAATTTCCCCAGCAGAAGTGAAAGTGATCTGCATCTCCTTGAAGATCTGCATAGGCGCAAGAATGAAAGGGGGAGGCAGCCAGAGAAAAGGAAGAGGGGACTTTTGAAGGGGCTGAGAGCAAACCCTCACAGGCATTCTGACCACCCTGTGGGAGGAAATGAAAACTTGTCTTCAAGGGCAGTTTTGCCATTGATTATAATTCTCTGTCATCAAACAGGTGCCAGGAAAAAAATTTCATTTTGATTTTTATACGTTAATTTTAACAACTCATTTGCCTGAGGAGGGGCTATACAAGGACACATACTTGAGAGTTAGTTTGAAGATGAATAAAATATTAACATACCTTTTGTTTCCCCTAGAACTAAACACCTAAACCAGCACAGTGCCCTGATCACTATCCCACATGTGCATTTAACTTGTAAATTAGCTCCGTTTTAAGCACATTTATTACAGTTGAGCAAGTTGAGAAATGCATTACGTGGCCATATTGATACTAACGATGGTGACCTTCAGAATTCTGCTAACCCCACGAACACCCACAGCACAGCCAATAATCCTGGCTTCTTTGGCCCCAATCAGAAGGTTTCCGTCTAGTGCATTTGGCTCTGATCGCAGCAGAATCGTTCAAATGGATACGTTTCCAGAAATCTTGCTTGACACGGGTCAAATGGCAGAAGTTACAAAGGATGTCATTGTTTTACATAAAGTATCTGTGGAAATTACACCTAGAAACTGTTGCCTTTTTATCCTACTAGCTGGCATAAAGAAAGTGACAGCTAGGTCAAATTGTTACCACAGTGGCAAGGATCATTTTATGGTACATTTGTAATAGTTCTAAAACATATTAACTTGAAATGAAACTTACCGGAATTAACTGGTGATGTTTTGCTTAAGAAGTGTAAAAGATGAGGGATGCCTGGGTGTCTCAGTCAGTTAAGCATCTGACTCAATTTTCGCTCAGGTCATGATCTCACAGTTGCGAGTTCTGGCCCCGCATTGGGCTCTGTGCTGACAGTGGGGAGCCTGCTTGGGATTCTCTCTCTTTCTCTCTCTGTCTCTCTCTCTCCTTCTGCCTATCTCCCTCTCTCTCTCTCTCTCTCAAAAATAAATAATGAACATTTTAAAAAGAGGAAAAGATGAAAAATTTATTAAGGACATTAGAAGACCTAAGTGTGAGACCTGAAACCATAAATCTTCTAAAAGAAAACTACAGGCAGTAATTTCTTGGACATGGGCCTTAGCAACACATTTATGGGCGTGTCTCCTCAGGCAAAAGAAACAAAAGCAAATATAAACCATTGGGACTACACCAAAATGAAAAGCTTCTGCAAAGCAAAGGAAACCGTTAACAAAACAAAAATACAACCTATTGAATGGGAGAAGATATTTGTAAATGACATATCCAATAAGGGATCAATATCCAAAATATAAAAAACATATACAACTCCACAACAAAAAACCAAAACAATCCAATTTTAAAAATGGGCAGAGGACTGAATAGACATTTTCCCAAAGACATACAGATGGCCCACAGACACACGAAAGGATGCTCAACATCTCTAATCATTAGGGAAAAGCAAATCCAAAATGGCTAGCATCAAAAAGACAAAAAAAAAAAAAAAAAAAAAAAAAAAAAAAAAAAAAAAAAAAAAAAACACCAAAAACCAAAAAGCAAAAAACAAAACAAAAAACAAGTTTTGATGAGGATGTGGAGAAAAGGAAACTCATGCACTGTTATTGTATTTGTTGAAAGAATATTGTCAGGGTCTTTATCTGATGTGCGTCTCTGTAGAACATAGTTTCTTTAGATTTTAGTCTTAGCTCCCACAATGCTGCTGGTTTGTTTTACTCTTACAGAAACTGTAGGTTTTTATTCATGACCATATTTTCCTCTTTGCTTTGGTTGGTAAGAAGCTCAAAACCAAATTTACAGACTATCTCTAGTGACTCCACAGAACTTTATGTTTGCACACCTTTTTCTTTCTTTTCTGGAGGATGAGTGGGATTGCACTAACTTTATCCTTGGCTTCATTTTTATTACCAATATTTTCTCTTCACTCTTATTTTTGCGACTGTTTTCCTTCCTCCTTTTCTAAGGTATACATTCTTAAAAGCTGTCATGCAAGGAGATGGAGCAGGAGCATGTAATTCGATCTGGTCTCAAGGCAACAAATGAAACTCATCCAAAAATCATCATCTTGGTGCTACTCTTTGTCCCATCTCACTATCTTTTTAGGCTACACATTTAGAATATTGTCCTCCTCGAAGTTTTAAAAACAGTTGAATTCTTGTTTTGTGTTAGCATATACTGAACTCGGGTTTTCTTCCTAGTCTTCTAAGTTTTGTTCTCTCTTTTTTTATCCTTTGCCTCAGTAAATTGGTATGAACTACGAACTTAGGTTCTATAGTCATTGATTTGGGGAAGACACTACTGGTATGCTTTCCAGTGAGCATCTCATCTTTTTCTGATAGTTGTGGGGGGGGGGTTGGTGACGGATCTACTGTAACCTCTCACGTTCTTTTGCTCTGTCTGCCCAGTGATGGTTCTCGCATTTATTTCTTCACTTTCCAACTCAACTAATCAACTTATTATCTGGCCATTTTGTAGTGTCTGTCTCTGTTGATACCTTCTTTCTTTGTCTCTCTCTTTCCCTTTATGTCTTTCCCCTGTCCCCCCATCCATTCTCCCCACCCTGGAAATGCTTCCCCAGAAGTTTAAAAGTAACAACAAAGGCTCATATCGTATCAGGCCATTAAAACAGAAAGAAAATTCTAGAAACCATAGAAAAGGAAGAAAAAACAAGTACAGCAGAAATCCAGTTATGAGTATAGTCTTTTTAAAAAATTTAAATCCAAGTTAGTTAATATATAGTGTAATAATGAATTCAGGAGCAGACTTTAGTGATCTATCACTTACATACAACACCCAGTGCTCATCCTAAGTGCCCTCCCTAATGCCCATCAACCATTTAGCTCACCCCCCTACCCAATATCCCTCCAGCAACCCCCAGTTTAGTTACAGTCTTAAACTCAGTGTGAACTTGGCTAATTCCTGCAAAGGGGAAAGGCAGAATAGGTCTTGTAAGTTCCAGTGGCACACAACCTGTATTAACATATTGACTGCCAGTACAACTGGACCTGGGCGGGTAGAGGTAGAGAAGAAGAGGATTGTGGTGAACAGTGGAGATTTATTTGAATATATAATGGCATGGAGATAATTGGATCCATTTTGGAATCATCCCAAGTCCTCTCTTTATTTCATATCACATCTTATCCGTTAACAAATTCTATTATTCCTAGTCTCCAGATGCATGTGCATTTGACTTCAGATACCAGGGTGCATCTGACATATACTTCTTCTTCCACTACTGCTGTCCCATGCTGGTCATCATCATCTCTTGCCTGCGCTGGCATAGCCTCTTTTACTGCTCGCTCTGCCCTGCCCTTGCCCTTGAATATACTCTTCTCCACCCAGCCGCCAATGTGACCATGTGAAAACATGGATCACGTCCCTCTGCTCAGGCATCTCCTATGGTTTTTCTTTTTCATCTCATTCAGACTTAGAATGAAAATCCTTCCCATAGCTACTTGATTCTACAAGATCTGGACCTCTGACCTCTCTGAGCTCTCTCCCTGCCTCCTGGTGCTTTGGCCATGTATCCTGAGTGGCTGTCCTCAGGCATGTTCCCCTTGCCCACCAAGATCCTTCAGTTATACCTACATCTCACTCCTTACCTCTTTCAGGTCCTTGTTCAGGTGTTTTCTCATCAGAGAGACCATCTTACCTGAATTCCTTTTTATCCCATCTAAAATTAAGCTCCTCTTCTACCCCTGCCCTCTCTATGCCCTTGTTTAATTTTTTTTTCCATAGCACTTATTACTACCTAACATACCGCATATGACTGTGTCAACTTATTTATTGTCTATCCACAGGCACCCATTAGAGTAAAAACTCTTGTCAGGCAGGTTGTTGCTGTTGTTGTTATTGTTGTCTTTATGTGTATTGTTTATGCTGTATGCCCAACACCCAAAACAGTGCCATGTGGGTGAGTGTAGCATAATAAATATTTGTTGAATGAATAAATGAATGAAAGTAAATACTCTGGCCTCATTGGCACAAATTCTAAACAGCTAAGCTAATACAGCAGAATGCCGTCCAAAATAAATGAACAGAATGAAGCAAGTTCCCCATTGCCAAAGTAAAATAGAAAATTAAAGCAATAACCCGTTGGTTAATTAGGGCACAGGGATTTTGTACTGTTATAGGATCTTATAGAATCTTCCTTCAGGAGACTGAAAGGAAATGTGAGTTCTCTCTCAGCCCTGCCTCCCGACTGTAAGCAAGAAGGAAAGGGCACATTTCGCATTTCCATCACGCAAAAGGGGATATTCTTGGTGTTCAAGTGCATCTGGAGAAACACTCTCATGTTCCAGTCACTCACCATTTTTCTTTTTGATGTTCCACAACTCACTATCCACCTCCCTTAGCGAAGTCAACCTCCACCTCAAATCCCACTCATTAAATGAAAAGACGACTGTGACGATGTCAACCTCCTACTTCTCCTTATCTGGCCTCAAACAGCAATAAGAAAAAAAATACAATGTTCCTCAGGTATCAACGGGAAATAAATCAAAATTCTGCTAAACAATATTGAAGACTGTAGCCTTTTCCTTCAGTAATTTCCTTTGAAATACATTTTTCTATAACAAGTTATAAACAACTTCTCTCTCTCTCTCTCTCTTTTTTTAAATAGGAAGAAACCACTAGTTCAATTGTCTTTTTAAAGTTTACACATTGTAGGTCAAATTCAGTTATAGTAATGGGCTGCAGTTAAAAAAATTCACAGGGAGTAAGATTTTCTGATCTAGGAGAAGGCCTATTTTTGGAGCCCGTCTGACTTACGTTAGATACTACTTTAAGTCAGTTTAAGTCAATCGCAAGTTTCTGGTGAAATAAAAAGTGTGAGAGAAGGTAAGTTAGACTGGAAATTGGAAGCCTGGGCTGGAATTTGGTTCTCATTCTGTTGTGAATGTGCTGTGTGAGGCAGGTTACTCAACCTCTCTGGGCTTGAATTTTTTTTTTTTTTCTTGTAAAAGAAGAGCTTTGGATTTAAAGAAACTGTATTCTCTTTCATCCCTAGGATTTATGATTCTTTATATGGTTAAAATGGATTTGGCCTTACATTTTTTTTCATTTTCTCCTTCATTCTTCCCTCCCTCCCTCTTTTCTTCCTTCCTGCCTTCCTCTCTCCTCCCTCCCTCCCATCCATCCATCCACCCATCCATCCATCTTTACTTATATTTTGATTCTCTACTTTCTTTCCACCTGTTCTTTCTCCTTTTTAAAAAAATTTCCTTTTCCTTTCAACCACTTTCTTTCCTACCTCTTTCTTTACCTTTTTACTTGTCCTGTTTCCTCCCTTTTCTTTTATTCTTTCCTTTTCTCTTAGTTTTTGCCCTCCCTCCTTTCTAGTGTTATTTCGTCCTCTTTCTTTCATCCTTTCTGTCAGCAGCAAATCACCTGACATTTCAACAAATCCATAAAGTAGCAGTAGTTTTACGGGCTGGTGTTAACACCTATTATGACCAGCCAGGCATGGCAAACTGATGTGAGTGCTGATAGAGTAGCTCTAAGGCATTGCGTGGAAAGTAGCCAAATCAGCACATGGCTATTATTTAATGATGCCCGGAGACTAACAGGGAACTTTTGGCAAATTGCCTCACAAATTATACAGTGGCTCCCTGCCTTCTCGTTACTGGCATGAAATTGATTTGTGAAACTGGGTTTGACATCCAAATTCTTTCCTTGTCATTGGAAGCCTCAAAGCTACCTTTTTAAACCTGAATATGAAAAGGAACTGTAAACAGAAAACGCCATAAACAAACAAAGTATAAACAACAAACTTGGGAAATATTTACAACATAATGACAATCAAAAGGCCTAATTTCCATAATACATAAAACATTCTTGCAAATCATTTGTATATACACGAAGAGATTTCCACAGAAAAAGGCTAATTTTATGAATAGCTAATTTGCAGGGGAGATAAAAATGGCCAACAGACAGAGGCTGCTCAACCTCAACAATTAAAGAAGTTCAGGTTTTTTTTTTAGATTAAAGATATTCAGTTTTAAGAGGTAATTTTTTCGAGGGGCACTCGGCTGGCTCAGTCAGAAGAGCCTGTGACTCTGGATATCAGGTCGTGAGTTCAAGCCCCATGTTGGGTGTAAAGATTACTAAAAGAAAATAATAATAAACTTAAAAAGTTAAATAAAAGGTAATTTTTTGAAAGAGAATTTATTTTAAGCATGAAGTATAATGCTTTAAACTTGCCTGAAGAGTAGTAATATTTGTATATCTTTTCTCTTCCTTAACCTCTAATCTCATCATGCGTACCTTTAGAAGCGACTCTAACAAAATCTCCCAATAATTTGGCGAAATAACATCCTTTTACTGTTCTCTTAAAAGTCTAGCTTATAGGGGTGCCTGGGTGGCTCAGTCGGTTAAGCGTCCGACTTCGGCTCGGGTCATGATCTCGTGGTCCGTGGGTTCGAGCCCCGCGCCGGGCTCTGTGCTGACAGCTCAGAGCATGGAGCCTGGTTCAGATTCTGTGTCTTCCTCTTTCTCTGACCCTCCCCTGTTCATGCTCTCTCTGTGTCTCAAAAAAAAAATTTTTTTTAAAAAACAGTCTAGCTTATAAAGACACTGGGGGCTATTGCTCTGAGGGCTGTTTTATTTCAGGCCCCATCCCTCACTCTGATCACTTCCGCTGATCTCCTCTCTGCTTCCCATCCCTAACTGAAATACTCAGAATATTAGTTATCATCGCCATTTTTCAAATACATGTTGGAAAGAAGCTGGGCCATCTTTGAGAACCCCTTCACTTTTACATCTTCCTTAGGATGGGAGAAAGCTAACATCATAGGACTCGGGATCAAACCAAACCTGGGTTTCATCTTAGCTCTGATCTTGAGGACCACGTGCCCTTGGATAACTCACTGTCTTGAGCCTCAATGTTCTCATCTGTAAAATCGGACCACTACTAGCACCTCTTTCATAAGGTGTGGTAAGACTTCAGGGATGGGGTGCACATGAAGTCCTTAGCGGAGTCCCCGACCCAGGACCAAATAAACAAACTCCTGGGATGTGATGCGGATAGTGGTGGTGCTCATGAGTAGTGGAGGAAAGCTCAAGAAAGTGAGAGAGTTGATTGCACTCATGAGGGCAACTCCACATGGTATCCCCACAGTGAGGAAGAGGAGGCCAGGCTCACCTAAGTGCTAAGAAAAGAACTTTGCAACTTATTCATGGCTTGGGGCTAAGTCCCTCGAAATCTCACTGAGTCAGCATGAGACACAATGATACCTCATTCTGGTGAATAGCCGAGCTGTAAAATCTCTTGCACATTTAAACGCAGTAGAATGAGGGAAACAGATCAGGAAAGAGAGTGGGTAGAGTCGAAACAGGAGGAAAGGCAAACACACATCCAGGTCTCTGTATAATTCTGACACAATATGGGTCAACATCTAATAATATTCCAAAGATGATGAGAGGTAACCTTGACAACCCAGCTGGTGCAGGCACTGAAAGAATAAGAGGTTCACAGAGAGATGCAGGAGAAAATCTGGGCTATTTTCTTGGTTCACTGATGGCTCATAGCTTTTACTTTGTAAAACAGTTTGCTGTAACTCATAAACCAAAGTCTTCTCTTAATTAATTAATGAGCATCAATTAAATATTTGTAATATGCAAAGACATTGAGTTAGACGTTGGGGATATAGAGACATTGCCTGCCCACAGGAAGCATCTCAGGGAGGACATTCCCATTTATAGCCAAATAGGATGCAACTTACCCCACACAATAACCCTACAGGCCTTGGCTTTTTATTGGTGCCATTTTACTGGCTGAGGAAATGGAGGCTCAGAGAAAATACAACTAGAAAGTGTCATGGCTGATATTTAAATCTCCCTCTGCCTGGGTTCATTACTCATGCCGACAGAGACAAAAATGGAGTGATTTATTTTGACTAGGATAACTCAAATGAGAGTAAGAACAGGCTAGGTTTTGCTGTAGTGACAAACCATCTCCAAATCTCAGTGGCTCATCACAACAAAATTTTATTTCTTTTTTTTTAAGTGTTTATTTATTCTTGAGAGAGAGAGAGAGACAGAGCGTGAGTCGGGGAGGGGCATAGGGAGAAAGAGAGAGTCACAGTATCCGAAGCAGGCTCCAGGCCCCGAGCTGCCAGCACAGAGCCCGACACAGGGCTCAAACTCAGGAACCGTGAGATCATGACCTGAGCCAAAGTCAGACGCTTAACTGACTGAGCCACCCAGGCGCCCCCCCAAATTTTATTTCTTGATCATGCTACATGTTCATGTACGTTGGCAGGGGACCCTGCTTCACGTAGATACTGAGCTTCACCACCTACCTCAAGCAACTTCCTCAGCTGCAGAGGAAGATGGCATAGAGAATCCCTGGGTGCTGTGGCTCTCAAGTGTCCCTTCAAGTGCCAACTCACTGGCCGGAACTTGACACATGGCCTCAGCCTGGCTGGGCGAAGGTAAGAGGATGAAAACACCTGGTGAGAAGTCTAGGAAGGCACTGGCTCTCGGGGTTGTGCAAGTGCAGCATTGACACTTGTGTGACCTTCAGAGCCAGTGGCTCCTTAGATTTTTTCACCGTAGATATGTTTCTGGTCTCACCTAAGTTGGGGCCCTGGCCCTACCTAACTGAAAGGGGGCCAGGAAATGTAGTGTTTTCAGTGTTTAGGAGAGAGAGGTGGGGAGGACATTGGAAAATACTAGGAATGTCTAGTTACCTGGGCTTGAAACCTCAGCCTCGCTGGTGACACTGTGTCTGTTCCTTTTCCCCACACCTTCTGATCTAGGCAGTCACCAATCCTTGGGCTTTTAACTAGATACAGCAAAGGGCTAGTGTGTCGGCATCATGCATTGTCCTGCGCATGCTTCCGCTCATCAATTTATTGATGATATGAATCACTTATTCATAACTCACAGCAGCTCTATGAAGACGTTCCTATTACTAATCCAGTTTTCAAGTGAGTACACTGCGGCTTAGAGAAATTGAAAAACATGCCCCTGGTCATGGTCGATAAGAGTTGCGTAAAATTGTGATTTGGACTCTTATCTAACTACAAAGGCTTTCCTCCTCTGAAGTCTTAACTATATGCCACTCTTCCTCATGGGAACTCACTCATTTTGCGTTCCATATTTTTGAAATGAGATCAGCCCAACCCATGGGATAGCTGGAGTGAAAAATACTGACTTGGAACTGTGAGGTGGGTATATACAGATGGTGTACCATCATCAGTGATTTCAAGCTTATGTCATTAATAAAAAGTGATGGCATTTTGTCATTTCGTTTTGGGTTTCCACATGAAAACTCAGGGCCATCTGTTAGTAGCGAGAAGTAAGGGATAGATTAAGGCCTCAGAAGTCTTTACTAATCAGACGGATGAGTAGGACAATTACCTTCCTCTGGGTTTTGCCGCCTATCAAATAGGGGGCTGAATCAGACCCCCAGAGGTCACCTCCAGGAATGACTTTCCAAAATTCCATGGGGATGGTAGAGATAGGTAAGAGCATAAGGAAGGAAACATATTTTTAAAGAACATAAAAAAAATTCTCTATCGAAGTTGAAAACACTGCTCTCTCCAACAAAATGGAGAGACAGTGCCTGACTGCTAATACTGATGCAAATTGATCCTAATATTTCCACACAGAATCACTCCTTCGTCAGATGAAAATGTGAGGTAAATTGGACAGATGTCAGCTGCTTTACATGTTCATTTGCAGGGACTGTGTTTTCTTTTGTTGGACGTTCAAGTACTTATTTTGGGTTTGTTGCGCAGAACACGCAGAATGAGTGACGCTGCGGCCGAGCGTCTGACCCCTCCCGAGGGCATGTGCGACCATCACACATGGCGGGAACACTGAGAGACCGGGCAGACAGAGACAATAGGTGTTCTTTACAAAGGAACTAGGGGAGAACTAATTCTCTTCATTAAGAAGGAGGAGCATTTGGAAGCAGTCATTAAAGATGACGTCATAGGCCCCAGTGCACACAAAAAAACTTTGCCTTTACATTTCTTTTGTGGAAACATCTGGCAAGAACATGTTGAGGAAAGAAAACTTCTCTGTTTTGTGCAGCAGAATCCTGATGAAAGATGAAAACTTGAGCTAATTACAGGATGTCTGCAAAAAGAAAGGACTAGCTTTATAGTTTAGACCCATTTCTCTCCCTACAGGGTAGATTTTCTAATGTAAAAGCAGTGGTATGCTGTGGAAAATAAATATGGGGTAGGAAACAATGAACTGTATCTAATATATAATACTGTACCATAAGGGTTATTTAAATAGCATTCAATTTTACTTGCTTTCATAAGCGTGCCATGAGAAAAACAGACAATTCTGAAACCCATATGATAAACGCCACAGCGTTGTACCTTTTCTTGTGTGTAAAATGTTGCAGGCCTTTTCTTAAAAATGTCCCAAACTCTTTTCTAAGACTACAACATGCCCAAACTCTTTTCTCCTTTCTCAGTGTCCTTTACCTCTTTCTGCCCTTCCCTGTAAGCCTACTACTTTATTTTGTTCCTTTTCCAGAGTTTTATAGACTATTCAGTCTAAAAAGACAAAATAATTAAAAAGACAAGACAAGACAAGACAAGACAAGTTGGGGGCAGCCTGGTTCTAATCTCTCTTGAAGCATCCTATGTGACCCTGTCAAGATTCTAAACACAGGCATCCAGGAGGTTAAGACCATTCCCAGCCATGTAACAAATCCTGTAGACAATTAGCCATTCTAAAAGGATTAGGATCTGATCTAGGCAGAGTGATGTTTAATCCCACTGGCTTCTTCCTATAGGAATGAGATACTTGAAATCTCCCAGAGGGGCATTTTCTGAACGTCTTATCAAATTGATTGAATAAAAAAGTTTATTTTTTCCCCCATCTGGAGAATTTGGGTGGATATTTTAAAAAAGTCTTGGGGTACCTGGGTGGCTTCTTCGGTTAAGCGTCCACAATTGATTTTGGCTCAGGCATGATCTCACGAACCGTGAGATTGAGCCCTGGGTCAGGCTACATGCTGACAGTGTGGAGGCTGCTTGGGATTCCCATACTCCCTCGCTCTCTACCTCTCCCCCACTCGCGCTCTATGTCTCAAAATAAATAAATAAACTTGAAAAAATAAAAATAAAATAAATCTTTATAAAGAGCTAGGCTAGTCACTATCTACCTCCAAGATGTGTGACATCACCTACACTGAGAAGTCCTGGCTGAGTCTTGGGGCTCGGGCACTGAGGGAATTTGACTCCTGTAGCCCAGGCTCCCTTATAACTGCACACCACCCTCTGTCCATTATAAACACCCCACCGTCAAAAATCCGCTCTCAGAGCCAGAAAGTTCAAAATCATATGGAGAATGTGCCACCTTTATCATTCAATAGTGACATCCTCCTTCGTAGCTTCCCATTCCGAACACTTCCCACTGTCTAAAGCCGAGACCATGGCTTCTTCCCTTTACTGTTGTTCTTGCAATGTTGGTTTTATTAAAGTTGAGGACTATTTCTCCATAACTGAGTGTCTATCATAAGCGAAAAAAATTAAAGAGACCAAAAAGTTTGTGTGGCTGCTCGGACAGCTGCCTGTTCCCTGTCAGCTTTTGATGTGCAGGCTTTGTAATAGGCCTGTCATCTCTATAAAGGTCGTGACTGTGACTTTTTGCGCTCATCACTGTTCCTTCTCCTAGACCCTAGGACTGTTTCTGGAAACATGTAGATGCTCAGAAACTTACCTTGTCAAGCACAGTTATGAATGTACTCACTCTGGCCATGCACTGTGCTAGGGGCTTTGAATATAGATATGAATAAGGTAACACAGCCTGAAAGAGGACTAATCTTTTAAACACACCTATTAGTGCTGTGGGCTTTAAGCAAAGCAATTCAAATGGAAGTTCCCACAAAAGCTCTGGTTTAGAGATCCTAAAGGAAACTGCTCCCAAATGTTTCTCCGATGCATTAGCCAGACAGCACATGGTACTTACTGTATTTATTAATAATGACAACAGCAATGGCAAACATAACTTATGAGTGCTTATTCTATGTTGGACACTTGTACAAAATGTCTTGCCTATATTCCATAATATAATTCTCACAATCCCCCCGATACAGGTATGAGGATCACTTCATTGATGACAAAGAGACAAGTTCAGAGAGGTTATATGTCCTAGTTGGTAAACCACCCAGATGGCTGGAAAGTGTGCTTTCAGCTCTGGCTTGCCAGATTTCAAAGCCCAGACCCATAACCATGCTCTGTTCTGCCTCCCACTTCTTCGTTAAGGATACAGTAATTTTATCAGGAAAGGGTAATATATGGAAAGGCATTAATTGGCCTGACTCTGTCACTTATGCAAAACAAAATTGGATAGGCTTTGATTTGATTCTTCCAACCATTCACTGATATGGAGGCCAAGTATTGTATTCCTACTGTACCCATGTGGAACTTGGAGCTCTCCGTTGGTCATATGGACCTACTGACTGCTGGTCAGACGAGATGACCATGTAGGATTCTCCCCACTGTGTGCGGAGAGAAGGCTCCAGGGATTCCAGAAAAACATCTTCTGTCCTACGTTTTCACCAAGGGATTGCACTCCATGAGGTATTTTTGCATCTGAGCCAAAGTGGAGTAAGGAGACCAAGTTGATGATTGGCAAAATATATGACCAAAAATGCCAATGAGAGTCTTGCTTCATTTATGTCTGCCTTTTTTGAATGATAAGGAAATAGTCTCCACCTGCTAGTCTCTACCAGCCTCTAAATCAGTGGTTCTCAATCAGTGGGTTGCCCCTAGCGGTATTTGGAAATGCCTGGAAACTGTTTTGATTATAATAACGGGGCTGGGTGGGTGGTACTGGCATCTAGTGGGCAGAGCTGGAGATCTGTCTCACACCCCACAATGCACAGCACAGCCCCCAGCAAAAAAAAAAAAAAAAAAAAAAAAGGCTTTTCTGGTCCAAAAACATCCTGCTTTGTAGTAATGTTCTGCCTGTCCCATTAAAAGAAATCCCCATTCTTCCAAAAAGTATAGAAGAACAAGGCAGTTCAACAGCAAGGATATCCAAATGAACCATATACAATGTGATGTGTAGGACCAGTGAAGAGAAGGGAGAGATTTAGCTTATTTATTTATTTATTTATTTGAACATGATATTCTTTTTTTAAAACTTTTTTTAATGTTTATTTATTTAGAAAGAGAGAGAGAGAGAGGGAGAAAGTGGGAGAGGGGCAAAGAGAGAGGAGGGAGAGAGAATTCCCAGCATACTCTGCACTATCAGCATAGAGCCCAATGGGGGTGGGGCTCCAACTCACGAACTGTGACATCATGACCTGAGCCGAAATCAAGAGTTGGACGCTTAACCCACTGAACCACCCAGGTACCCCAGAACGTGATATTCTTAGAAAATATTCTTCCCACTCCCAAAAGACATGTACAGTATTCTAAAAAAAAAAAAAAAAAAAAAAAAAGCTAGTGTTTTGAATACAACTTATTATACAAAAAAGAATAAAATATCAATTGGGGTCCTTTATCTTTCTAAATAACTAGAATAGAAGAGAATAACAAAACTAAGCTTTAACATTGGCAGAGAAGTGATGTGTTGATATAAACCTTTAATCCACTGACTCCTTTCGGAGGCTTTGTGAAGCGTTCCATTTAGAAATGATGCTGCTTATGTGGCACATAATCTGTGCTTCTTTGCCTCTGCTGTCTGTTTTGGGGACATATGCGGGTAACCAAGGATTCGCTATTAAGTTCCTGCAACAGGAACCAGGACAGCAGAGAACTGTCATTGCCAGTGGCTTCGGGTGTAACTGGGCTGAGGGCTGTCAACTTACAGGCGGGTGTCTCCAAGCCCAGGGACACCGACCTGCCTTCCGAAGCTGGACTCTTCATTTCAGTCTCCTCAAGGCTGTGTCCTCGGCAGAGTAAAGCCTTCTTCTCCTTAAATCTTTTAAAGAACACTGATTTATTTATTTATTTATTTATTAAAAAATTTTTTTTAAATTTATTTTTGAGACAAAGAGAGAGAGAGAGAGAGAGAGCAGGGGATGGGCAGAGAGAGGGAGACACAGAATCCGAAGCAGGCTCCAGGCTCTGAGCTGTCAGCTGTCTGAGCCTGACATGGGGCTTAAACTCACAAACTATGAGACACCTGAGCTGAAGTCAGATACTTAACCGACTGAGCCACCCTGGCTCCCCAGGAACATGGATTTATTTTTTGATGCAAACCAGGCACTGTGTGAACACTGAGAGTGTGCACAGTGACAGAAAGATGGACATGGTCCTGTTTTCATAGAGCTTATAGACCAGCAGGGGAGACAGAGAGGCAACTGATAATCTCATGAATAACTGTTTAGTTACAACTATGGTAAATACTGTATGTTAATTATACTTGAATTTAAAAAAACTAAAAAAATAATAATTACAACTGTGGTAAGCGTGACAAGGAAAATCACATAGGATATGATGAGAGAGCACATAGGGACCCTGACCAAGTCTCTGAATCTCAGGGTAAGGATGGGGCAGAGGGTGAGGATAGGGTTGTTTAGGTGGGTTTCTTTTCTTTCTTTCTTTTTTGTAGTGTTTATTTAGAGAGAGAGAGAGTGCACATGCAGGCAGAGGAGGGGCAAGGGAGGGGCAGGGAAAGAGGGAGACAGAGAATCCAAAGCAGGCTCTAAGCTGTCAGCACAGAGCCTGATGTGGAGCTCGAACTCACAAACTGTGAGATCGTGACTTCAGCCCAAGTTGGATGCTTAACCGACTGAGCCACTCAGGCGCCCGAGGGTTAAATAGTTTCTCGAAGGAGGTGATGTTAAAAGTGAGATCCACAGGATTAATGAGTGGATTGGGGAAAATGGGTTCCAGGAACAACAAGCTGCCTCACAGCCTCTGCTTGCTTATACTTTTGACTCAACAGTAAATTTCCCTTGCATGTGCGTCTTCGTGCCTTTTTAGCTCCTGCTACTTCTGCCTGTGGTAAGATTCTCTGATAGTTTCACCTTCACATCCGTAAGGGAGGGGAGGTGATTAGGTCAGATCATCTTTTTACCCCTGGCTTGAATGACTTTTGAGTTATTCCTGTTTCTGCAACCAGAGTCACATTTCTTCTTGGCAGAAGCCAGAGTCCCCAGACAGACAACCTTGCTTTGCTTGCTCTGGAATTCTTCTGGCCGTTGCCACCATGATGGTCCTTTCTTCATATGAACAAAGATGGAGTTTTGGACCACGTGGTAATGCAATGCTTAGCCTATTCCACTGCCTAATTACTGTTAGGGGGCAGGAAGGAAAGCATAAGATATTCTATGACATCTTTATATCTTTCTTTCTAAAACATTTTGGGTATGGGGTACCTGACTGGCCCAGTCAGTAGAGTCTGTGACTCTTTGATTTTGGGGTTGTGGGTTTGAGCCCCATGTTGGGTGTTGAGATTACTTAAAAATAAAATCTTAAAAAAACATTTTGGGTACAGAAGAGAGAGACATGCTACCTTGTCCCCTACCCTTATCCCTCCCAGCTACTGTCTCTCCTGCACTGAGCATGGCTGGTAATGGACCTCTCTGTCTGTGCTTCCTAAAATACTGTATGATCTTGTTTGGATTTCTTACACAATTTAAGGAAGAAACCTTATAAGCAGAAGGGTGAGAAATAATATGGATAATATCTTATTATTACTTAATATTATCTTGAATAGCAAATGAAAGGGACTTTATTGAAAAACGCTTTTGGATAATTCCTGTCTTTAAGAGTTAAGAATTTTTCCCCATGTCTTTTAAAAGAATTACTCCAAATTACTTTAAATTAATTAATAATTACTTAACTTATGATAACCAAGGAGAAGAGAATCTCTTACTTTAAGCCATGAATTACCCTAGAGCAAGGAGGGATACCCTGACCCTTCTTTCGTATTCACAGTGTACAACAGAGGTGAACAGAAAGTGATGCTAAGAAGATAACTCCATAAAAGTTTGTTTAATCATTCAGTGAAGGAGGGAAAGCATGAAGTCTTAGCCCTGCCTAACTCTTGGGAATATCATCACCATCTTGCCTGGGACATTTTTTTTTCATTCTTCTGTTGCAGCACTTATCATATTATATCATCAAATTATTATACTGTCATCATCATTGCCAACACTCATTTTGAGTTGCCTGCTAAGGATTGTTATCAAGGTGGCCTTGGCTAGCATTTAGAAGCTTGATTGTCATGATCCTTCATCTGTCCATATGTCTGTCCATCCATCCACCTAAACATCTATCTAAGTAAGCTTGATTGTCTCATTCATCTGTCTATCCACCCATCTGTTTGTCTTCCCATTCATCTATTTGTCCATCCATCCATTCATCCATCCATTACCTATCCATCCATCCATCCATCCATTCATCCATCCATCCATCCATCCATCCAAATGTCTATCCATCTGTCCAAACATCCAGCCCTCTAAATAAGACAGTCATGCCTTGACAGTCTAGTAGTCTATGGTTTTGTGACCATAAACATCTACTTCTTAGAAGTCTGAGTTCTTAAGCTACACATGGGAGAAGAGAGTAGAGTGGGGGATAGGTGAGAGAGAATGTGTATGTTGTTTGGGCTTCATGAATGTGAGTAGACAGAGGAGTGAGGAGGTACAGGTTCACTCAGCAGCTACTTTTGAAATAAGAGACCAATACCTATGTTAAAACTATTTTGGAGATTGATATGGCTTCTCTTGGGAAAGGACCAAGGTCTTAAACAAAGACCTTTCATGAGAAGCCACAAATAATAAAAGCCACTCATTTAAAGAAAGCATGCAGAGAGAGAAGAGACTAACCTGAGGGAAATGCTGAGAAAAAGGGAAGCCCTGAGAAATAAGGAAGGACCTGAATCAAGAGAAAGGGCAGTGGGGGGTGGGGGTGGGGGAACAAGTAAAACCTATCATGCTTAAAGAAATTAGCATAACTGTCTTAGTTCTTTGCCAAGAGCAGTCTCAGGGATTGAGGCAGCTAGGTGGAGTCCAGAAGGATGAGGGACCGTGATTTTGGCCCTAAAAAATTCCTTGCAGTTCCACTAGACTCTCCCCACTCCCACCCCATCACTCAACAGCACTAAATCTGATTTTGCTTCTCTATGAATCCCTCTTTATGTCTCAAGGCAGAATAAGGCACAGTCTCATTTTTACCCCCCCCCCCCATAATTCCTACCCTCCTCACTCTTTTAATAAGGATTAATTATTTTATTCCATGTTGCTTGCTTGTCTAACCACAGCTAACCTGGATGTGGACTTATGGGTAAGAATTTTGTTTAGGTCCTCTTTTAATTTCTAGAGCCTGGTGCAGATATCTTGTTGATACTTAACAAATGTCTAAGAAATGGAGGAAGAATAAAGGAGGAGTTAAGTGACTATTCTAGTTGCTAGATAGAAAGAAACGTTTGGTGAGACTTCAGACATGCATTCATTCATTCATTCATTTACTAATTCATTCATTCATTCACTCATTCATTTAACCAACCAACAAATACCAGCATTTACTAAATGCCAACCACTGGAATAAGAAATGATCCTAGCCCTTAAGGGTTGAATCCCCATCAACAGGCAAACAAAATGCAGTGTGACATAACGAGGTGCATAGTGGTGATGAACATGCATTCTGAGTGTAATTAATGTCACTGAATTGTATACTTAGTAATTGTTAAAATGGCTGACTTTATCTTGTATGTATTGGGTCAAAATAATATTTAAAACTGCGTATTACATACTTAACTTAATGGCAGTCCAATGACTTGCAAACCAACCTATAGTCCTGGAAATCAGAGTGTAGGTGTGGGATTGTGGGATTTTTATTGGAAAGGAGTAACAGTAAAACTTTTGGGAGGAAGAAAAGTTTTTTTTTTTTTTTCTGTTGTATACAATTATGTGTATACAGTTATCGAAACTCATCAAACTCAACATTTAAGATCTGTGCTTTTGATTGTATGTTAGCTATTTCCCAATTATGAAGGAAGGTAAAACAGAAAACGAGGTAGAAGAAGAGTTTATATGAGCAACAGGGTGGCTGGGCACCAACTCCCAGGAGTGGATACGAGTCAGGGAAGGCTTCTTCTTTTTTTTTTTTTTTTTTTTTTTTGTCTTGTGGGGAAAAGAAAAAAAATTCTTCTGTTTAGAGTTCTATTAGTGATACTATAACATTGAATACTTACCCCTCCCCCCCCACCCCACACATACATTGTTTTATCTGATTGAGGGCATAAGAAGGGAGTGTAGGTGCAAGGACATTCTCTCCCATCTCTCATAATAGGAATCATGCGTAACTAGCCATATGAATAAAGTTTAGGGAAGGCTTCTTAAAGGACACCGAGCCAAGCATGTGCAGCATCAAGGAGATGTTTACATATTTGAAGAAAGGGAAGAGACTCAGAGATGGGAAGTGACATGTCCAAGGTCACGTCGCTGACTGATGGCAGGGCTGGATATAAAAACCAGTTTTCTGATTCCCAACCCAGGGTTCAGTCCCTGAACCTGTTGTTTGGATTGTCATCTAATGTCTTTTGGTCTCATTGCGCCATGTTCTGCACTGTGATCCTGCATTTGCCAGACACTAGACCTTCAAACTGGGTTCTGTTAATGGGAGGCAGCAGTGGAAAACTGGAAGGCAGGAGGCAGGAAAAGGGGCAGCATGCAGCTCCAGATCCACTGTTTCCTGGTAGTATTCCAAGTTATCAGTGACAGACATCCGTTACAACACCAGCTCTGCAGCGTCCCCTGAGAGCATCAAATATTGACTACCTAGCGAACCCACCGAGGGTTCCCGGGGCCAAGCCCCTAACTTCAGAGGTGTGGGTTCAGGCAATACAGTCCCCCTCAGAGGTCTGAACTGAAATGAAAACCTAAGTCATGATCTGTTCCCCCAAACTGTCCCTTCTCCCAGTGCTTTCAAGCTGAGTGAATGACAACAGGTTCCCCACATGGCTATCCTTGACACCTCACTCTCCCTCACTCCCTCACTCCCTCTACCCTAACCCCACACCAAGTCCTGGCCATTTTGCTTCCTAGAAATCTCTTAGATATAGTCACTTCTCCTCCCCACTCCCATCCTATGCTTCCCTACCATCATCTCTTGGCTTCTATAATAAACTCCTAACTGATCTAGCATTCACTCTGGCTTACATTACTGACTATCTATCTCCCTTTGTTTTAATGTGGTTTTCAGGCACCCAATCAGGAGACTTGGTGTCTACCCACAGCTCTGTGAGTATCCAGTACAGTGGTGAGCAGGTCAGTTAATTTCCCTAGTTTTTACTTTCCTCAATTATAAAAGAACAGGATCTATATATGCACCAGCATTTTCACTGGTCAAGGAAAGCTTTACAGAAAGCACCACACCTGGACATTGAAGGAGGAGAAGCATTTTGACTTGTATTTCAGGTGAAAACTGTAGCCTGTAGAAAAGGTATTGTGCCCCTGTGTGTTTAGGAACAGCACAGAGAGCGCAAAGAGCCGACAAGTGAATTACAAAGCTGACACGATGAGATGCCCCAGAATGGCGCCTTTCCCCAGTCTCCCTCATCTTATTAGATGGCACCACCAACTATGAATTGCTGAGTCCAGAACCTAGGCATCATCTATGATTCCTCTCTTTCTCTCCACTGACCACATTCAATCCATCAGTAAATCCTGCTGACCCTATGGCCAAATGTAGCCACATTGCTTCCCACCTCCCACTGGTGTCCTCTGCTCCTGGATTCCATTCCACCACTGCAGTAGCCTCTTACATGCTTTCTCTTCTTCCACATTTGTCCACTCAAAATGTGTACACAAAGTGGGGCACCCGGGTCGCTCAGTCCCTTGAGTGTCCGACCCTTGATTTTGGCTCAGGTCATGACCTCGTGGTTTGTGAGCTGGAGCCCCACATCGGGCTCTGTGCTGACAGTGTAGATAGAGCCTGCTTGGGATTCTCTCTCTCCCTCTCTCTCTGCCTGCCCGCCCCCCCACACTTGTTCGTTCTCTCTGTCTCTCAAAATAAATAAATAAACTTAAAAAAAGAGGAAATCATATTAAAAAATATATACACAAAGCAGCCAGACTAGTCTTTTTATTTTTAAAAAAATAAAACAAATTTTTTTAAAATTTATTTTTGAGAGAGAGAGCGAGAGAGCGAGAGAGATCGAGCGAGCATGAGCAGGGGAGGGGCAGAGAAAGAGGGAGACACAGAATCTGAAGCAGGCTCCAAGCTCTGAGATGTCAGCACAGAGCCCAACGTGGGGCTTGAACTCACGAACTGAGATCATGACCTAAGTCAAAGTCGGCCACTTAACTGACTGAGCCACCCAGGTGCCACCCCCTCCCCTCCCCCCCACTAGTCTTTTTAAAAAGATCCATCAGCTCATTTGCTTGCTTAAAACTCTCCTTTGGCTTCCTCCTGCACTTGGAATAAAATTCCGATTTCTTCCCAGGACTTAAAAGGCCCAGAATGATGTGACTCTTACCATGGGTGCTGTGCTTTGTGTCTAGGTTCCCTTCCGGAGCAGAAGGACTTCTCTCAGCTGCTGGGAATGCAGCAGCCTGACAGCCCTCACTTCTCAGCCCTGGCTGTCAGGGAGTAGCCCATGTCCACTGACTGACTGCTCACATTTGGACATGGACTGTCTTCCTTGTCCCAACACTGAAGGGCCATCCAGTTCAGAGCTCCCTGCAGGGCTGACTGAAGCCTTCTTATGACTGCATCACAGCCCAGCTTCTCCCTCCGCCCAGCCTTCCTTCCTCCTCTTCTCCCGTGGTTGGTGATCCCAAGAGCCAGAGAACCCAACCGACAGCAGTCCCTGTGTAACTTGCAAGCCACTGTCCTCCTCCAACAATCACTTCACAGTTCTTCCATCTCCTATGCTGCACCTTGCTCCTTCTGGCTTCAGCTCCATTGTTGTTATTTGTTCCTTTGGTCTGGAAATTTCTTCCTGTTCTTTGCCCAATAAGTTCCTACTCAACCCTTCCTAGTTGAGTTCACAAGAGACTTCCTCAGGGAATTCATCCCTGATCTGTCAGACCAGGGCAGGGGTCCCAGTTATAAATTCCAGCCACACCCTCTACTTTTTCTTGGCACTTAGCACTTGTCACATGTTTGAGATCTATCTTTGCTGCTGGAATATAAACTTCAGGAGGACGGTGATTTTGTCTGCTTTTTCACCATGTCTGCTCAGTACTGAGCAGACTGTCTTACATTCAACAGATCCTTACTCTGTTGATTTGTTGGATAAGTGAATGAATGAACGATTTAATTCCATGGTCTTATCCCTCTGTGATGGGCAGATAAAGGCACTAATAAGGGCCTCTGAGTAACTGTGGCTGACAACAGCTTGTTTTTCCCACTCATCAGAAAAGGAAACAAAACAAAACAAAGCAACAGCAACAAAAGAAACAAAAGCAGCAAGTTAAACAGAAGTCTCTGGCCTACATCCAGAGTGAGAAGCACATGTTCCTGGTTAGAGCCGTAGTCAGTGACGGCTGACTGGTAAAAGCTTCAGCCAATGGGATAATGAAAACATAATAACCTCTGGAGAGATTAACAAAATCCCTTCCCTGTGTCCAGTGTGGAGCTAAGGGTGTCCCCCAACATGCACAATGTGCCAATTAAATTAGACTCAATTCAAGAAGCATTCTCGCGGTTTCCATTTTTACACTGTAATCATCGATCTTTTTGGAATGTGGTACAATGAAACAGCCAACTTAAAAACAAAAAACATATGAAGGCCCTTTAAACTGTGACTCAAAATCTAGAAGCCATAAAATAAAAGATTAATAACTTAAACTGTATAAACATTAAAACAATTTTGGAAGGCACGAACTCCGTAAGCAGGGACCAATACAAATGACACAATGATAAAAAAAAAACCTGTATTTCATATTAGAAAGTATTTATTTATCTTTCTGATATATAAGGAATGACTTGAAATGGATCAGCAAAAGACTAGCAACTGTGCAAAAGAATGGGCAGGGGATGGGTACAGATAATTCACAAAGAAGGCAAAATAAATGGTGTCTAAACATACAAGATTCTGTTTCACTATGAGAGAAACCACATTGAGACACCGTTTTCTACTTATGACATGAGCAAAAGTCCAAGTGTTCAATCACTGATTCAAGGGCAAGGCTGTTGAGAAGCAAGCACCTTCATTCATTGCTCATGGATGTGTAAATTGGTAAACTCGTAGGGAGGCTGATTTGACATCAATTAGCAATGCACATATCCTTCATCCCGGAAATTCCACTTTAAAGAATTTATCCAACAGTTGTACGTGAAGGGTCTATATAAAAAGTTATTCATTACAGCAGTTTGTAACAGCAAAAGATTAGAAATAACCTATAGTGCATCAATCGCGGGACATTTTATGACTGATTTCTAAGTAGTTATTTGCAAAGAGGTTCAAGACGTGTTGTTAGCTGAAAAAAAAAACCCCACAAAATGCACAAGTGTTATAGTAACTACCATTTATGTAACACAGAGGGAGAAATAAGAATATATATGATATTTTCTTAGAGAAATATGAGAATTTTTTCCCCTCTCTTATTTTGGTAGTGGTGAGGGCGGTGGGAACCAGGTAGAAGAAAGAAAGGTTGGGAGTTGGCTCATCACTGAATTTCTTTTATCATTTTTAGTTTTTTTATAATGTGAGACTAACCACTGAATATTCCCCGTTAAACATTGGTACTACCTATTCACAAATGACATAATAACACAGAGAAACACCTCACACTCTCCCAGGGCTGGAGATAGCAAAGATAGCTCTCATCTCAAAGAACTTGCAGTCTACTGTGATCATATTGAAGCCCAGGAAAAGGGGGAGAGGACCAAAAAGATGATGATTATCAAAATGCGAGGTGAAGAAACCAAGCGTGATGCGAGAGAAGAATTAACAACAAAGCAGGGAGGGCTGGTTTAAGAGGCTGAGTTCAAAGAAGAGAAAGGAACAAGGTCTTTAACACAGAGCATGCTTGAGAAAGTGTAGATCAAGCCAGGCACTGTGCTGAGTCCTTTCTAGGGGGCCACATTCTTTAATCTTCCCAACGACCGGGAGGAGATCAGTGTGGTTACCATCTCCACTGTTTGATGGGAAATGAGAGGTTGGGACACTTACCTTGTAAGTGGTAGAGCAGAGATTCACATCCACATTTTCCTTCAGTGGCACACCCCCTTTTTAAAAAAGAGAGTATTTTTAGGGAGGAAAATTTTACATGCAGTGAAATGCAAAGATCCCGAATACGTGTTCATTTGGGTGAGTTCTGACATACGTGCATACTTTGGTCACCAATACTCCAGTCAAGAAAACTTTCATCACCCTAGAAAGTTCTGCCATGCTTCCTTCCAGTCAATCCTTGAACTGCCATAGAAAACCACTCCTCTGATTTCTATCGCGGTAGATTAGTATTAGTAGATTGTCTATGTTGTTGAATATATTGGTTCTGTGTTCATTTTTACTGCTCGGTATTCCATATATTCTACTTTATGACATTCTATAATCTATAATTCTATAATCTACTTCTGCTGATGGATATCTGAGTTGTGGTCCTGTTTTGGATATTAGCAAGAGAGCTGGTATGAATATTCTTGTACAGCTCTTTGTGTGGATGCATGCTTTTGTTTCTCTTGAGGGAGCACCCAGGAGTAGAACTGCTGGGTTACAGAAGAAATGTATCTTTAACTTTGTAAGGAATTGCAAGATTTAAAAAGTGGCTATTCCACATGGCAATCCCATCAGAAACATGTGAGAATTCCAGCTGCTCAATGAGCTCACCAAAATCTTGTATTGTCTTTTTGATTTTTAGTTGCTCTAGGGGATATAAAATGGTTTATCTCATGGTTTTAATGAAAGGCACTGAGCACTTTTTCATGTGCTGTTGGCCACTCAGACATCTTTTAAAGTATCCATTCAAGTATTTTGCACATTTCTATTGATTCTTTGTTGTTGTTGCCATTGATTTGTAAGAGTTTTTATATATTTGAATGCAAATCTTTTATTACACATATGCATTACAAATATTTTATCCCTATCTTTCAATGATCAGAAGTTTCACATCTTCACAAAGTCTAATTTATCATTTATGATTAATGCTTTTTGTGTCCTCTAAGAAGTCTTTGTTTATCCCAAGCTCATGCATGTATTATCCTTTTCTCCCCCTAGAAGTATTCATGTTTATGCCTATAGTTTAGGATTTTGTGTTTAGTTCTGGGATCCATTTAGTTCTAGGATCTGTATATGGTATAAGGTAAGTGTTAAGGTTCTTTCTTTCTTTCCTTGTTCCTATATGCTTATCCAGTTTTCTAGGACAAGTCATTGAAAAGATATTATTTGTCCCAACACATTGCCTTGGATTTATTATCATAAATCAATTAAAAATATCTATAGGTCCATTTCTGGCCTCTGCATTCTGATTCATTGATCTATGTGTTTACACTTATGCCACTGCCACTCTGTCTTCATTCCTGTAGCTTCTTGGTAAGCCTTGCAATCAGGTAGTGTGAATTTTCCAAATTCGCTCTTCTAGTTCAAAATTGTCTTTGTTCTAGGTTCTTTGCATTTCTATAAATATTTTAGAATCATCACATCACTTTCCTCAAAAAACCTACTTGCCTCTTACTAGGAAGGTTGTGAATGTCTCTCAAGGAAGGACAAATGACTTCCAAGGAATTTGCCCAATTAATCTAAGTTGTTAGGTTTTATTGGCATAAAGTTGTTTACAATATGTCCTTATTACCCTTTTAATGTCTGTGGGATCTGCACTGACATGCCCTCTTTTGTTTCTGATATTCATAATTTGTGTTCTCATTATTTCTTCATTAATCTGTCTTATTAGGGGTGTATCAGTTTTATTAATATTTTCAAAGAATAAGCTTTTTAATTTGTTAGATTCTTTTGATTGTTTTTCTTTTCATTTCATTTCCTTGAATTTTCCTCTTTGTTTATTATTTCTCTCTATTTACTTTGCAATCTGTTCTTCTCTTCCTAGTTTCTTTCTTTCTTTCTTTCTTTCTTTCTTTCTTTCTTTCTTTCATTTATTTGGGAGAGAGAGAAAGAGAGAGATAGTTAGCCAGGGAGAGGGGAAAAAGAGAGAATCGCAAGCAGCCTCCATGTTCAGTGTGGAGCCCGAAGTGGGGCTTGATCTCACGAGTCAGACACTCAACAGACTAAGCCACCAAGGTGCTCTCTTTCTAGTTTCTAAAGTAGAAACAGAGATTACTGATTTTTGCCCTTTTTTCTTTTCTTTAAAAATTTTTTTTTAACATTTATTTATCATTGATAGACAGAGAGACACAGAGCGTGAGCAGGGGAGGGGCAGAGACAGGGAAGACACAGAATCTGAAGCAGGCTCCAGGCTCTGAGCCTTCAGCACAGAGCCTGACGCGGCTCACAAACTCACAAACTGGGAGATCATGACCTGAGCCGAAGTCGGTTGACCAACCAACTGAGCCACCCAGGCGCCCCCCTTTTTTCTGTTCTAATATGATCATGTAAATTTATAAATTTCCTTCTAAATGCTGCTTTAGCTGCATTACACACACTTTGCCAAGCTGTATTTTCTTTAGCACCATTTTGAAATATTTTCTGATTTCCCTTGTAATTCCTTCCGTGATGCACATGCTATTTGAAAATGTGTCGTTTAGTTCTAAAATATTGGGCATTTTTGAGATTTCTTATTGATATTAAATTCTAACTTAATTTCATTGTGGGTAGAGAATATGCTTTTATTTCAATTTTTTAAAATTGATTGAGACTCATTTTAGAGCCCAAGATAAGGTGTATCCTGGTGAATATTTCATGTCCACTTAAAAATAATATATATTCTGCAGTGATTTCACATGGTTTATAAATGCCATTTAGGTCAAGGTGATTGGTGGTGTTTGGATATTCTATACACATCACTTGCTACTGTTTACTTGCGTACTTGTCCTATCAATCACTGAAACAGGGAGGTTAAGATGAACTATAACTGTAAATCTATCTAATTCCGTCTTCAGTTTTGTCAGTTTTTGCTTTGTAGATCTGGAATCTCTGTTTCTAAGTTCATACACATTTATAACTGCTATGTCTTCCTGATGAAATGGCCCTTTTGTCATTATGAAAAGTTTGTTTTTATCTCTAATGTTATTCCTTATGAAATCATCATTGATATAATATAGCCACTCTGGCTTTCTTAGGCTCACAGTCTGCAGGGTCTCTTTTTTCCATCCTTTTGTTTTTAACCTAACTTTATATTTAAGGTTTATGACTTACAGACAACAAATAGTTTGGTCTTGCTTTTGTATCCAGTGTAAAAATCTCTGCCTCTTAGTTGGAGGCTTAGTCTATTTGCTCTTAATGTAATTGTTGATAATGGAATGGTTTTCAATTTTTAAAAATTTTAAAAATTTATTTAAATTCAAGTTAATTATTATTATAAGGTTGTTTTTTATTAAAAAAAATTTTTTTTCAACGTTTTTTATTTATTTTTGGGACAGAGAGAGACAGAGCATGAATGGGGGAGGGGCAGAGAGAGAGGGAGACACAGAATCGGAAACAGGCTCCGGGCTCCGAGCTATCAGCCCAGAGCCTGACGCGGGGCTCGAACTCAAGGACCGTGAGATCGTGACCTGGCTGAAGTCGGACGCTTAACCGACTGCGCCACCCAGGCGCCCCAAGATTGTTTTTTAAAAATGTTTATTTATTTTTGAGAGAGAGAGAAAGAGAGCACAAGCACGGGAGAGGCAGAAGAGAGGGAGACATAGAATCCGAAGCAGGCTCCAGGCTCTGAGCTGTCAGCACACAGCCCGATGAGGGGCTTGAACTCACAAACCATGAGATCATGACCTGAGCTGAAGTCGGATGCTAAACCAACGGAGTCACCCACCCAGGTGCCCCATGAGGTTGGTTGTAAGTCTACCATCTTGCTATTTGTTTTCTATGTGTCTACGTCCCTTCATTCCTCTCTGTGTTCTTTCCTGTTTCCTGTTAGGCTAATCAAATACTAAAAAGAAAATATTCCGCCTAATTGCTTTATTGACTTTTTAACAATAGACATTACAATAGGATTACAATAGGCAGTCTATATGAATCGCTTTATATAAAATACTTAGAAAAGGGTTCCATTTTCTCTATGTCCTTTGTGCTGTTCTTGTCATATGTCTTCCATCGGATACATAGCAGAAACAAGATAGATACACACTGAATGCCTGCATAGCAGGTCAGAATAAAATATCTAAGAGAAGGGAAGTGTTGCATTATAACTTTGACTGTGGTCAGTCCTGCTACATTCCCTATGTCCAAGATTGGTAGTATTTTTATGGATTCACTGAGATCATCATCCTCAGTTCACTGCTTACTGAGTATCTAGGGGGTGCAGTTGTGACAGAGTAGAAAGAACAGTAAACTTAGAGTCAGGACCTTTGTTTCAAGCTATAGAAACCCAAGTCAAAGTGCCGGAGTTAAAAGCAAAAAGGAACAGGTATTTATTAACTTTAAACCTTGACGAGTTTAGGAAGGCAGCATCAGGGACTCAGAAAAATTTAGATTAAGCCTCCCTGTATCTGTCTCCCTCTACTCTCTCACCTCTGTCTCTGCTTCTCTTTTGTGCGCTGGATTCATTCTCTCCACTAGAGTTAGACTCTCCCCACTTTGCAGGACAGATAATTTCTGGAAACCCGCAGCCTATATTTTTTCAGCTTAGCAAAGTTACAGGATTCTTATTGGCTCAGCTTAAGCCACATGATCTGTACTGAACCAATCATTGTATACCAGGGAATGTGACTGACAAAGACTGAGCCCTGAGCTCTCTCACTAGTTGGTCAGGGAATCAGTGATAGTCCCAACAGGGTCTCATGGAATGAGAGATGAGTTATTCAAAGGAATCTGGACAAAACAAATGGGAAAGTCTGTTGGCCAGAACAAATCTGGTCAATAATGTCTTTTAAAGTCCTGTCTCCATGATTTTCTGTATGACTTTAGCCAAATCACCTCCCTTCTTTAGCTTCATTTCTCATCTGCATCATGATCTCTGATAGTTCTTCTGTCTCTAACATTAGAAGCAATAGGACTGTCCTTCAAAAGTGGAATGAATAAATTAAAGAATATTCAGATAATGAAATACAACACAGTAACAAAAATGAATTAACTAAAGTGAACTATTTCAACATGCGTACATCTCAAAAACATAAGGTTGATCAGAAGTGTAACTTGAAAAAGGCTATGCTCAATATTCTATGCTTAAATAAAATTTTAGAAGACAAGATAAAAATATAAAAGCATAATTCACTCCCAATTTGGGACTGTAGCCATGGGTGTGAAGGGGAGGATGGGGATGGGGGTTGGGTGAGTACAGCGGGGGCTTTAACTCTTTAGTATCTGTAATGTGTCAATTCTTACAAAAGATGGGAAAAAAGTATGGCATCATATTATGGTTTGATAAAGTTGAGTTGCAGGGGCATGGGTATTTATTACTGTATACACTAAGACTCCCTGTATGGTTAAAATATTTCAAAACAATAACAATGATAGCTACTGATACAATACTATTTATCATGTTGTAGGTATTCATCTAATGACTTTACATAAATTAACTCGTTTAATCTGTGTATTAGTTATCTGTTGGATGGTACACAGAATGGGTAATTCTGAATCACTGCACAGGGAACCAGTGGGAACCAACTCCAGAAATATGGGATGTGGTGGACTGATGGAGGCTAAGAAAACTAGCCCAAGCCTGAAGATCTAGAAAGATTTCAGGGTGGAGAGAGGCATCTGAGAGCTAGGCTTTAGGAAGGGCAAGGGCAAACTGGGAGATAAGAGGGAGGAGCCCAAGAGTAGAGAAAGAGCCAGAGGCTCCCCACAGCAGAGAGGGCATTAGCCTGGTGGCTGAGAGGTGGGCGAGTGGAGATGGACCGTGTTTTGTTTATTCCTCACCATGGCCTTGATGGGTTAGTACTATAATGCCCATTTTGTGGATGAGAAAACTGAGTTCCTACTGTGTACTCTCTGAGACTTAGTTCCTGATAGTGAATCCCTCAGTTCTGAAAGGGAAAAAAAATTATGACCTTTACTTTCTTTTGCCTCTTCCCAACTTGCACAGTTTCTGAGAAGCTCCGGGCAATGACCTAAAAAAAAAAAAAAAAATCTTCCTTGCTGCTAAATATAGATGAGTGAAATTACTCATTATTAGATAGTTCTTGCCTTAAAAATATGCAGATAGATTCCTGGAATGGTGGAGTAGGGAAGAAAATAGCCTTATTTAAAAAAAGAATAATTGGGACTATTAGAGGTGGCTAATGCATTCAAGTTTAACAACGAGAGTAAACTCCAGGTAAGACTGTGTCATCAGGAAGTTTGCTTTGGTGGCGCTCTCCCTCTCTGCCCAGGCACTCCTAGGAAGAGAGGTGGACTTTATAGGGGTTCTCCTGGCAGTGAGTATCACCGCATTTAGTGAGGACTGAGGATCAGCAGGAGGCCAGGCCCTGCATGTAGATGCGTGGGACGGGTCTGCCCCTCAAGCTGCTGACAGCTTAGTAGCAGTTAATAGCAGGGCACAGAAAGCCTTCACAACTTCTGCTCCTAAAATTAAGTTTCTGTCAGTTTGCCTGTCATCGCATCACAGGAAACAGCTGGATGAACTTTTACGAAATCTGGAGGGTATGTTTGGGATAGTCTGACATAAAAAGTAGCCTCTCTGTGCACAAAAATTAAATTTGAAGGAGTCCCAGGAGGGCGTTTCAAATGGATGACCAATTGCCCTCCAGTGCACCTGAAACTGAACAGGACTGCAACTGGGAGGACTGCACAGCACATGCTAACACTATTCAGAGCAGCTGATATTTGTTGAGTGCGTACTATATATTAAGATGAAGTGGACAGAGAACAAAACAGTGGTTTTATATACAAGCCTCAGTAGGAAAGTCACTGAGGGCAGATGCTCCCAATTGTCAACACTCATTAGCAATGATCTAGTTGCTTCCCACCGGAGTGAATAATATATGAACCAGTCCAGGATGACTAGCAGCAAGGATTTATTTATTTCACTATTTTAAATAATTCTCCTGAGCATGGCAGGGAGGCCAGTTACTTCTTTTATTACTACCATTAATAATAGCTACCATTTGCCATGTGCTCGCTATGTGCCAGGCAAGGAGCCACATTGCTATTATAGGGGTTACCGCTCCATATTATGGAGAAGGAAGCTGAGGCTGAGTTAATTAACCACCAACATGTACTAGACTGCCATGATTACGATAAAATATTCTCATACCCAAATCAGACCTATGGGACGACAAAAAAATTTCTGGGTGAGTTGCACATTTAAAAGAGTTTTAGCAAAATATAAAAATTCGCATGCACTTTATTCATAGTAAGTCCCTTTTGTTGAAAATATTAAAATGATATCAAATCAACACCGTCCTTGGAAAGTTCATTTTGGAGGAGTCTTGGTTTGGGGGACAGAGGAGGAAATTATTCCTATCACAGGGGTCAGATCTGGCACTTGACTCCTCTTGGCATCAGCTCTGTGCTGTTTAAGCCTTTCTGCCCGGATTTCTAGGGCTGCCACGAGTCCCGCTTCCTTCCGCTGCCAGTCCTGACACTCAGATCTAATCACACACCTCTTCTGCTAAGAAACCTTTAACAGTTCATGATCTCCACAATTAAATCCAGACTCCTTCACAGAGCTTCCGGGGCTCTCCACAGTCTGGTCACAGCCTGAATAATCAGTCTCTATCTAAATCTCTTACCAAGAATACTTCTACATGTTAAAAAGATAATTGAATAACTTCAATTAAAAAGAATCTTAAACGCAAAAATAATTTTGTTTAAATAAAACAATACTTAAACATTTATATTTGTAACGCACGTCGGAGTTTAGAAAGTAAGCTCACATCCCTAGGGTCATTTGATATTCATGACAACCCTACCAGACAGGCAGGTGTGAGCATCCCTGGTTTTTAACATCAACTTTAGAGGCTAGAATCGGTTTACAAGTACAGAAATGTTCAGAGACGGTACAGAGAGTTCCCAGCATGCCACACCTGGTTTCTGCCATTACTTACATTTTGCATTAATATGGTGCATTTCACACCTTTATGAACCAGTGTCGATATATTTGTGTGAGCTGAAGTCCATACTTTCTCCAGAACCCCTTAGTTGTTACCCACTTTTGTCCTTTCTCTGCTCCAGGAACCCATCCAGGAAGCCACATTGTTTAGTTGCCACGCCTTCTCAGGCTTCTGTTGGCTGTTGACAGTTTTTCAGCCTTTCCTTTTTTTTTTTTTTTTTTTTTTTTAATGATTTTTACAGTTTTGATGAGTACTGGTGAGGTATTTTGTAGAATGTCCCTCAATTGGGATTTTTTTTTCTCTCAGGATTATACTGAAGTCCTCTTTCTTCTTTCTTTCCATACCGTGTTCTTTGGAAGGAAGTCACTACACACAGCCCACACTTAAGGGGCGGGGAACTATGCTCCTTTCCGAGAACATCTACTTAACTCTGGAATTCTCCCGCATGGGAGATTTGACTCTTTCCCTCCATTTATTTATTCACGCCATCACTATTTATATCACCGTGGACTTAAAGAATATTTGTTTTATACTTTGGGTTCTATTTCAACACCATTTTACTCATTTGATTCCCCAAACGGAGCTGGCTTTGGTGGCTGGGAGCTCTTTCAGTAGGCTCCTATGCCCCTTTGATGGGCTCCTCTGGCATATTTCCTGCCCCAGTTGTAGGATTTGTCAGTTCTCTAAGCAGCCCTGGTACCCGTTACTGGAGAAGGATATTAGAAATAAAGTTCTAGGCACTGAGATGTCATTGTTCCTAGGCCCTCTCAGCTGACATTACCAGTTACTCCTACTTTGTGTCAGAGAACAGGAGATTTTCCTCATTTCTTGAAGATACCCAAAACTTCCTATAGTCTCGCTGCCTTTGAACACCTCCTCCTTACTATTCTGTGTAGTGAAGTAACTTCTGTGGTCCATCTAGTGAGTTTCCTGCTCTGAAATGCTCTCTCCTCCTCCCCACCGGAGTTACTCATTCTTCCCCCTGCCCCCCACTGTACTTGGTTCACACCATGAGGCGGCACTCATCACAGTGTATGTTAGAGTCAGTTAACACGTGCCTGTTCCACTGCCCTGTGTTGCTCATCTAGCACATCTAGTATGTGCTCAGTAAATACACACATGGATAGTGTTTGAACTGGAACATAAAGAATGAGCAGAGATAGGAAGAGGATGCCTCGTAGAATGCCTGAACTCACCTTACCTCTGCCCTCCCCACTTCCCATTTAGAGTGAGTTCCTCCTTTTGGTTAAGGTTTATGGCATCCTGTGCAGAAGACAGGATCATCGGGTCCTTGAAGGTCATCTAGGCAAGGTTTTCTTGGTCTTAGTCTCAGAGCAGTTGTTCCTAAACATGACTGCACATTACAATCACCTGGGAGACTGTTAGTAGGTGGACTCCCTTCCCCAACCTCCACTCCAGAAAACTGATAAGTCTGAAATGGGGACTGGAGCTCTGTATGCAACATCCTGTCTCTGAAAAAAGAAAGTCAGTAAAACCAAAGCACGCAGTCTGCAATCTAATCATTTTGGAGTTTTGGAGAAACATAGCCTCTCCAATCCAATCTGTAATATTTGAATTATTAAAAAAAATTACACTGGAATCTGGGTCTCCTCCCATTGTGGACACACAGGGTAATGAAAATATATAAACGTGAGGAGAGAGAGATTGTCTCAGAGAAGCCTCTTGGAGACTGTTCAGTGTTATAATGTTAAAATTCTCGTTACAGGGTTAAACTGGGCCATACCAAGTTTAGAAGTGACAGTTTACAGTTTGGTAACTGGGCAGCCTCTCTTAATGCTCATGATTTATATGGAGCTCCCTCATCTCGTGCTGTGGTTCTGAGAAACACGCTACTGAGAACAAAGAACTGAGTTAACATTATAACTCTTCCAAAGTTGCTCAGTAATGAAGCCTGGCTCATTTTCTGCAAACAAAGATTGTTTTACAGTAAACCTGTTTTCTAGCAAATATCTACTTTTCAAGTAAATGTATGAAGGACTTTTCTTTATTTTCTCCTTTCTCCCTTTCCCTCCCCTCCCTTCCCTTCCTTTTGCTCCTTCTCCCCTTCTACAGTCACAAAACTAATTTGTTTAAACTAATTACATCGGTTGAATAGGGTAAAACCTGAATTTCATAATATAGTAAAAAGAATTATAGTTTACAGCTTTCAATGACTGTATATTTAGTAACATAGATGAAGCTGAAAACATATGGACAGAAATACTGATATGATCACGTTTTCCAAAGTTAAGGATTAGAGCGGGCACCTGACTGGCTCAGTTAGCGGAGCATGTGACTCCTGACCTCGGGGTCCTGTGTTCAAGCCCCACGTTGGGTGTGAGGTCTACTTTAAAAAAAATGGCAAAACAAAACAAAACAAAAGAAAAAAAAAACAATGGTAAGGCTCAAAGAACAGCAAACTTCTAAATAGTTTGAGTGTACGGTTAATTGTTTTTACAAAAATTAATGTTGCTGATGTCTTAAAAAATTGTTTATAGATGTATATGCCTCCACTCACAACCTTGTTAATTTTATTATGTCATGTAATAGGATGATTTTATTTTCATACTCAGGAAAGGTAAACATTTTAGTCCTGCCCTAAATGACCACACATCATACTAATTTTTGTGATGATGATGATGATGATGACGACAATAAAAGTAGTCACTGGCTTTGGCTGCATTCAATATGCCAGGCACATTGCATGCATTATCTTATCTAACCCTCATATGAACTCTCTGAGGGAGACAGATAGTATTATTATCATTGCCATTTCCAGAGAGGTTAAACAGACTGCCTAAAGTCAAACTAACAAATGGAATATTTAGCTTGACTGTATAGTACAACACATCATGCTTTGGACCACTAGACTATAGCATCTCCAATGCCTCCTAGGTGCCAGAGTTATACACATTGATATGATGACAACAGTGCTGATGATAGAAACATATTCATATTCTGGGAGGTAGGAGAAGCATCCTATCTACAAAATGTCTAAAGTTTTCTCAAACTTTCACTGAAGAGTAACATCAACAAGATGGTGGAATAGGAGTTTTCAATTGTCATCCCCCCATAGAACACAGATTTGATAACCTCCAAGGATGAAATTTGGTGTCCAGGAGTCCAGTGGAAAAGTTCCAGCATACTTCTGCAGCAAAAAAAATCCAAGGGTAGACACATCCAAGAGTGTAAGAACAATAGTTTCATATTACCCACACAACTGCTCTCCTGAGGTGGCAGAGCTTGATGCCAGAAAGATCTCCCAGGTCCTGATTTCTTTCACAGGGGAAAGCAAGAGCATAGTGAGTAAGTACCCAGCTTCCTAAGATGCAACCCAAGACTCCCACTGCTTTCTCTCTCACCCAGAATACTGAAGGGATAAGTATGGCTGAGTCTGAGGAGCTGGGAGCAGGGAAGAGGGGTGGGGAATCCTAGCAACCAGGATTCAGAACTCAATAAGGGGATGTGGGTCTTATTAACTGCTATACAGACATCAGGAGACCAGCACTCAGGACGGCTTGCTTGTGGGCCCCCCAACTGGTCCATCCACAGCTCTAATTCTCTGGTGTTCCCTCTGCACAATGGCCGTCTCCCTGCATGCTCCGCCACTGTTGGTGACACAGAAGCTCACACGTCTACACACAGCTCATGAGCAAGTCCAGAAAAGCTGCTCAATGCTGTGGGACTGAGAGCAGGTACACCAATGTGAGCATTTCAGGACACTGTGCTCGGGAAAACAAATGGGAGCCCCCTTGACAATGGCCTTGGCAATGACTTTTTGAGCTTGACACCAAAAGCAAAGAGAACAAAAGCAAAACAAAATAAAACACCAAAATACAAAAGAACAAGTGCGGTGAAAAGTGCACAGCAAAGGAAATAATCAACAATGAAAAGGCAATCCGTGGAAAGGGAGAAAATATTTGCAAATCTTACATCTGATCAGAAGATAATATCTAAAATATATAAGGAACTCATGCAACTCAGTAACGAAAAGAAAAAAAATATCCTAATTATAAAATGGGCAAAGGAACTGAATTGCCATTTTTCTAAAGAAGATACACAAATGGTCAATAGGTATATGAAAAGGCGCCCACCATCACTAATAAAAAGGGAAATGCAAATCAAAAGCACAATGAGATATCACCTCACACTTATTTGAATGGCTGTTATTGAAAAGTCAAAAGATATTGACTATTGGCGAGGAAATGGACAAAGAGGAACCCTTGTACACTGTGATGAGAATGAAATTGGAATGGCCATTATAGAAAACACTATGGAGATTCCTTAAAAAAATAAAAATATAACTACCATATGATCCAGGAATCTCACATCTGGGTATATCCATGAGAAATAAAATCACTACCAGGGCACCTGGGTGGTTCAGTCGATTAAGCATCCAACTCTTGATTTTGGCTCAGGTCATGATCTCATGGTTGTGAGATTGGGCCCCAAGTCCAGTTCCGTGCTGGGTGTGGAGTCTGCTTAAGATCCTCTCTCTCTCTGTCTCTCTCTCTTCCCCTTTGTCCCTTCCCTGTGTGTGCTCTTTCTCACTCTCTCAAAAAAATCACTACCTTGAAGAGCTATCTGAACACCTACCTTCATTGCAGCATTATTCACAGTAGCTAAGATATGGAAATAATCTCTGTCCATCAATGGATAAATGGATACAGAAAATATGATATATAGACATGCACACACATATAAAATTTATATATTTTATTTATATATATCTTATGTATTATTTTATACATATTACATTAATATTTATGTATTTATTATTCCATAGTATAAAAATGGAATATTATATGCATCATGGAATAGTCTGTGTATGTGCACACACACACACACACACACACACACACAATGGAATATTATTCACTCAAATATGGTCAATCATGCCATTCACAACAACATGGATAAACCCAGAGGATGTTACTTCTGATCTCACATATATATGGAACCTAAAAATGTCAAGCTCATAGAAATAGAGTGGATTGGTGGTTACCAGGGACTGGGAAGTGGGTGAATTTGGGAGATATTGATCAGAGGGTATAAACTTGCAGTTTTATATAAAATGGGTAAATTCTGGAGACCTAATGCACAGCATGGTGATATAGTTAATAATAATATGTTGTATATTTAACATTTGCCAAGAGAGTGGATCTAAAGCACACGCATGCACACATACACATAAATGGTAATTATGTGAGGTGATGGATATGTTAATTAGCTTTATATTGGTAATCATTTCACTATGTGTATCAAAATATCATGGTGTACACCTTAAAAAAAAGCTTTAGGGAATTTAAAAAATCTTTAGTCTGGGGACTCATAATTAAGTAAAGTGTGTTTCTCTTATTATTATTTTTTCTTCCATACTAGGCTAACTTCAGAGTAATACCAGTAAGGGGTTAGTTAATTTTGACAAAAACTACTGCCCTTTGCAAATCCACTATTTTTAACCAGTCATAACTCTGGCACCAAGTCCCCTTGAGATTGTAACTTTCCATTCTGTGAAACATCTCCCCTCTCCAAGTTCTGGTTTCAACATGCTTTTGAAAGGTTCAAATAACTCAGAGACTCAGAAACCTAGCACAATGTTTTCCCAGTCTGTGTTGACTCAGTGGAAAGAGAGACGAAACCAGTCACACATATAGTGCCTATGGGCTGCTGTCTCCCTTCTGGTACCAGCATCTCCTTTCTCATCTACTGGACTCTGAACACTCCATATAGTGGAGAAATGTGGTCTGCAGAAACGTGGTTTTCCATGTTTTCTTATTGCTTCTGGAATGAAAACAATTTCCGTCATTCATTTGGCTTCCTCTTGACATAAAACATGTCTCTCTTAATTTTACATTCAAGAATGGTGTGGGGAGAAAGCTGTAGTCCAACAATATCATCTCATCAAACTTCTTTTTACAGAAGAGAGAACATGTTTACCAAAACCACACTGTTCTCAACATCAAGTGGTTAGGGGAGTAATTTGATAACATGCCTTTTTCTACCTCACATGCAATTGCCATTCTTTCGTCTATTTGGTCAACAATATTTGTGGAGTAACTCCTTATGGTAATAGTCACCGTTTGGTGACTTGATAGACTTGATCTTTGCTCACATCAAGATCACCATTTACCACAAAAGGCATGAAAAGAGAACAATAAAGTTACTCAATTTTATTTACTGACAAATCATGATATGCCTGAAATTAAGTAAATAAGAGAATAAATGTTTTTGTTTTGGGCTTTTATATGGATGGAATGGCCTCCATTTCAATTTGGGCTAGCTGATTTTATTGTCTTTTCATGGTCATAGAAGTAGCTCTCTCATCTACCATATCTTTTGCAAAATACATTTCCTTGACCACAAAGGGCCTGCATAATGGTATACAGATGGATGAATCTGCACTTATCCTGATTCCTAAGCCAAGAAGTGAAGGGGTGTGTTCCATGGATGATTGATAGCACAGCAGATGGCTTATCTATCATCAAATACCACTGGATTGCCTCTTTATCGTGCCTCTTGCACACTTACTAATAAAACAGAGTGAAGTATAAGTTAAGCATGGAGAAATAGATAACCTCTGGGTGTCTTCTGGAATTAAACAAGTCTCGTGCAGAGGCTTTGAAGTTCAAAAGGAAAGACACTTGGTTTTAGCATTGGACAGAAATATAACATTTTAATTTGTTTGTTAAAATAATTCCAGTCTTTCATTCTGAAACAACAAAAGTAAATATTCATTTGTTCACTCATTCATTCATTCATTCATTCACTTTTTCTCTCCATAAGTACTTTTCACATTCCTATAACGGGCCAGAAACTATGCAGGCATGGCTGACAGAGACACAAAAAATATTTGGTCCACAACTTGAAGTATCTTGCAAACTGGAAAGGGAAGCAAAAATATAGGTGGGGTGTGGAATTCAGGCCTCCTGTGGATGGGACCTGAAGGCCAGTCAGGGCCCTGAGGTTTGGACAAGGCCTCAGAAAGAAAACCAGGCTGTGACTGAGTTTTGAAAGATATGCAGATTTTTTTTTCAGGTGGAGGGAGGGGATTGAGGACAAGCATTTTAGGCACAGAAAGAACAGCAGGTGTACTTGAGAAGCTGAGCAGTTTAGGAGGCTGTGGCAGAGCATGGAGATTAGTAGGGAGGGTAGCCAGGGAGGGATTCACCCAGAGTAAGATATAGCTCCTGATGGGAGGAAGTAAAGCACATAAAACACGCCCTACAGCACATATTTGATGAAAGAGTTTTTCAGTCTGTTGTCTAAAAGACCTCTTAGAGAGGAAGATGTTTGTGAAGGTAAGTTGAGTTTTTTCCTCTTGGCATCAGTTTCAAGCTGTTTGGGTTCTCTTTTGCTTCCACTTGTACAGCCTTTCTCCTACAGCGTCATGCGAGCTCACTGTTGTAGTTTTATGTTCTTGACGGTACCCTCTCCAAGCAGGTCAGAAGTACTACAGCAGGAAGGAACACTTAGAGTGTCCAGCAACTTTGTACCTCAGATCAGAGAGAAAATTCAGTATGGGACTGCCAAACTGGCAGCTTTCCTGGTGCTGAATTTGGTGTGAATGTGTTGAACTTTTTGCAAAGAAATTTAAAAACATCAGAAATTATGTAACTTGGCTTTGAGAAATATTTTTCTCCTTTGGGGGGGTATGGGGCCTCTCCTCTCTGCCTAAAGAAATGTGACCATCTGACTCTAGCCCAGAATGGGCCTCACACCTTACTCCTGGCCCCTCACCCAGGGTAGATTTTTCCTCTAGAGAAGCTGCTGGAATGATCTCGGTAGCCATTACCTATCAGTAGTAGCAAAAACCTCTGTGCAGCTTTGTGTTCAGATGTGAGTCCCACACACATAATTTAAAATTTTTTAGTGTGCACATTAAAATTTAAAAAATTTTTAATGTGTACATTAAAAAAGTAAAAAGGGACAGGGGAAATTAACTTTAATAATATATTTTATGTAATCAAATATATCCAAAATAGTATCATTTCAAAAGGGAATCAGTATTAAAAAGTTTATAAGATATTTTACATTCACATTTTGAGTCTTCAAAAGTGGTGTGCATTTTCACACTCATAACACATCTTGATTTGCACATTTCAAGTGTTCAAGAGCCACATGGGGACAGTAGCTACTATATTGGACAGGCTGGTTCTAGATTTTATGTCAGGTCCCACAACAAGCTGAGGGGATGGGCCCCGGGAATGCTTTTCTTCCTTTGGTGGCCAGACCCATTATGTACTGGAGAGGGGGCTGAATCAGGGAGAGAGACTAGAGAGAGCCCAGTTTCAGTGTGGCTCCTACAGAGCATGTCTTCGGGTAGCAGGAACTAACTGCCCTTTACAAAGTGGGAATGTCTGTAAATTGGCAATTGACAGAGCCTATAAATATTATCACACATTTCCTACGAACGTTATAGAGTAAAGTCTATGATCAAAGTGAAAAACATTCCGTCAATGCAGCTCTTGCTTTCTTTTAAGGATAAAGATGGAGATCACAAGAGTACTAGGAACAGATTACTGGCACTTAGAGAAGATTTTAGAAGAAATCAAAGACTCCAGAATATCAGAACTGGATGAAGCTTTGAGGCCATGCTTACGTGTTTGGAAACTAAGACCTATGGAATTTAAGGGGCGTTACCAGCCAACAGCTGGGTAGAGACAATGCCAGGTATAAGGCCTGGTTCTCCCAAATCCTTACCCTAATAGTGACACCTTGGCCCCTCTATCACTCAGTGACACAACATTAGTAATGCTACAACATTAGAGGAATATACAGCTAATTTTAAGGCTGCATCTATATATAATAGAGTGGAGACCTAGACGTCACATGGCTAACCTCATCTGTGGGAACAAGCAAATAAATTCTTACCAATCATTTTTTTTATAGGGTGGGGTGGAGGTAGGTATTGGTTTCCTTCCTCAAATGTGCTTATTTTTATCCTGGTCAATTTACTAAGCAACAGTTATTTTGCTCTATACTATGGAGGAAAAATAAAAGAGAGAGAGAGAGAGAGAGAGAGAGAGAGAGAGAGAGAGAGAGAGAGGGAGGGAGGGGGAGAGAGAGAGAGAGAGAGAGAGAGAGAGAGAGAGAGAGAGAGAGACATAGGGAAAGTAAAAGAAAGAATAAGTGCAAATATTTGGGTAAATGAGGCCAAATAAAACAGTCATGTGAAAACTGAGGCTGTATTACAGCCAGATGGCTGCCCCCACCCCCCCAATTTTGCTGGACTTCACGACCTTGAGGGTTTCCTTTAACCTCAAGAGTTGGGGGGTATAAGATCTGTTTGACACTGGCTCCCAGAACTAGGTGGGGAGGGAAGGTTTCTGGTTCCAGTAATTTTTAAAGGGGAAAACTATAAGTAGATGATTTAATTACCAGCCCTTGAACCAATTTATTTTCGGCAGCAACAGCAAAGTCTTACAAACCAGTGACACGAATCAAGTGATTACTCTTTAAATGTGAGAGATGAAGAAGAGAGAGAAATTAAAAAAAAAAAAAAAGGCTCTGACTTCATATTATGGCTTTAGGCCAGACTGAAAAGAAGGAATCTGTGAAATTCAAGGTCCTCGAGTCTATTATTTCTCTTTGCTATTATTTCTGAAAGAAGACCTGGGCGAAATCAATTCAGGTTCAGAAAGAATATTACTTTAATTTTCTACATAAAATTGTCAGGAAGTCTGAGTTAGAAGAGGGGAAAAGACAGATGACTATCACCCAAGCAGAAATTAAATTAATAAATTAAATGAAGTAAAGTACATTTATATTACCAAAACTCTGGTCATGAGACAAAATACATCTTTTGGCACAAACTCCTAGGGGTTTAAAAAAACAAACCAGCAACACCAATGATGAGGTAATGTCCCTGAAAATAAACTCTCTCTTGAGTGTTAGAAGATCAGTACTAGATAAAACAGAATTAATTTTATTTTTATGCAAATGTATCTTTGAAGATTTTAACTAGACTTCATCCTAGAATATGAGATTTTCATAAAAATTTAACTTCTACTCCCCCTTTTCAAGCTACTGACATACAATTTTAAAAAAATGGGAAAGCTCTTGGGAACATTCTGCCTAAGAATATGATGAAATATTAACTCTCTTGTCCTACTTTCAGAGTGGGTTTTCCTCTCACCATAAATTCAATCTGCCTCTAATTCAATCTCTACCAGATGTTGAAAGAATAGCAAGGAATCTGAGGAAGCTGGTGATAACACTTGCATGAGCCTTCCCAGCAGATACTCAAGTAGCTCACAGTCTAGCGGGACCATTTCACTGCTCTTAAGCTTTTGGCATTTTAAGGGACCTTAGTTTTTACTCTTTACATATCCCCCCTTCCCTCTTGGTTAGCAGAAAGCTTTCCAGAGGCTGTTCAGGCTGGATTGCTGGCATGGTGAGATCAGTCAGGATGGTCCATGGCTGTTTGTATGGTACAGACAGACATTTTTTTTTTGATTCTCCCCTTACTGGGTAAATACCAGTCCATTCTCTGGGTGGAGAAGCAGATGATGTTGGTTTTTGGCATTTGGTTCAACAAAAATGTTGAGCGCTTGCTCTGTGACCAGCCATGCTAGGCACTGTGTCTATGACTAGCCATATGTTCTACATGGTGAGCTTACAGTCTGGAGATAAAATAGCTCTATTTCACATCACTCGGTTTTTTTCTTTGACACACACATTAACCTTATTTCCTCTTAGGGGTACAAAATTCATGGGCTGCGGAATTTGGCCAGGCATATCTCCTCTTGGTTAGGATTTATTCTGAATTTCTGTCCCCCAAATAAAAACTGACCTTCCCTAGGTCTCATTCTCTCCTGATTTTGCTCTCTAGTGACAAAGGCTAGTTGATCCATGATCTTCCAGAGCTGGAAGGAATCTGATAACCCACACAATCCAATGTCCTCATTTTAGATATGGGAAAATGGAGTTCTGAAGGGTTTAGTTCAATAAATATTTCATAAGTATGTCCTTGGGGTCAGTGAATGTGCCAGAAGCTGGGGCTGCACAGCATAGTAAGACAAGATTCCTACCATGATTATTTTGCTAGAATATATTTATATATAGTTAATTCGAATACTTTAGGTGCAAAGAGTATGGTATGTTTAGTGTATTATGGTGCTCATAGGGAGATCACAGGGAAAGCCTTCTTGGATATGGTGTCTAGGCCACTTTGTAAAGGATGAGGTAGGATTGGAAAGCTAAAAGCTGGGTGAGGAAAGTCAAAAGGACATTGCAGGGAAAGGCATGAGCCAAGTCATACATAGACTCAACATGGTGCGTGTGAGTTTAGAACTCTGGTCTCTTTCTTGTAAGCCTAGCATTCCACCCACCACACCATAGACTCGGCTGGAAGTAAGTGCCTGGAGAAGGTCCTAAATGAGTGCCTTGATACTGTGGACATCTGCTATTTTTGCCAGGTGGGCATCCATCCTTGATGATAACAACACTTCATTTCTTTTTTTTTTTGAGAATCTCTATCCCATACTCAGTTGGAGTTTTTGTGGGATGATGACCCCTGTCCAGGGATTGGTGCCTGACCCAGCTGTAGCTAGTCAACATATTCTATCCTCCTGGGAAAGTGACTGGTGCAGCAATGGACACATGAACCAGCCCAGGCCAACGAGACTCAGTTCTACCACAGAATTTTTTTCAGTTATGTGAATCCCTCTTTTGTCTTGAGACTCTTTCATCATCTATTGGGAGGTCCCTAACAAGCACATCAAGAAACATTTATGAAAGCTTTCGATGTCACAGACATTATTTTAGGGTAGAAGTTACATGGAGATTCCAAATGCCATGGCATGGGCATAGGCCAGAATATTTGGGGGCTTATATGTAATGGATGACTATTTTCTACTCTGGTCAATCCTGAAAACCAGCCCTGACCTCTAGATCCAAGTGACCATGGCACCTAAACTTATTAAAAGTTTAGTCTTGGGGCACCTTGGTGGATCAGTTGGTTAAACATCTGACTCTTGGTTTTAGCTCAGGTCATGATCTCATGGTTTGTGAGTTGGAGCCATGTCAGGCTGTGTGTTGACAGTGTGGAGCCTTCTTGGGATTCTCTCTCCCTCTCTCTGTCCTTCCCCCACTCATGCTGTCTCTGTCTCTCTCAAAATAAATAAATAAATAAACTTAAATGTCTCTCTCAAAAAAAATAAAAATAAAATATTAGTCTCGTGAAATTATTGGTTTCCTCGTCAGGGGGGATGAGTGGTAAAACATACAAGGGTGAGGCTTAGCCACCTCAGTGGCTCCTGTGAGTGTTGACCCATTTTTCTCTTCTTATCTAAATCACAGCCCTTGGTAAAGAGAATGCCACTCAATGCTTACTGGTTGAATGGAGGCTGAGTGAGCCCTGTCCTTGGTCCTTCTACGTTGTCATTTGAGATCTTAAGGAGCAGAGTGATTGTCTTGAGAGAAAATGGGTCAATAGAGGCTGAATCTTCCCTCTCAGATTACCCTGGTCATCACCGATGCTGAGCAAGGGAGTTTGGGGATGTGAAAACTAGGAGGGATAGGATCCAGCACCAGCCAAGACATCTGGGAAGGCAGTGGAGGCTGTATTCTTGTCCACTCACTGACTGCCACTAAAGAAACATTTGGAAACCCCGGGAAGGGGGAAGGCATAAGAAAGAATAAAAATGTTGCCACAGTCCCACTCTGCAGAGCTAATTTGTGTTAACAGTTTTGTGTGTATTGACTTCTAGGCTTCTTTCCCATGCAAATACATTCATGTGCACCTCTAAGTATATGAGGACACAGGGGCACCCGGGGCACTGGTTCCTGCCTCTGCTGCTCTATCCCTGGCTTTTTCGAATGCACAGTGTATCCTGGGCATTTCCCTCATATGCAGAGTATTCTTAAGCAGGCTGGATTAACCTCCAAACAGTTCCAAGATGCCCTTATCTGACTCCCACGTTTCTAAGTATGTGCCAGCCGCCTGAAAGCAGTTTTCTCTTGGCCACTATTTCAGGGGAACATCTGCTGGCTGCCTCTTTCTCCTCCTTCTGCAGAAGCCAAGCAATTTATTGACCCCGGAAAAAACCACAGGGACAAGATTAGGGACAAGCTCTAGGGACGGCGGGGGTGGGGGGTGGGGGTGGTGGATGGGGAAGTGCCTTGTTAATTCCAAACATGTATGGAGAGTTAGTTGCAGTATCATTCATACTGTTGTTGTTGACAATAATGATTCAAATACAGGTCTGACCTCATTATCCACCCCCCTGCTTAAAAATGCTCCGTGGCTGCCCATTGCTTTTAGGATAGCTACCTAAATCCTTACCACTGGGGGACCCTGAATGGTTTGGTCCCTGGGGACCTCCTGGCACCATCTCCTCTCCCTGTCCTTGTGTCCTGTCTGGACTTTCTTCATTCCTAGCACTGTTAGTCTCTTTCAGGCCTCAGGGCCTATGCTCTGCCTCTTCTGACTCTCTTCCTAATCCTGGTACTATTTAAAGTCCTCATTATCCTTCAGCTCTAGCTCCAGCAACATTTCTTCAGGGAAGGTGCCCTTAGGATGGGCGTCCTCGTTTTTTGGTTCCATGCATCTGTCCTTTGCTGCACTTACTGCACTTGTATTTGCAAAGGTGTATCAGCCCAGGTGACTGCTTGCTTGATTCTCTGTGTGTCCTGTTGGACTGCAAATTTCATGACTGTAGGGATGGTGTCTACGCTGCTCCCTGGGGAATCCTCGGTGCTTGGGTCAGTACTGAGCATATAGGTTCCTTCTTTTTTTAATTTTTAAAATTAATTTGTTTATTTTGAGAAAGAGAGAGAGAGAGAGGCAGAGAGAGAGAGAGAGAGAAATCCCAAGCAGGCTCTGCACTGTCAGCAGAGAGCCCAGTGTAGGGCTTGAACTCACAAACTTTGAGACCATGACCTCAGCTGAAACCGAGAGTCAGACGCTTAACAGACTGATCCACCCGGGCATGCTGAAGATTTAGTAAGTTCTTAGGAAATCAACGAAGGAAGGCACACTGTAGTCATTATGGTCATTTGGGTGGAAGGGCAAGATGGGAGGCACACAGACAGGAGTCAACTTCGTGGCTGCCCCCTCTTTCTTCTCAACTCTCTTGGCCTGGCACCAACTCTGTTGATTTTTCCAGCACCCCCTCTCCCCCTGAAAAGTCCCAGAAAGGACTCCACCCCCCCTTGATCTCGCTTCCCTTCTCTATTTCCCTGCTAGAAACAGGAAGCAGGAGGCGAGAGGGGTCAGGACCACAGGGTTTTGCATCTAAACACAAAGATGGCCCAAACTGTCCAGAGGGCCCTGAGTCTACTGGAGTAAGCAGAGACTTCATACTTGTCAAATTAACCAAGGTCGTGAGGCAGAATTGATGAAGCTTCTGTTGTGGGAACCAGGTCAACTCAACTCCTTGACCACAGCACAGCCCATCCTTACAGGACTCATCAAGTCAGAAACCACAGGAGGAAAATAGTTACTATTTTTCCATTTTTGGTCTGGAGCTCGGGTTTCCTACTCTTCTCTTTGGAAAGGTGATGGCCATTGCTGTGATAATAACACCTTTCCCATCCATGAGGACAGGGCAGTGCAACAAATCTGTCCACTTAAATGTATGCTTTTGTCCTTTGCGGCTGAATCTCAGCTTGAAATTTGCATTTCTGAAGTGTGTCCCGACCCAGTTACCAGAAGGGGAACATCTTCCATAACTACTGAGCCTCTGTTGTGACCATACACAGTTGCTTCTAGGCTCAGAAACCACCAATGACTCTTTTTTGTTAGAGAGAAAAATCCAAGTTCTCTGCCAAACATGCAAGCCCCACTTGATTCAAGTTTCCTCTGCAATGTCCCCTTCTGGAAGGTTGCTATGGAGGGGAGTTCTGCTCAGACACACATCGTTCTTTGACTACTACTTCAGTGTTTGGGTTTTAAGTACCACGGTGGCCCCTTGCCCAGAATGCCTGTCTTCCTTCTGCCCTTGTCTGACCACCATCTCCACTGGTTCATTCATCAGCACAAACCCTGCCGTCTCCTCCACAGCTCTTTTCCAGCTACCTCCCACCAAAGCCAACAGCCCCCTGTATCCTCATTCACTTGACTCTCAGTAGTATTCACCTCTTTGGTTGACCTCTCTTGTCCCCTTCATCTCTGTGATACCCATCTGTCCTTGTCTGCCTGAGCTGTGGATACATCTTTTTCTACCCAGACATTAAAGATGGCATTTCTCCAACCGTGGATCTAGACTGTCTCATTTCTCACCTACGTGCAACTGACTCACAAATTTGTATCTCCATCCTAGATATATGCTCTGGGTTCTAAACGCTTATATCCAACTCTTAGATTCTCTGCAGTATCTCACGCCCCACGGATGTGCAAGACAAATTCATGATCTGCTCCTCACTTCCTCTACCTTCAGTCTTGTCCCTCCTAGGTTTCCTTTTCATAGTGACTGGCATTAGCATCCATCTAGGCATGCACGCCAGAGCTCTGGGAGTCATCCTGGGCCCTCTTCTTACAGACACACTTCTTCGTGCCTACTATGTGCCAGACTCTGGCTCTCGCTCATGTGTGTCAGACTCTCTTGGTTCTCTGTATACACGTGACCTCTCTGCTTGAAGACTGAAAGTTCCTGGAGAGTGGAGATTCTATCTCTTACGCATCATGCCAGGCCCTAACTTTAGCATACTGCCACATTCCTAGCAGGCACTCAGTAAATGCTTACCGACTGCTTCAGCAGACAGAGAACAATCTAGGATTCACAACCAATACAGATTGGCAGAGGCTAAAAGAGGACTATTCTGTGATTCTTTAGTGCTGCCTAATACCATATGCCTGATTTGAGAAAATGTAAGAGTTTTAAGTTCTCTTTGTGCTGTTAAACCTGTGATTCCAGAGAGGTGTGCCTTTTTACTTAAAAAAAAAAAAATTAATGTTCATTTTTGAGAGAGAGACACAGAGCGTGAGCAGGGTAGGAGCAGAGAGGGAGAAGAAGACACAGAATCCAAAGCAGGCTCCAGGCTCTGAGCTGTCAGCATAGAGCCCGATGCGGGGCTCCAAGCCACAAACCGTGAGATAGTGACCTGAGCCAAAGTCAGACGCTCAACTGACTGAACCACCCAGGCATCCCAGTGTGTTTTTAAAGCAATGGAGAGCCTAATTTCAAGCATTAAGCTTCTAAGTTTTCAAATGCACAGATGGCAATGGAAGGGCTAGATTCAGAACAATACTTTTGTTCCGTATAGAATAGTCTTGGAATAGGAAGCAAGCATTTCTTCATTGTTTTTTCAAGTATTGTGGTGCAACACATCAGGTCATCTGCATAAACAAATGGTTGAGTCCATCCTGTCACAATGTGAAGGGTTATGTAAGGTGAAAAGGCTAGAAGGGAAGTGATTTATGAAACTAACCACAGGAAACTAACCCATAGGAAAGGGCCAGATTTACGGCATTTGGTAAACAATTACAGGCATTTTAATATGAAAATCACTAGATGGATAGAAATTTTACACATAATTTTGAGGCATTTTTTTTTTTTTTTTTTTTTTTAGAAAGTAGGGTCTTGACTTAATTAAGTGATATGCTGCACTTTATAAAATGTCAAGGACTAGAGGAGGACCTGCCTAGTCCAACCCCTTATCTAATCTCTACTCCTTATACAACAGGTTTGCTGTGTAGTTAATCAGGCTGTACTTGAATACCTCCAGTGCTGGTGTAGGTTCACTACCCTATCTTTGAATATATCTGATTATTGGAAAGTTTCAGTTATGTTTGGGCCAAAGTATTTCCACGTAGCTTTTATGTGTTTACATTCAGTCTTCCCTTTAGAGCTATCCAGAGTAAATTTGAGGACTTGTTTACACAAAGACTGCAGAGAACAGCTCCCAGATTTCTTAGAATTGAGTTTATTTGTTGTTCATTCATTCAACAAATTTCTTTTTTTTCCCTTTTTTGTTTTTAAATGTTTATTTTTCAGAAACAGAGCAAGACAGAGCATGAGCGGGGGAGGGGCAGAGAGAGAGGGAGACACAGAATCCAAAGCAGGCTCCAGGCTCTGAGCTGTCCGCACAGAGCCTGACTTGGGGTGTGAACTCACAAACCATGAAGTCATGACCTTAGCCGAAGTCAGACTCTTAACTGAGTGAACCACCTGGGCGTCCCTCATTCAACAAATTTCTTTATGTTCCACACATAGTTGAAGAATTGTAGAGACACAGTAATATCTTCAGGGCACCCACCTGTGTCTCCTGTGCTTCCAGTATCTGATACATACTAGGCATTCAGTGGATATTAACTAAATGAATGGTGGAGGCTGTGACTCCTTTTTTTTCTTTCCCCGTGGTTGTCACTCCTAACTAGAGATGCTTACAATCTAGTTTGAGAGGCTCACAGTCACAGACAGATGCTTTACAACCATGTTTGTATTCTAGCCATAGCTGATTAGATCCCATGGATACCTAACTAGGGTGGACCAATCAGATTCTCTTCTTTTACATATTGAAATATTTTTTTTCAATATTGAATATTTTACATATTGAAATATTTTTTTTTTCTAAAAAGGAAAAAAGGGGTGCCTGGGTGGCTTAGTTGGTTAAGCATCCGACTTCAGCGCAGGTTATGATCTCGCAGTTCGTGAGTTTGAGCCCTGCGTTGGGCTCTGTGCTGACAGCTCAGAGCCTGGAGCTTGCTTCTGATTCTGTGTCTCTGTTTCTCTCTGCCCCTCCCCTAGTCATGCTCTCTCTCTTTCTTTCAAAAATAAACATTAAAAAAATTGTTTTAAAAAAGGAAAAGGAAACAATGGAAATTCTGACAGTCGTGTTTGGCTGAACTATAGCTATTGATCAACTCCTTTCTTCCTTGCCAAATACCTTCCCAGTCTCTCTTGCATTAAATGTGGCCATGAGACAGTTTTAATGAATGAGATATAAGCAAAACTCTTCTTTGACTTTTCTCAGAAGGCTTTTGCTTTTCTGATATTATGGTCAAATCAAGCTAGTGGCACTTCTCCTCTCCTTTTCCCTTTTTTGAACATGGATGAGATGTCTGGAGCTCTGATGGCCAACTTGCAACCATGAGGAAAGGTCAAGAGAATCACAGAGATGCTAACTTTAACATCATTGAACCACTGACCCAATGCCAGAAGTTACCTGTCTCTAGATACCTTACTATGTAAAAACAAACAAATAAGCAAATCTCTGACTGTTTAAGACCCTGTAGACCAGTGTATTTTAAATCCTTTTTGTTCTCATGGTATGCTGTAAGAAGTATTATTAAGTCCCATCATATCCTGTTCCACTTTGCTAATATCTCTTTCAGTGAGGCACCTCAAACTGAAGCCAATACTCCAGGGGAGTCATATTTATATCTAATAAAGGAAGGCTGTGACCTGCCTCATTTTAATTGGTATTTACTTATATCATTACTATCCAAGATCAAGCTTGCTTTTTTGGTAGGCTCATAACACTGGTGATTCAACTTAAACTTATAGTTAACTCGAGTCCTAGCACTTTTGACAAGTAGTTTAAGGTTTAAAGAGCAGTAGGAGGTATAATTCATTTTACTGATGAGCACAGTCTCAGAGAGGCTCAATTATTTTCCCCAAGGCCTCACAAGTCACAAGGTTTCCTTTATCCTTTCTTCTTCTGAGATTTTCTCTTCAGTCTGCTCCAGTAGGTCCCCATGTAGCCAAGCTTGCATTCTTGCTTCTAGCTGGCAGGCTCAGGGGTGGATACCTGGTTGAAGCTGGGCCAGTGAATTATCTCTTTCGGATGCTTTCAGGACTGAAAACTGGCTCTGATTTCTAAGAATTTAGTGCAGTCGATGTGGTGAGGAACTCAAAGCTCAAATATTATTTCAGGAACATGATAATCTGACAGAGCTGGTATTCCCAGGTTATCAGGGATCAGAGGAGAAAATGCCTCCTGCAGAGATTGGTCCACCCCCTGACACTGTGCCCACACCTGACCTGATCAAGCGCTGGCGTCCTGGCCCAACGCTACTCTGGCTTAGGCACTGTTCCCTCTTGTTGCCTCTCCACATGCAACCTAATATTCTTTTTCTTTCTTCCCTTGAAAGAATGACATGCTATAACATCTCTTGTCACGGGGTGAGAAATGCACGTTTTCTTGTAAGTGCTATATATTCATTCTCTCTATGTGTTCATCTATAGTAAAATCTACAAAAAGAAAGCAACAGAAAGAAATCATTCTTCATCCCAAGGTAGGGAAAGATTTAACAGACTACAAGCTATTAGGAATTGATGATATTTTTCCTCCTATGGTTATTGAGGGTTTTGACAGTTTTCATGAAAAGCAGAATTCAAACATTAGAAGGAAAGTGATTTTAGTGCAAGGGCCTCTTCAGTAGGAAAGGGAGGGCACCTAGATCTTGGCCTTTTTCACATGCATGGGATTGGCCTTGAGCATTTTGGGTTTATGCAATAACTTGGGTGTATCTTGTACTTTCATTCCTGAAGAGTTTAGTGAATTTTTCTTCTGAGAAAGCCTAGAGTCAAGTGACATGTTTTAGATCACAAGAATCCTCAAATTTCATTTTTAATTAACTGAAACAATCTGATCTTTCTTTGTTCTAGAATCAACTGTTATTTTTCTCTTTCTCTCTTCCTCTTTCTTTTTCTTTCCTTCTTTCTTTCCTTCCTTCTCTCTCTCTCCTGTCCTCCCTTCCATCCATTCTTTCTTTTTTCCTTCCTTCCTTCCTTCCTTCCCTCCTTCCTTCCTTCCTTCCTTCCTTCCTTCCTTCCTTCCTTCCTTTCTTCCTTACTTCCCTTGTTTCTTTTTTCTTTTGGAGTAGAAGGTTTGAAGAATAATGATTATTTCTGAAGAATAGTCTTCAGGAAAAACAAAATAGTGAAGGTAATTTCCATAAAGACCCCTGTTCACGGTAGCAACCCCCACTGGTAATTAAACCCATTGAGACAGATGGGTATGGAATTCAACTAACATCTTGTTTCTCTGCAGGAAATGTTTACATAGCTACCATATTGCTGACCATCACTTGCGACTAAGAAAATTTTCGAATGTGAGGGGAAGATAGAAGAGACTTCTTGGAAGCAAACAAAACAACCTATTAGGTCAAAATGATCATACAGGGAGTCCCTGTGCATTTTGCATGAAGCATAACTTTATGGAAAATACAGATTGAGGCAATTAGGCCTTTCCAACTTTATGCAAGCAGTAGCAATGGGAAGTATGCCAAGAGGGATGATTAAGGATTAAACAACAACATGGGAACTTGATCAGAAGCTCCAAAATCTTGTTGCCAGCATCTGATATTCTTATATCACCTCCTCCTTGATTGTGAAACGCAGAGGCCCTTCTCCTGGACCCCACCCCTTAGTCTACCTACTGCTCAAGGGAAAGTTGGGGAAGAGAAGGATTCTGTCTCAACCAACTTCTAAAAGGGAACCCAGCCAAGACAGGCAGGAAGAAGCATGCTCATTTCCAACCTTTTTGGCAAGCTCAAATGGGAGCAAAAGCCACTGCCAATTCTATTTTTTAATACAGATTTAAAAAGGGTTTTGTCCATACATGCAAAGGGAAGTGCACATTGCATCGTGTTAATTTAAGCAGCCCAACATTTTTTTTTAATTAAAAAAAAAAAAAAGTTTAAACCTTTTTCTGATTATCCAGGTACTTGTGTTTCATGTGGTAGATACAAATCGGGTAAAAGCCAGAAGTGCAGTGATTTCTTCTCTAAGTCATGAGGAAGCCACCCAGCCTGACATTTGATCTCCCCACCTTCCCAGGCTGGCCCAGAGACCACCCCTGAGACTTTCCAGTCTGAAACTAGGACTAAAAATCTCTTTCCTTGTGGCAACAGTGTTGAGTTCCTAGATCTGGTGGACCCTGACCAGAGTGGCACTTTGATGGTTTGAGTTGGAAAGATCTCCAGAGACAAGAAGAGAACAAGAGACAGTGAGCCCTAGAGAATCCACGAGACCCCGTTCTCCCTGCACAATCGGCAACTATTCCCACAGCCTGTATGTTCCCCAACAATATTTCAAAAGTTTATTTGATATTTGCCATGAAAAATCTGTGCTCAAAAGATCATACGTAGAGAAACATTCATTTATTTATTTTGTAACAAATGTAACAGCTTTTTAATATTCTAGTTCTTTTTCACTGCAACATTTGTTGGTCTTATGCCATCACAAATAATGTTGCGATGACCATCCTTCTATGCATGCCTTATATACTTGTTTCTCTTTCACTCAAGTTCTTGGAAGTGAAGTCATTGGTAAAGGGTGTTTTTGTCTCTTTTGAGTATCCCACAATGCTCAACCATGCTCACTGAGTAAAGAACACATGGTATGTGCTAAACAGGAGACAGTATAGCATCATGATTGGAGCACCAACTCTGCAATCAGTCAGTCCCAGCTCTGTAACTCATGGCTCATGTGACCTTGGGTAGGTTATTTCACCTTTCAAAATCAGAATTTACCACCTATGAATTGGAACAATAAATAGTAACATCTCGAAGTACCTATGTACCAGGTACTGTTTTAAGCACTGGACTCATCGACTTCTCAAATAACCTTATAATGCAGATACTCTTAGTATCCTTTTTTATGGATGAGGAAACTAGGCACAGAAAAGTTACCAACTTTGCCCAAGGTCACACAGCTAGGAAGTAGTGGGGCCAGGAAGTCTGGCTCCAGTGCCCATCTTTTAAATATTTTTTCAGGGGTGCCTGGGTGGCTCATTCAGTTAAGCATCCAACTCTTGATCTAGGCTCAGGTCATGATCTCATGGTTTGTGAGTTTGAGCCCCGTGTTGGGCTTCTCACTGATGGTGCGGAACCTGCCTGGGATTCTGTCTCTCCCTCTCTTTCTGCTCCTCCCCTGCTCTCTCTCGTTCACTTGCTCTCAAAATAAATAAATAAACTTAAAAAAAATTTTTTTAATATTTTTATTTATTTTTGAGACAGAGAGACAGAGCATGAGCAGGGGAGGGGCAGAGAGAGAGAGGGAGACACAGACTCCGAAGCAGGCTCCAGGCTCTGAGCTCTCAGCACAGAGCCCGACACGGGGTTTGAACTCACAGACTGTGAGATCATGACCTGAGCTGAAGTTGGATGCTTAACCGACTAAGCCACCCAGGCACCCCTATAAATAAACTTTAAAAACCCCACTTTTTCATAAGGGACTTCCATATAATGATGAGAACTGATAGTGAAAAGATAGGTAGATATGTAGGTAGGCAGGTAGGCAATGGAGAGAGAGAAAGAGAGACAGAGATAGAATTTAATATGATGGTGTGTGGCATTTATGAATTCACATGGCTTCGCTACAACAAAGGTACAATGTCAATCCGTCCTCCTGCAAGGCACAACCTCAAAGGATGGACAAGGATGGCCTGATCAATTTCTTTAAGATTTCATTTCTATGAAGAGGAAGGCTGGGAACTGAGAAGCCTATGACTCTGAAGAATTTCTGGAGTTGAATCTTTTAGCCCAGAAATCAACAGAATTGTGGAAATATGTATATTCCTTAGATTGGAATCAAGTGTACTGATTAGGAACATTGTAATAACTATAAGAAATTAACCTTCCAACTGCACAAGAGGAAACAGGGGAATGGAGCTAGCTAGGAACTTGACCCCGGTAAGGAACAATGGACTGTCAGGCCAAGCCATTTGGGGAAATTTCTTCTGACCGAGTAAAGTGTGATACTCCAGGGGGTTCAGCGGGGTTCCTAAAGGGCAAGGCAGGTTGTTCCTGGTTAAGTGCTTTTCATTCATCATCTCATTGAACCCTCATACTAGCTGTTTGAGGAAGCAGAATATTGTCCTTGTTTGACCAACGAAGAAGCTGAGGCACAGAGAGGTGATGTGACTTCCCCAGGAGTCTGCTCTTCTCCATCACAATTAGCTTGAAGAGGATGTGGAAATTTCTCCCATGGAGAGCACAGTCAGGATGACAGAGACCAGGGTTTGTGTCCTGTGTCTGCCACTAACTAGCTGAGTGACCTTGGGTAGCAAACGTGGTAACTCCACATCTCTGTGTTCTCATCCCTAAAACGAGGGTAGGATGTTGTGTCTAACTTACAGATGGTGGAGTAGATGAGGCAATTCATATAGAACACTAAACACAGTGACTGGCACATGGTTAGCATCCAAGAAATCTATCGAGGATGAGGAGATGAGTACCGAGTAATGTATAGAATTATTATTATTTTTTTTTTCTGCCAGGGGAATTCGTACTTTGTTTTATTTTTTTATTCATTCTCAAGTTAGTTAACATACAGTGTTAACTTTGGCTTGGCTTTAGGAGTAGAATACAGTGATTCATCACTGACATATGACACCCAGTGGTCATCCCATCGAGTAATGTATAAAATTGTTGAATCACTATCTTGTACACCTAATTTAACACTATGTTAATTACCCTGGAATGAAAAAAATAAATACATTTTAAAAAAGAATCAGGAAATACAATTTTATTACTATTATTTTACTGGTGTCAAAAATCACAATGTTTACCAATTAGGCCCTTTACATCTAGACTGTAACTACTTCATAGAGTAATGAGTATTTAAGTGTCTCTTGCTTAGGAAGTAGAATAAATACGGTGTATACCATATGTCAAGAGTTCTAATGAAGTCGAGACTACTGTTGTGGATTATTTTTTACCAGCAACCTGCCAGACTCCATGTGGCTTCAGACTCGCCCTCTGTGGGACTGAACTGTGCTATCCGTGAGGGAATGATCCAGCTATAATCTGTAAATTATTAACAAAACTGAGAAATCTAAGGAAAATTCACAAAAATAATCACCCTAGCATAAAGAATAAACCTTTGCCTCATCTTACTAGAAGGAAGAATTTGTCTTTGTGGTAAAAAGCCAGGTACAGGATAGTTGTTTTTTTTTTTTTTTTTTTTTTTTTTTTTTTAAGAGAAATGGTATTTCATCGTAAAATAATGATAATACTCACTGTTTAGAAGCCCTAACTATGACTTAGCCTAGGCCATATTGCTAACACCCATCAGTTTATTCAGTCCTCACAAGAATCCTAAGAGGTTGACAGTGGCATTTATCTCCTTAAAAAAATTTTTTTTTAAATGTTTATTTATTTTTGAAGGAGAGACAGAGTGCGAGCAGGGGAGGGGCAGAGAGAAAGAGAGAGAGAGGGAGACACAGAATCCAAAGCAGGCTCCAGGCTCTGAGCTGTCAGTGCAGAGCCAGACGTGGCATTGAACCCACGAACCATGAGATCGTGACCTGAGCCAAAGTTGGATGCTCAACCAACTGAGCCACCCAGGCGCCCCAAGTATTTATCTCCTTTTGATTAAAAAAGAAGCTAAGAAGCTCAAGAGAAGTGACTTGTTGGATTTATCACCTTCTCTGTTATCCCCCTTTCCCCAAACCTTGTTAATAAGAGATATATTGTGAAGAGCTGGACTAAATAGCCGACAAACTTCTGTAATGGATTATTTAAAAATTGCTCTACATATAGTTACAGTTTTATTGTATGACATGATGACATGTGGTAAGTAGTTTCTTGGCTTAGTTCAAATCACAGACTTTCTCAATTATGGGCTATAATGAGCTTTAAAAATGAAGGGCCCTGCTTGTTTTGAAACCCTGAAGAAAAAGGATGGGGAAAGTCGATGTCCTGACTTTCTGTGCCCCTACCAAGAAGGTTCCCTCCTGTGCGGAGTTGACCCAAGGCCAGCTATCCCCTCCCACAACCTGAGGAAGACTCCTTCAGGAGGGCCCCTTCACCCTCACCTCCTGCTGTGGGGAGCAGGGGCAGGGGGGGGTAGATGATGAAGAGAACTTCAGTATTGAAGTTGTTAAAAGAGAAAGCACATGGGGAAAGACTGGCCTGAAACTAAGAAGCTTGGTGTTATCGCTCAAGTCAGGGTCAGCAAATTTCTGAGCTGTGGGCCTGGATGGAGCCTCAAGCATGACTTTTCTATCAGGACAGCCCTAATGCAAATAGGAAACAGATGGGGTGAAGCCGAGGCTCTCTGAGGAAGTCTCCCTTGTGGACATCCCTTCAGCCTGAGAGGACCAGGCTGTGGCAGGGGATGTAGGCTGGCTCACCATGGTACCAGTTACTCTGGCCTTAAATGGGCTGCAATCATGTACAGCTTTGCACAGAATTTCCAGTTCCTCCCTCATATTTCCTTGCACACCCCTCACAAGCTTCCTGTGTCAGAAGTCATGACCTGTGATTTCCCCTGTATGGAAATTTCTTCCCTCAACTCCTACTCCAGGCCTCACCTCCTGAGAGCTTTTCCCTGCCCACCTTCCCTGAGGAAGGTCTTTCCTGGTATCTCGCCTTCCTTCTTGTTTGTTCCCTTAATGGCATGTGGTGTGAGTTTAATTCCAAGTCTTCCTCTTGGTTCATCTGTTGAGTGCCTGTTTCTGCCATCAATCTGTAAATCTCACAAGGGCATAGTGGACCGTTTAAGCGTTGATTCCAGTGCAGAGCATAGAGCTGAGATTAGAGTAGGTGTTCAATAAATGTTTGCCAAATAAATAAAGGAAGGAATGAAATGCCCAGCCACCCCCTAGGCAACAGATTTGGAAGAAAATTCCAATATACCCATGGAGCAAAGAATTATTAAAAGCCTTTGGAAAGAGGTTAGTTCAGTTTTTAAAACACTCTTGTAGAAGAATCCCAGGAGTAAAAGAAACATAAATAAGTTGGTTTGTGGAATTTCCTGGAAATGTCCTAATGAGATCGTCCATCTGACATCCAAAAGCTGTGGGGATACTGCCTATTTCATAGGCTGCCTCTTCCCAGTTATATTTCCAACAGGATTATAATGACAAAAGTACTGAGAAAATACAGGAATAGTTTGGTTTTCAATTATCCTGAGAGTACATTTACGGCTTTTGAAGGACTGTCATGGCAAGGTTGACATCTTGGCCACGTCACTACTGCTCAGCATGAAAAAAAAAAAGCGTATAAAATCTGGATATTTATTAACAGTTCTAGTAAAGATGTGGGAGGAGATGTTGTAAAAGTTATTGGCCAATGTTACGTACCAATTTTACCTCAATAAAAAGAAAGTTATTGGCCGGACTGAGGTTTATATTACAATAGTAAATTTCATTTATTTAAGATGTTCTTCTGCCTCACAACCATAGTCAAAACCTGGGGGTATCTGAAACAGAAAATGCAACTCCAGGTTGACACAGTGGTGCTACTCGCTATGATTGGCTGGGGTTAGGTCTGGACCCGGTAGAGTCAATTGCAAGTTGCTTCACTGACCTGCTGGTTGGGAGCTTACTCTAAGCTTCCAGGCCATTATTATTAGGGCTACCGAATTAACTTGAGCACAGAGAGCATATCTACTCCTTGGAATATAGGCATCGAGATGGGGGAGAAACTATGGCAAATCACACTGGCAAGGGAGGAAAAGAATATCCTCTTTCATCCCAGTGTTTGGTATCAGTGAAGCCCAATTAGAATTCGGTCACTCACTCACCCATTCATCCCAACTTAAAATTCTATCTGTGTGAGTATGTGTGCTAACTGACTGCGTGATAGCCCTTTTCCCTTCACACAGTATTGCAGGACCAAGAAAATTGCCATGTAGGCTGACACCATGCAAAGTGATCATCGTTATCGAGGGGAAAAATTATGGTTGTTCTGTGACCTTTGAGAACTCTCTGTCAGTCATAAATGTACAGGGAAATAAAAAAGATAGTAAAACTGTTATTTATCTAGCACACTGTAATTTAAAGCATTAGAAACATTGATAATTAATGCAAAAAAACTTACCAAGAGTCATTTGAATAGGGCTTGCCCTCTCCATCATATAACAATACAGTGCAGACACCCTACCAATGTCTGGGCAAATTATCAAACTCCTTTCTTTTTTTAAAAAATTTTTAATGTTTTATTTTATATTTGAGAGAGAGAGAGCGGGAGAGGGGCAGAGAGAGAGAGGGAGACAGACACAGAATCCGAAGCAGGGTCCAGGCTCAGAGCTGTCAGCACAAAGCCTGGTGCGGGGCTCCAACCACAAGCAGTGAGATCATGACCTGAACCAGAGTCGGACGCTCAACTACTGAGCCACCCAGGCGCCCCTATCAAACTCCCTTGTAAATGTGGATGAGCGTCCACCATTTTACCCTTTTCTTCTCTGTCTGTCAATGTGAGGTATCACCGAGAGTGCCTTTGATGTGAATTGGTCTGCCAGCACCTCTTCTGGAACGTCATCATCCTTTTGGTCACAACCACCGTGCTCATTGCTGTCGATACATTTGCCTTTACTAAGTCCCTCTGGCCATATATCTGGATTATATCCCCCTGGCATGATGTATACATTCCCTGGTCAGCTATTTCTTCTGTAACTCCGCTTACATTCAGTTTGAATTTGACTTCCAGGGTAACCACATTTCATTTCTTTGCTGCACTTTCATCTTTTCTGGCTAATTTCCCCTTTTGACTATCCATATCTGTAAAATGTCACATGGGTTTATCACTGGGAGACAAAGAGGCAACACAATTACCGCCGTCACTGCCTGCACATGAACTAACAAATGTGCAGTGACCCATCGCCAACACACTTTGGAAGGAGTGACATAATTTGTCACTGATCGTGGTGCAAATCTGTTTTTCATGAAGTGATTTGATAGACCGAAAAACAAGCAGTGAAATTTCTCCTTTATGCAATTAGAGTTTACCTACTGTGGTAATTAAGTTTGAACCCTGTCGTTGGAGGACTGATGTTATATGACCACATCGTCGTAAGCAAAGTTTGTTTACCAGAACTCTGTAGAATGAGGACTGCCCACACAATAGAGACAGCTAGGGAACATCATAGAGGCTTCTGTGAAGCCTGTGGAGTGAGGTAACGTTTCTTGGAGAAGGTGATATGCGAGCTGGGACCTGAGAAATGAACGGGAATTAGTCTGATGAAGGAAGAGAGTAGGGAAGACTTCCAGGCAGCGGTTAGAGTAGGTAAAAGGTCTCTGATGTAGGACAGTGCACAGGGCGTGGGGTGGAAGCTGTGGCTGCTTCAGGCAGGATTGTGGGACGTAACCCTAGTCCATATCTGAGCTGCCTCCAGCCCTGCAGGCTCTTGCTCTTGGTTACCAGGCATCCCTGGCTGATGTGGGTGGGAATCTCAGATGCTCTGTTTTGGGATAGTCACAGTAGGGCACCCTGCTGCCTTCTCCATACCAAGGGGCTCTCCTGTGGCAGCTGAAGAAGTCACCAGGAAAACAGAACCAAACTAAACAAATTGAATGTAGATACTGGTTTGTATACATGATAGAGCAAAAACCAATAATTCAGATACAAATGATCTAAGTACAGGATGGTATAAAGCAGAAAGAAAATCCCTTTCACAAATCACAATTCAGAAGGTTGGTTCAAACTTTTAAATGATAAACTGCTTTTCTAGTCAAGACAAATACAGAGTACAGTATCTTTCTTATTCCATTTGGCTAAAATCTATTTTTTATGTTTATTTTTGAGAGAGAGAGAGTGTGTGTGTGCAGGATGGGTAGGAAGAGACAGAGAGAGAGAGAGAGAGAGAGAGAGAGAGAGAGAGGATCCGAAGTAGGCTTTGCAATGACGGCAGAAAATCCCATGTGGGGCTTGAACCCGTGAACTGTGAGATCATGACGTGGGCTTGAACCTGGGAATCATGAGATCAAGCCCTGAGCCAAGGTTGGACGCTTAACTGACTGAGCCACCCAGGCGCTCCCTGTTTGACTTACATCTAAATGCTTACTATGAATAACTGGCCCAGGCAATGCACTGAAAATAATCTCATTTAATTTCCACAACACTTTTAGGATGCGACTATTATTACCCCCATTTTACAGATGAAGAAACTGAGGTGAAGCCACCATAAAGTCACAGAGCTGGGATCCAAACTCTGGATTTATTGCAAAGCCTGTGATTTTAGCAACTACCCCACCAGCATATTTAATCATAATTAATGAAAATAAACACAACCGTCAAATTTGTGATGAATGATTATTTTACGTAAGATAAACAGATCAAGATAAATGCGAGAGAACAGAGCAAGAATGTTCCATCCTTGTGGAAACGTTGAGACGGAGAGAATGCTTAAGATGAACAGTTTTAAGAAAAGTTTGGTGAAAATGAGTGGAATCCCAGGCATGAGTAATTAATTCAAGATTCTATTAGGAAAGCAAAACACCGAGATTATCTTGAATACTGAGTTAACAATGAGATTTCACCATCTGCATTCTAGCCATGAGTAAGACATTTATTTGAATTAGATAAGAAGATATAATGCCATTTGAAGGAGGCCCAGTAAATTTAATAACAGAGATAAATGAAACTGACAATGATCTCACACTTTATAAATCTAAACATGGGACCAAGGTTAGACACAGAGACCCTAGTGGTTGATGAATGAGGTTGGATGCTACTTTTTGCACTGTCTACTGCACACTGGACGTGATTTTTGTGTTTCTCTCTTCTAACCAAGGAGATTAGGAAAGAATTAATTCAATTCCCTTTAAACCAGACCACAGGAGCCAGAAGCAACCTTGAACCTCTCTTACTCAAATAGCAGCTCTGTTGGTAATTTAATCACTAACTGAGTTGTGTAACTTGCCTATGACAAATTGTAAAATACCTACAATGTGGAAACTTGCCACAGCAATTCATTCGTAGGAAGGGGAGGGAAGCCCCAGCCAGCTCACACATTCTGCCTCCATGTCTCTTGCTCCCTGCCCTTGCTTGCTGACATTGCTTCTATTTTAGGAAAGGATATGGGTACAGTTCTGGATCAAGCAAGAGAGTGCAGTCACTGAAACATGTCAGGATGCTCTGCTTCCCTGCCCTCTCCTCCCCACCCCCACTTTATACTTGCCAACGTGTAGCCCCACATCAGGCACATCACTGGCGCTCCATCAAGTTAACATGTTTGCAAGGACAGACCTATAAATACAGAGAACTCATGGTTCCCAGAGAGGAGACGTGTGAGAGATGGGCAAAATGAGTAAAGGGGAGTGGGAGATAAAGGCTTCCACCTATATTACAGAAATAATAACCCACAGGAATAAAAGGCACAGCATGGGGAATACAGTCATTGGTCTTGTAATAGAGTTGTGTGGCGAGAGTCTGTCTGTACCTACACTGGAGGTGAGCAAGGCATAACGTGTAGACTTGTTGAATCACTACGGGGTACACCTGGAAGTAATGTAACATTGTCAGCTATACTAAAAACAAGTCCTCTTGGGTAGCAGTGTAAAAGACTCCTGGATTCATAAGATACTCGGCATGTAACAAAATAATAATAAGAAAATGTTAGCAAGGAGTGAGGGTGAGGTCCCGTCTGATCTGGCTCCTACTCATTGTCCAGCCTTATCTCGGGCCACTTTCCACCTTGCTCACTCTGATGCTGAGCTTCAGACACAGATATTTTGAGTAGAATTAATGTGGGTTATTCTTCCATTTCCTAATAACCAAAACGTTTCATTCTTTAGTTTCAGTTTGAACTTCATATTCCCTTGGAAGCTTTCCTAGGTCATTCGATCTATATTAGCCTCCTGGTCACGAGCTCCCGTAGCTCCTGTGTTTCCTAGCAGTAAACATGCTTCTGTCTCGTCTGCAGGACTGGAGGGTCTGAGGGCAGGTGCAACGCCCCTCCTGTCCCCCCTGTATTCCAACACCCAGCCAATGCCTGGCATGCCACCTGCCCTCAGTCAAGGCTCATAGAGTGAATGGTTGCTTTCTTCATTTTCATTCTGAAAAAGGTATTACAAGATATTTAAGACATGCATCAATGCATAAAGAAAAATATCACAAAGCCCCGGTATCGGTTACAGATGCAAGTGTTAAGTCCCTGCTTCCCACTCCCTGATCACACTCTGCTCTCTAGAGGCAATGAGTAGTCTGAATTTAGTTACTACTATTTCTATACATTTCTTAATACTTTCGTTAAACATATACGCAAATGTATAATATTGTATTTTCATACTTTAAGTGTCGTACTCTATGTATCCTTCCGCAAATGGGATCTTTCGTTCAACTTTTAAAAAAAAGTTTATGTATTTATTTTGAGAGAGAGAGAGAGAGAGAGAGCGAGAAGGAGGGGCAGAAAGAAAGAAAAAGAGAGAGAGAATCCCAAGCAGACTCTGCACTGTCAGCGTGGATTCTGATGTGAAGCTCGAACTCGTGAATCGTGACATCATGCCCTGAGCTGAAACCAGCAGGTGGACACTTAACCGACTGAGCCACCCACGCACTGCCTCCTTTCAACTTTTTGTTATTCATTCCTACCACTGCATTTGGCTAGAGGTTATTTATTTTCACTGATGTGTAGTATTCCATTGCATGACTACCCTACTATGAATCCGTTTACTTACTGATGGAGTATTTTCTAAATTCTTGCTGTTACAAAGTGCCACAAGTGTCCTTGTTCTTGTACTTTCTTCTCTTAGTATGCAGTATGCATACTTCTTCCCACCAGTATGCAGGATCTTTTCATTTTTCATTGTCAAACTGACCTGTACTTGGTCTGTGAAAGCCATGCAAGAGGCAGGGCACTGGATAACCCAATTTATGTTTGTGTGAGACGCCTATGAAGGGACCTCTGAGGGGCAATGTGGAAGAGTGACAAGAACACTGATATGGGAGTCAAGCAGAGGTGGTGGATCCCAGGGCCCACTCAACTCCTTAGCAGCTGGGCTACACTGGGAAGACAAAGTCTCAGTTTTCATTCCGTAGAAATGGAATAATAGCCTCCCATCTACCTATCTTATAAGGTTGCTGCAATGATCCAATGAAATGACATTGCTGAAAGGGTTTTTCTTTTCTTTTCTTTTTAACTTTTTAATGTTCATTTATTTTTGAGAAGAGAGAGAGAGACAGACAGACAGAGACAGAGACAGAGCATGAGTGGGGGAGGGACAGAGAGAGAAGGAGGGAGAATCCCCAACAGGCTCCAGGCTCCGAGCTGTCAGCACACAGCTGGACATGGGACTTGAGCTCACAAACCGTGAGACCATGACCTGAGCCGAAGTCAGATGCTTAACTGATGGAGCCACCCAGGTGCCCCAGGATTTTGGAAACTTGATGTATTATGCAGCATCAGAGCATCCATAGCCAGATTTCATTACTCAGGTGTAATATAGCAAAAGAGTTAAAATAAAACATTGCAGTAAGAATATAAAATAATTTATCACTTCCTATAAATTTGTTATCCTCTACACACATTAACTGGAGTGTTCTAGAAATAATACCTTACTCCCAAAGAACAGACTGTGGGAAAATCAGACTCTTGAGGGAAATCTGATTTGACCCATGGGTTTCCACTGCCTATAACGTTCTACTGAGGAGACAGTTGAGTTGGTTCCAGAGTTGAAACGAGTTGAGTTGGTTCCAGAAAGGTATTTGTTGCAAGGATGTGTCTTCATGCTCAGATGTATGATGAAGTAAGAGAGGTGTGATGGTTCAAACGAGGGGTTTGGAATTCAAAAGACATGGGTTCAAATCTTGACTTCTCTTCCCTTTAATTAGGACAATACATAATCTTGTAGGACTGCAGGGAAGATGAAATGAACTCACGTATGTAAAGCAGCACACTTAGTGCTTTCAGCATGTGGCTCAAAACCAGGCTCAGTGGAAATTTCCCAAAAGGTGAGACAAGGTTGCTGGGCTTTTGTTCCGCTCACGTGATCTCAGCTCAGTTTAACTCCCCTTCATTTTTTTTTTTTTTTTCAAGTGTTGGTGCAGGCTTTCTGTCAGGACCTTCAGCTCTCATACTGACACTTTCCCCAAAATGACCAAGGTATGCTAAGAGCAACAAAGAACGCAGCCACTACCACCAAGTTTTGACCTGAAACGATTGACTTCTGATTTGCAAAGTGACAAAGAGCCGCCTTGTTCATTTGTCTGATTAATTAGCAAGGCACCAAAGAGAGGGTTTCCAATTTAGTCATACAATCTTGGTCTCCTACAAATGCTAGTAACAGACAAAGTTAAAAATGCAGGGTCAGAACCCGGGATTCCTACAGAATTGTTGCTATCCCTATCTGCTTCACCAGAATCCTACTGTTTTATTTTTATGGACATAATGAGTCAAAGAATGGATTTATTTTGTGTATTACACACTGATGTCTGGGTTCCTGGGAACTGGCTTGCTTTGCAAGCACGCATTTGTCTCTACAAATACATCCCCTGTCAAGGTCTCCCCAGGACTAGGAAGGAGGTGAAAGAGCAGGGAGGAGGGACACAGAACAATGTCCTTTCTATTCTAGTAATCTGGGGAGGCTTCCTGGAGGGCAAATGCCTGGAAAAGATGGGTGGAGTGAGTGGATGGAATTTCGCTGTCATAGATTGCTTTTGTTGCCCTCTATCCTTCACTTGTTCACTCAAAGAGGTTTATTAAGCTCCTGCTACCAGGCATTGTGGCTTGGGAGCGGGTTTAAATCCCAGTTTTGCCACTGACCAGATGTGTGGTCTAGGACAAAGTTTTAATTTTTCTGTATCTCAATTTCCTCATCTGTAAAACAGGGATAATAATAATACTTGTCTTATCGGGTCACTGGTGGGGTTAAATAAATCAGTGTTCTCTACATCTACCTCGATATCTTGAAACAGTCCTCGGGCCATTGCAAGAATTCAAGAAATATTACCTCCTATTATTACTCTGCTAGAGACTGTACTGGTATTAAAAAAAATTGTCCTGTAAAACTTAAAGACAGAGCTTTTCTGATAAGCTCATCAGTTCTTCAGGGTTAAGAAGAGGCTTTTTTTTTTTTTTTTTTTTTTTTTTTTAAAGTAAAGCAAAAGCATTGAGGTTATAATCTTCTTGGCCACGGTAAACAGCTCAAACTTGGAAGGCTGAAGACTCGAAGTGGTCTGGGAGGCAAAGGCACCAAACTATGTTTAATGGCAACTAAAATAAACGCTATTATGTATTTGCTAAATAAGCCATCCTTTCCAAATGGAAAACATCAGTCATTTTAGTTTGCCACTGAGCTCGGCCAATGCTGTTGGAGAAGCACAAATGGGACGTAATATAAAAGTATACACATGATGTACTGTTCTAAATTCAAAAAGCGCATTTCTCTTACATGGCTATTCCCTGAAATTTTCAGAGATGATGCATAGAATGAGGTGGTTATTAAGCTAAAAATGAACAACAGTAAAACAGAGAATGGATACAGAGAGCTGAAAGAGTTGAAGGGAAACCATTAAATAGAGGTAATAGGGGAGGACGGGGAATGTAAGAAATTATGTTCACCCTCCTAACTCAAGGAAAGACTAACCCTACTGTAGCTTGGAGTTTGCAGACAAAAATCTTTAAACAAACAAACAAACAAACAAACAAACAAAGGATGTCCATAGAAGGACAACTTACATGTTTGCTCAATAGCCCACTGTTCAGAAATGCTTCTAAGAAAATGACTTTTGTGTAACCTAAATTCCTCACACTGCGGCCCAAGTCTGTCTAAAAGTTGCTGTTGCGACTATAGAAAAAAAAACAAAAACTCACATAACTAGAATTCTTCAGAATGGATTGCTTTTATTGTTGCTGTTTTTGCTGTTCTGCTTAGCTTGGCCTACGAAGAAAATTTATTTCAAGATTTCTGTTCAGACTTTTTAGGAGGTGCATAGAAGCCATGGAAATACAGTAGAGGGAAAATATCTTAACCTTCTTTGAATAATTCAGGACTCTCCAGGGCTTCAGGGCTCCTTAGGAGGAAGATGACTATGACTGGGCAGGCCTGAAGATGCAGAAAGTTGAGAAGACAGGACCTAACCATCATTCAAATACATCCATCTTGGAAGAAGTACCTTTTACGGGAGGGGGAGGGGCAGAAAGACACTTAGTAACAGAGTCTTTCCTTAGGAACTGAGAGTAAAAAGGGAAAAGAAAAAATGCTGTTCCAGTAAACTTGAGGGTTATGACACTACTTCTGGTACATATGAATTTTAAAATATATATATGAAATATAACTTACATACCATAAATTCACCTATTTAAAGTATACAATTTGGGGCACCTGGGTGGCTCAGTCGGTTAAGTCTTCGACTTTGACTCAGGTCATCATCTCCCAGGTCATGAGTTCGAGTTCCGCATCAAGCTCTGTGCTAACAGCACGGAGCCTGGAGCCTGCTTCAGATTCTGTGTCTCCCTCTCTCTCTGCTCCTCCCCCACTCACACTCTCTCTCTGTCTCTCAAAAAATAAATAAGCGTAAAAAAATTAAATTTTTCTTTTTTTGAGAGAGAGAGAGCGAGCATGTGTGATCAGGGGAGAGGCAGAAGGAGGGAGACAGAATCTCAAGCGGGCGCCACACTCAGCACAGAGCCTGATGTAGAGCTCCATCTCACAACCCTGGAACCATGACCTGAGCCAAAATAAAGAGTTGGAAGCTCAACCGATTGAGCCACCTGGGCGCCCCTATGTATAAGTTTTTATGTAGGCATGTGTTTTTATTCCCCTTAGGTAGATACCTTGGAATCTGTACCCAGTTGAATTGGTGGGTCGCATGGTAGTTCTTTGTCTACCATTTTGAGGCACTGCCAAGCCATCTTCCATTCCCACCAGCAATGTATGTTTCAATCTCTACATCTTTGCCCAACATTTGTTATTATGTCTTTTTCACTATGGCCACCCTAATGAGACTGGAGGGGTATCTCATGGGGGTTTTGATTTTCTTTTCCCTAATATCTAATTATGTTAACTGAGCATTTTTTCTTACGCTTACTGGCCATTTGTCTATCTTCTGTGGAGATATGTCTATTTAAATCCTCTTCCCATTTAAAAATTGGGCTCTTTGTCTATCGTTGAGTTGTAAGAGTTCTTGTTATATTCTGGATGCGTGTTCCTTGTCAGATAGATATGATTTACCAATCTATATTTTCTTCCATTTTAAGGGAATGGTTTTTCAATTTCTTAATAGTATCCTTTGAGATAACTCAAACTATTTGTAGTAAACCATTTTTAATAATCATTCTTAAATTTGATTAAGTTCAATTTGTTTACTTTCTTGATTGCTTGAGCTTTGGTGCCATATGTAAGAAACTGTTGCCTATTCTAATGTCACAGAGATGTACACTTTTTTCTTCTAAGAGTTTTAAAGTTTTAGTTCTTAAATTTAAGTCTGTGATCCATTTTAAGTTAATTTTGTGTATAATGTAAAGGAGGAGTCCAGCTTTATTCTTTCACAGGTGGATATCCAGTTTTTCTAGCATCATTTGTTGGAAAGACTAGTCTTTCCTCATTAGTTCATATACTTTAAAAAATTATAGCTAAATATTGAAGAAATCAGCTACGAAACCTATCTGTACATATGATACCTGATAAGAAAAATTGATTTATAGATTCTTTCCTCCCTAGTACATTGTTTGACTTTGGATCAAACAGTTTTCATGCCCACTTGTCCACTTGTTTTATTCTTTATCAATGATGTGTAGAAACTCTATTGGGCAACACAGGGCACACAGTGAGGAATTTGATAGTGGGTGGATTTAACCTGAGGCTAGCTTCTCTCTTGGTAGAGAGAATAACACAAGGAGGTATGAGAGAAAGGATGAGGACAGTGGATGGTTGTTTCAATAGATTCTTGTATCTCCTGTTATAAGAGGAGACATCATACCTTTCTAATGCCAGTATTTATCCAACATGCCAATATTTCTTAATACATCAGGGTCTTCAAATATGCTGTTCTACTCAGTCTGAAATGCTTTTCCCTTTTCTCCTTTCCTGGTAAGCTGTTACTCACTTCAGCTCTAAAAGGAACCATCACTTTCTTTCGGGAAGATTTACTGATTCCCCAGGTCAGCTGCTCCTGTTCGACACATGCACAGGGGACTCTACTTCAACTAGGTAGTACTTTCCGTTTGGGTAATGAAAGAATTAATTGGGTAATTAGTGGTTTCATGTACATCTCCTCTGTTGTTGTGAGAGCTTATTCAGGGTGGGTACTGTGTCTATCTTTTCCTGCTCACTATTACATAGAGCTTGAGAGAGCAAGCTCCAGAGTCAACAGGCAGGCCTGGTGAGAAACCCAGCTATAGTTAACCACTATGAATCTTTATTTCTCCATCTATAAAATCGGGATAATACTGGCACCCACCTCACAGGGCCTTTGGGAGAATTAATGAATAGCTCCTGGGGTACTCAGCATGTTGCTTGGTACATGGCAAGCACATTCAGGTGCTTGGAATCTATTGGATGAATGAAGGCATCAGCCCCGTGGGGCAATCTGCCATACCCAATGGACCCAGGTGGGAACTGTGCACTTCCCATAGAGGCTGGGGGGAGAAGGCTGAAAGAATGAGTGGCACAATGACTCCTTAATAATATTTTAGAATAACAAACATTCCCTCAGTGTCCTGGGTGATCAAACCACTCTGATTAGAAAGGTATGATATCTTTCAGAAGCATAGTCTGTACAATCATTAAAAACAATTAGACAAACTATATTTTTGTATTTCCACAGCATACCAAGCAACCAATCTGCCTAATTTAAAGAAAGATTTTTTTGTGCCAACATTATTGCAGCTTAGTGTTCAACACAGTGCTTAAGAAGGGATGCTCTGGAGTACAATTGGCTGGGTACCCACTCTAGCTCCTCCATTTAGCATTTAGGCAAGTTATGCAATCCCTGAGCCTCAGGTACCTGATCTGTGAAATGGAATTATGAATCATATCTTGATTATAGGGTTGTTGAGAGGATTCAGTAGGGCAGTGTACTTAGCTCAGTGCCTGGCACATCCCACAGGCTCAAAAGAACTTGAGTTATTTCCAGTTGTTAGTTTGGAAAGGCTCTGGTTTCTGGTTAAGAGAGATCTAAATCCCAAAGTATTAGTTTCATTAAACTCTTGACAATCTTCCAAGGAGAATGAGAAACAAACAGCATATAAAACACCCATTTAGTGCTATTTTATTGTGAGCTACAGTTAATCGGATTGCCAAATTTTCCATTCATTCCCAAGAAGTCATAATTAGGAAAACAAACAGCGTATGTATGTGGTGTGCATGTGTGTGTGTGTGTGTGTGTGTGTGTGTGTGTGTGTGTATTACTTGGGGGTGGTTAAATTCAGCCAACTTATTTTTGTCTGAGTTTACAGAACAAGAAACGAATCAATCTCTTGAGTATTTCAATTGTTCCAAATTAAGGTAAAAAGTCAGTTTCTCTTTACACTATTCCTGATCCTAAGAGAAATTTCTTTTGCCTTAGGCCTTCCATAGTTATTCTTCTTTCTACCCCAGAAGAAAGCTAAGAGCTCTGTCCTCCTTCCTTCTTTCCTTCTCTCTCCTTCCTTCCTTTTGGTCCTTTTCTCTCTCATTTCCTATAAAGTGACAGGATTACCTCTCTGTGTCAAATGGGGATAGTTAAAACAATACTGACTTCCCAAGGCTGTTGGGAGAATTCAGCGAGACATGTTGATTCCTTAGTGCAGCATGTAAAAGCACGTCTATGTGCTAGTTACGATTGTTAGTACTATTTGGAAAAAAGCAAGTTACCCCTCTTATTTCTTTCCTCTCCATTCTTCTGATTTTGTTTTTCAAACTCCAAGTCCTGGGAACAGTTTGCCTGCATTTCTTCCCCTAGTTCGTTCCATTGAGGCTGGTTAGCAGCTTTCAGTAATGGCAGAGAATTGCTAATAAGTGATCTGTGTACGAACTCTTTAGGAGCCAGGCATCGGGCCAGCACCTCAGATGGGAATTGGTTCCCAGCTGGGATGTGCTCGTGCTATTGGTTAGTGTCTGCCTAGGGCCTGGCTACCACTGTCATATTCGAACTGTCTGTCCCAAGACTGCTGGGGGCAATGGCCTTCACTGTGTGGCAGACAGGCAAAGGCAGGCTCAGAGGCAAGAGATGTTTCCATAGGGACCAGTCAATACCCCCAGGATCAATCAGGAGTGCCTGCAGCTTCAGGCGCCACATTAAGTAGCATCGCATGGATCCCTGAGGTTCAATGTTCTAAATTAATGCACACAGAGGGCACAAATTCAATTCCTCATCTGCCAGTTGTGCAGCCTGTTGGAGAGGTTTCTTGTAGTCTGCCTCTCTGACCCTACGGACTGGGGTGATAGGAAAAGGAGGAAAGATGCTGGTGTTCCCTTTTCTGATTCTGCCCCTGAGCCTTACCAGGGATAAGAGTGGCTCTCCAACTATAGAGAGCATACGAATTGCCTTGTTAGATACAGATTTCCAAGACCTGTCCCCTGAGATTGAGACTCAAAGTGCCGGTCTGGTGGTCTGTTTGGCCTCCCTCCAACCCTGTGGACACTGTTGGAAGGCAGGATCAGGTCTACACTGCTTCCTGCTGTATCCCTGTGGCCTGCCTTTGAGGAAGGGAGTGAAATATAGTCCCGCATCTCTCAAGCTTCAGTATGCACACCAGTCACCCAAGCTTGTTAACATCTTGACTGTCATTCATTCATTCTGCAGTAGGGTCTAACAGGCTGCATTTCTAACTGTCTCCTGTTAGAGACAGTTAGAGACATCTAACTGTCTCAGATGCTTCAGGCTCTGACACTCTGAGGAGTCTGGGTGGAGTCTCTAAAGACTACAGTTGGGATCAGACCACCTGGATTTGAATCCTGGTTCCACCCCTTGCTAGTGGGGAGACCTAGGCTGCTCTCTTTTCCTATAAAACAGGACCAATGAGAGGACCTTCCTCAGAGGGTCCTTTTGGGGTACCTAGGAGGTAACAAATACATGGGAAGCATGTAGCCCGATTTATGGTGAGGGCTCAATTAAGATGAACTCTTCTTGTAACTGTTATGACTAATGCCAAGAAGTTAAGTCTCAAATCATGAGGTGCTTGGGTGGCTCGGTCAGTTAAACATCCAACTCTTGGTTTTGGCTCAGGTCATGATCTCACGATTCATGGGTTTGAGCCCCGTGTGGGGCTCCGGGCTGACAATACAGAGTCTGCTTGGGATTCTCTCTTCCTCTCTTTCTGCCCGTCCTCTGCTCATGCTCTCTTTCTCTCTCTCAAAATAAACAAATTTTAAATCTCAGATCACAATTTAAGAAACTGGCATCTCACTTGGCATTATGGTTAATGGACAGAGTCCAGCATGAGCTGCATGTGTTTGTGTCCTGGCTCCACCACTCATTAGTTGTATGACCTTGGGAAAGCTTCTTGACCTCTCTGTGCCACAGTTTCCTCCTCTGTGAAATGGGCACAATAGGTGGCACCTGCCTCCTATCATTACTGGGAAGACTGGACAAGATGATGCATCTAAACTCCTCATTCTGGTGCCAGGCATCTGGGAGCCCCTTTTATGTTATTCTTATTATCGATCAGCTGTAGCTGGAGAGTTTTGGTGTGAGGTTGTGAATTACTGGGACCTCTGGCCCATCTAATCCAAACTGTTGGTCAGGTGCATCAAACATCTTGGTCTAGCTAGAATGTGTCAAAGCAGCTACCACCTGTCAGCTATTCATTTATGTCAGCTATGCATTTATCAGCTATGTGCCTTTGGAGACTTATTTAACATCTGTGGACCTCAGTTTCCTAATCTGTAAATAGGAGAAAATAATACCAGCTGTCTGATAGTATTATTATAAACATATGAGGCAAAGAATAATTAAAATAAAGTTTGGCACCTGGTTAGTGTTCAATAGATGTTAACTATAATCACAATTATTGTTATTGTTAGATTATCATTACATTACAATATGGTGTGCAAAGTAGGTGTCAGCTATGTGAATTACTATATTATAGTGTGCTTACATATTATATAAAACATGTTATTTAATACAATAATTAATATCATATGCCAATACTTAAAATTAGGCTTAATAGTTTAATTATTTTGTATCTGAAAACATCTCTATTTTGCCTTTAAAATCTAAAAACTGTGGTAAAATGCACATAACATAAAATTTAGCATCTTAACCATTTCTAAGTGTATAGTTGAGTGGTACTAAGTACATCCACATTGTTGGGTAACCATCACTACCACCCATCTCTAGAACTCTTTCTCATCTTGCAAAACTGAAACTCTATACCTTTAAACAATAACTCTGCATTCTCTGCCCCCCCCCCCCGCGCCAATGCTTGATAACCACAATTCTAATTTCTGTCTCTGTGAATTTGTCTACTGTAGGTACCTCATAAAGGTGGAATTGTAGAGTATTTGTCTTTTGGTGACTGACTGATGCCACTTAGCATAATGTCCTCAAGCTTCATTCGTGTGGTAGCATGTGTGTGTCAGAATTTCCTTCCTTCTCAAGGCTGAGTAACATTCTATTGTATGTACTCACTACATTTTGTTTATCCCTTCATATATGGATGGACATTTGGGTTGCTTCTACCTTTGGGTCATTGTGAGTAATGCTTTTGTCAAATGGGTGTGCAAAGATCTCTTCAAGATGCTGTGACTTCTGTGGTCATACAGTTGTATCTGTTCTTACAACTTCTGGCCCCAGACAGACATATTTCTCCTTACGCTATCATACCCCATGTTAAGGAGAAAGCCAAGAAACAAATAAGCAACAGAAACTTCCTTCATTTATTTATTTATGCTCCTATCTACTCATTAATGACTGATATTTCTTAAAACATCTACTACGTGCAAGACATTAGGCTAGGTGCTGTCGGACTTTGACAGTGACCGATATTCGATTTGGCTATTGTGTGTAGAAAAGTTACAGTGACTTTTATTCTTTCTCGAATGGCTACCTGGGCGCTTCCCCTGGTATCTGGAGAGAATCCAGCCTCAGGCACGCTTGGAAACTTTGCCTGAGTCCCAGATGGAACATCCCTCTCAGATGAGGCAGTTTTTCTACCTAAAGGATTCCAAAATAGTCTCAACTGAGACTTGGCAAGAATGGGAGCCTGTAGAGGTAAAACCTGTTAAAAATTTGTAGAAGTAAAAAACCTGTGGTCATACTTTCTATCACTGAGAAGCATATTTGGAGATTTTGGTGGTGGGGGCAGGTTTATTTTGATTTAGCTTTAGGTAAACCATAGATATGAGCTTCTCCACAAGAGTACTTTCCAATCCGCTGTGTCTTAAAACTTCTGTGGTGAGCTACACTGCAGTGGCAGGACCCTGTGCCCCGGGAAGGAGCAGTGTGAATGCTCAAGCCAGGCTGCCTGGGTAGAAAACCCAGCTCACTTACAGGATGTGAGGGCTTTGACTCAGGACTTAATATCTGAGTCCCAACCTCTCTCATTTGCAATGTCCCCATTAGTAAAATGAGGTGAACCACAGTCCCTAGCTCATAGGATTGCTGTGCAGATTTAATGAGCTAATACTCATAATGGGTCTACTTGTCACAGGGCCTGGCATAGAGTGAGTGCAAATTAATGTTGGATATCCATCACAAAAATGAATGTGCTCCATGCTCCCTGCCTGCAGCTGCACAGACCATTTTTTAATCCCTCAAATATGCCATGCTCTCACTCTTCCGCTGGACCTCCGCCCATGCTCGTCCCTCTTTCCTTCTCTCCCCCTCTGGCCCCTGTTGCCTTTCTAACCCTATTCATTCTTCAGATCCCATCATTGATATTTTCTCTAAGCAGACACTTCACCCCCCAAGATTAGTTACGTGTTTCCTTCTTGAGCTCCACAAATACCCTGTATATATCTCTACCACGGCACTCATCACCTCGTACTGTCACACAGTCCAGTTGCCCACTTAACTAAGCTGTGAGCTCCATGAGGTCTGGGCCTCTCCACCTTGTCTCTGTAGGATCTCAAGTGAAAGACATTAATGAAACATAGATTTGCATGCGGCATAAGCTTCCACTGCAAGGACCTCTAATGCGGACACTCAACTTCAGGCACCATGGAGAGATCCCCTAGTGTAGCATACCTCCTGACCCTCCCTTATAGCATGTCCTGGAAGGGTTTTAGTTCCCATGTAAAACGTCTACCTCCCCACGCACCAGGTTGTTGCCTACCAAAGGGCAGGCACATGTAAGACAGGACTGATCTGGCTTCTCAGGACTCTGATTCAGCTTTTGGGTGGAATGGTGAAGACTTTCACAGTACGTTCTTGTCTGGGACCACCGGCCAGAGGGTTCTGTCCACAGCACACTAGACTGATCTGCCTTTTCCTCAAACCACTGTCTCAATCCTCATTAGCAATTTTCTATCCTGGTTCTTACAATGGTATGTTTGTCTCTGTTTCATTCCAAATGAATTGTAATTAGTGATTGGGCTTGCTGGGTAGCTTATTTCTCAAAAAGGCTATGTTCTCAGTGGTACGACACTTCTATGCTATTTCTATGCCATCCTTCAACCTTCCTGCCAAATCAATTCCTCTTGGATTAATGTAAGAATCATGGCTATAATAATAGGCATTTATTAAGTGTTTCTCTATGTCAGGCACTTTGTGAGTGCTTTACATGGATTACCTCATTTAATTTTTACAACAACCCCATGAAATAGAAACTGTTAGCATCCTCTTTGCAGCTGAGGAAATTGAGGCACAGAGAGATTAAATAATGTGTTAAAGGCACACAGAAAGAAAGTGACAAAACAGGAACTGAAACTCAGGTCTGCATAACTTCAAAGGCTGTGCTCTGAGCCACGAAGCTCCATCATTGCCCTATAATTTTCAGTTATTATAATGTCCTGATTTGAAAGCACCAGGTACACTCAAAAATATACACTTTGTACCCAAAGTGACTTAGCTACTGTGATCTTACTAAACCCATGCTTTTCATATTACACCCTAGCTTACATTTTGTCTTTTATTTGAAAGGTAAATGGGACAGAAATATTTCATTTTTTCTTCTTCTTCTTCCTTTTAGAATCAGGCACTGTTTTGTTTGTTTTGGATGAATGCAGAAGGTTATGAGATTGTCAATGGATGGTTAGCTGGACTGGTACCCGGCCAAGCAAGATTAATCTGATGATTGTGTTTTTATGGGAGCCACTTAGCTCCTCTTTGGTTCCAGAGCTGACTGGCAGGCCAAACTCACACCAGTCAGTTAGCAAAAAATATTCCTGGATACAAGAAAGATAGAAGGGGCAATGTGGATAGTTTTGTGTGCAAATCCACTTTAGTTGCTGAAGAAAATATTATAATATGCTCTCGACACTGTCTCCATCATTCCTCTGTGTGTGTGTGTGTGTGCGTGCGTGTGTGTGTGTGTGTGTGTGTGCATGAGCACGTGCTGTGTTTTAAGATTAAGAGTGGGGAGAGATGTGAGTAAGATAGGAAATCAGTAACTCCTACTTTTGCTTTCAAAAGTTCTGATTTGCTAAATTCAGAAAATCAAGTTCAATAAATAGAGCAACTTGTTCATTCTTACTCAAATTGCTTTTTATGTAAAAACTCTGGTAGAAGAAGAACTTAATACTTTTCAGAAAGAAACAATAGGGAGTAATTGTTTAAATTTCATTTTCATTCATTCTTAAAATACTTACTGAGTATTTAATATACATTAGGTACCATGCCCAGCCCTGGGGTTGTGGAGGTGAATAAATTAAAACCCCTGCCTTCACTAGATTTACGATCTGTATACAAATTCTTAGAGGTGATGAATGAAATCAATTTGACATTGGAACATAAGAAAGCAAGAAGAGGTATTATTGACACATAGTTGGTTGAGACCCTTAGCTGATGGGTCAAACAGTGCTCTCTTGCCTTTGGCCTATATAATCTGTCATTAGGAAAGTATTTTCCACATTTTTCATGTGGTTTGGTATGAATAGCAACCACAGTTAATCTTCTATTGCTTTTTTCCCTATATACCTTGATAAATTATTGATTTATTTTTATTTTGTCAAAGTATGGGAAAAACCCCCAAGAGCTTACCATTGTTTTTCCTGTTACCAGCAGGCCACTGGTTGATGATGTGGAAAGGATGAGAACCTGGAGAAGGTGACCCTGCCATTAAGTGAGGAGATTCTAGGCACTCACATGTGTGTCTCAGGTTTTGGGAAGATGGCTTTCAAATGACTTGGGTAGGCTTGTCATAGGCAGAAATTCTAAAATAGATCTAGCTCAAGACACATGTAGATATTAAAGACTGTAATTCTGACTGCCCACTGTGAATAATTCTAATGAAGAGAAAAGGGAACATCTAAAGCAGGAGGCAGAGTGAATAGATGTAATCTCAAATGCCAACTAGATTGATTGGTAGCAGGAGTTGGAACACTATTTGAGAAGGATTCTGAGCCTTATCTAGAATACCAGTGATAGCTGACTAAACACTAAACACACTGACACTAGACTGAAATCCTCTTGTATAATGTAACTCCACTGGAGCATTTGACTGAATCAGGATTCAGAATAATCTTAAAATACTACATAATGAATCAAAATCAACAAGGTGAAGGCTCATAAAGATAACTGTATATCCCTGCACTTAACTTCAAAATTCAGTGATGGGATACATTCTGGGATTGGGGAAACTTGGCTTAATAGCAGTCCATGATGGGGCACCTGGGTGGCTCAGTCAGTTGAGTGTTGGACTCTTGGTTTTGGCTCAGGACATGATCTCATGGTTTGTGGGTTTGAGACCTGCATCCAGCTCCGTGCTGACAGCTCAGAGCCTGCTTGGGATTCTCTCTCTGCCCCTCCTGCATGTGCTCTCTCTCTTTCTCTCAAAATAAGTGAATAAACTTAAAAAAAAATAGCAATCCACGAAAGAAGGTTCAACCCTAAGCTCCATATGCATTGACAGGATGGTGTGGCTACAAAACATCCTATAGTGATAGTGGGCTGCTGGAGTTGAATAGAGAAGCCCACCATTAGCTACTCCACTAGAAGTGAATTTCAGTGTCTCTTTTTCTAGTGTGTTGCTTTGCTGTTAGACTTGAGGGTGTGGGTACAGTCTGGGCTTTTGGAGTTGGACATTTTCTCTCTCTGAGGATAGGAAGGAATGTGCTTATATAGAAAGAAAGAGGAAAGGTGCCTAGAAAGACCAGGAACTCTTTGTCTTTGAAATAGGCCAGATTTGGAATCAGTAAAAAAAAAAAAAAAAGTACATCAAATGATTTTGCAAATAATGGGTTTTTGAAAAGCTTGAAATGTGTTTTGCCCCAAGCACTCTACCCTTAAACACACACACATGCATTTCAGGAAGAATTTCATCCATATGGTATATACATTGGTAGTTAACTCATCAAAATCACTGTGGTGTCAGAGCTATTTGATTTTCAACTTGCCATTTAAGTTGTTCCAAAAAAGCTCCTGAAAGCTTATTTTCTTGAGTTAGGATATGGAGTTTGGTCAAAGGAATAAGGAAAGTGTGCATTTTTCAGCTTCAATTTAGTACAGACAGAACTCTCAAGAATCTTAAGCTTATTGCAATCTGTTCTTTTAAAACCAGGCTGGCCTTTGGCACCCTGTTATAAAGATAATGATGATGATGGTGATGATGATGATGATGATGATGATGACGGCGATGACGACGACAATGACTGTGGTTATTTGGCTGATTGGGTTTGGGTTCTTTTCTGATTGTTTTTGAAACAAACTTTTTCCTAATAATTGTGTAAAAATAGAGAAGGCAAAGAACTGGAAGGGAAATTTAGAAAACAGGGATTGTTGGGTTAAAAGCATTGGAACACTTAAAGGACATTAACTTTGAAGGCAGAAAATCTAATTTGTGACTAGAATTTATAAGTAAATGACATCTAATTAGCTCCCATTTAGTCTCCTTGTAGGAAGGCAAGTTCCAGATTGGGAAGCCAACAGTTGGTTTGGTAACTCCTATCCAGAGACTATCTGTTTGACATCCAAGTCACAAGAGGACATGGAGACCTGGCTTAACCTAACTTAGGAAATGCAGGATGGAGCAGACGGTCCCAATGGCTGCATAGTAAGTATTGTTGCTTTTTGACTAATTTTAATATTCTCCTCATTTAATTGCCTTCCTATCAGGGCATGAAGAAAGGCTAGAAGGGAATTTTTAGGCATCCTGTATAGTTAAGTAAAATTAACTCATGGGTATATTTGTATCTACTATTTTGGTCTTATTAAGACATGCTCTAATGATTGGTCAAGTCCTGTTTTCAGGTCAGTTTCCCAGCTATCTTTTGACTCAACAGATGATGATTGAGAGGGGTAAGTAATTTTACTTTATAATCTTTGAATTCACTTCTTTCAACCGATACTTAAGGAGAGGGCTGTGAAGAATCTTAGTGAAACTGAGATTCGTGATAAAAATTCCACAATTGGTGCCAAATAAGAAGGAAAGGTGAAGGCAGTTGTAAATGAGATCAACTTGGGTATTTTAAATGGGTACATAATGAAGGTCCATGGAGTCATGTTTAAGTGTTGGATAGCAGGGAAGAGAAGAGGATTAAGCATCTTTCATTTTAATCCTGCATCCTCTGGAAGGCATTATTTGTTATGTATTATATATTATTATTCCAGAGGAATAGTTAGCTTCAAACAGGCCATGCCTCATCTCCTATGCCTTTTTTAGCCAAGGAACTTTGAACATTTTTTAGCGACAAGAAGTCATCACTGTAAGCTGTAAGATATAATAGGCACAAGCAAGTTGCGAGTTCATGGCTGTTAGGTGTTCATTTTCCCAAGGATGTCACAAAAATACCTATTACCCTAGCAACTCTGTATAATATTCTAGTTCTATGCTCCTTTCTGAGATTCCAATACTTTCTTTAAAGGCCAATGAAACCATTAATTGGCTCCAACATTTGTAAGATAGCAAGGGTGGTTTTGATTTCAAAAACAAAAGTGTAAATGTGCTGTTCAAGGGAGGAAACAAGACATTTTTAGATGCTCTAAGACTCACTGTCTCAGGAAGAAGTTTCCTAGGTAGCTGGCTAACCCAGACTTACTTCATGAACAATTGCTAAGAACCATTAGACTCAAGCTTTTCGAAGAGCCTGACTTCTATTCATACACGATGGGTTCTCTCATATTCCATCGGTTTGGTCACTGATTCCAACCACTTTTGGGCAAAGAGTGGTAAATGAGTAGGAGAATGGAGAAAAATTTTGGTTTAACATTCTATGTAACCATAAAAAAATCAGATTTCAAAGAGCTGGCTTTTCCCACATCATTTACTGAATTCTCTGACCAACATGCTGTTTTTATAGAAATTATACTGTTTTTAAGAAATTACAAACCATATCATAAGGGTAGAATTCAGTTGTGTATGTGGCTGATAAACATCACTTTCTTTGGCAAGATCTTTTTCTTCCTTTTTCTATTTTAATATTTAAAGAGTTTGCCTTACTTTCCTTTATTTCTTCCCTCTCTGTCATTTGTAAGCCTGATTTTAAAAAGTCTCAGATATTTATCTCCTGGTTATTACTGATTTTTATTTGTATTTGTCTTAAACCACTCTTTGAAGTATACATACAGCCACAGAAAAGGAAACTACAACATATCCCCAAAGAAAAGAGTTCTCTTTCCTTGATCACCTAGTAGGTACCAGGCACTGTTGGAGGTGCTGAAGACTTTGGGGTAGACAAGAGAATTAGGATCTTTGTGCACTTGGACTTGACTTTCCAGTGGAGGTAGGCAGACAATAAGCAAACTGACCAAACAAATAAGGAAACCAGCAGAGAATGTTGTGTGGAGGACTACAATTAAGTAAGGTGATGCAGTAAGCAGATCACAGCTTTAGATTGGGAGGTCAGGGAAGCCCTCTTCTGTGCTCATTTAAGCTGAGGTCTTATTCTGGTTACTATGGCTGCATAATGAATTACCCATCAACTCAGTAGCTTAATACAACAATTTATTATGCTTTTGGAATTCTCTGGGTCAGGAATTCTGAGAGTGCATACTGGAGACAGCCTGTCTCTGGTCACCATGTCTGGAGCTTAGCTGGAAGATTCAAAAGGTTGGGCTTGGAAGAATTTCAGGGTTTGTTCAAGCACATGGCTGTTGGTTGATGCTCACCGCCAGCTGAGAACTTAACTGGGACTGCTCCTTGCACACCTCCATGGGATCTGTCCAGGTATCCTGGTCTCACAATGTGGTGGCTGGGTTCCCAGGGTGAGTGTCCCAAGCTAGAGTGGGCCAGGTGGAAACACTATTATTTTTTATGACCTAGCCCGAAAGTCACATAGTGTCACTTCTGCTGCATTCTGTTGGTTAAGGTAATTGCAAAAACTGACCTAGTTTCAACAGGGAGCAACAGAGACCCCCGTTTCTTGATGGAAGAGTATCAACCTCACATTGTAGAATATATACTGATGCAGTCAACTGTGGAAAACCCAGTCTGCCGCAGGTCTGAACAACAAGAGAAGTCAGGAATGTGAAAATTGAGGGGAAGAATATTCCAGGCAAAGGCCCTAGGTAAAAGCAAACTTGACATGCATTTGAATCATAGATAGAAAGCCAGGGTGTAGGATATAGAGAAAAAGGGAAAGAGTGGTACAAGATAAATTTGGGAAGGCAGGTGGGGGCAAAAGCCTGAAACACTAGGAACTATCTTCACTCTAGGCAAAAGGTGGAAGGAGACTGGGTTAATCTTGAGACTCATTCATACCTTCTTTGGGAAATCTCTTACTTGTCCTTTGGGTCACTGTTTAAGTTAGGGCCTCTGTGTCTCTAGATTCACACGGTACTCTTCTTAGCAGTGTTCTAATTTGAAATCCCCCAAGTCTAACTTTCTCTTTTCTAGATACTGGACACTATGGGGTGGGGAATGAAAAAGAATCTTTCATTTCTCCAGGCTTTCAAGTTGCTTTTAATCTGGTTGTAAGGATTAACACACACACACACACACACACACACACTACACACACACACAGATGTTAGCTAAAATACAACTCAGTAAAAGTTACATGTCAAATACATGGTAAGAATCACATGGGTTCTAGGAGTCAGAAAAAGGGATCATCAAATGTCTAACTAGAACACATATATTCCAACAGTTATTAAACTGGGGTGACTGGGTGGGTCAGTTGGCTAAGAGTCAGACTCTTGATCTTGGCTCAGATCATGATCTCACAGTTCATGAGTTCAAGCCTTGCATCAGCACTGACAGTGTGGAACCTGCTTGGGATTCTCTGTCTCCCTCTCTCTCTGCCCCTCCCCTGATCACTCTCTTTCTCTCTCGCAAAATAAATAAACAAAAAAATCAATTTTTATCCATGTATATTTATCTACATAAATGAGATACTTCTAAATTGTAAGAAATGCCATACACAAAGTAAAAAGATAAATAATAAGCTAGGAGAAAATATATGCTGCACATGTGACAAAGGCTATCTTTAGAGACTGTATCATTCAATGCACAAAAGAGAAAAAAGTAAAGACATGAGCAAAGATTACAAAGAGGAAGATCGCAGAAAAAAATACAAGTGACTAATAATCATGAAAAGAGGTTCTACCACGTCATAATGAAACACAAAGCAAAGCAATTATAAGCAACTAAACTGACAAAAATAATAAAAAAATGAATGATTTTTAATGAAATTAATAAGATTAAAACGTTTGATAAGACTCAGTGTTGGTGAAGATGTGGGAGATTTATGGCTGCCATTATACTGAATGGCATTGAATGCTATTAAGTATGAATGGCATTCTATTGAAAAGCATAAACTGGTTTGGTATAAATTTGGCAATATTTTCAAATTCAAAATGTATATTTTCTTTGTTTTAGCAATTCCACTATTTGAAAACAATCTTATGGATATACTTGTGGATATAGGCCCTCATATGCAATGAGATATGTTTGAGGATGTTGACTTCCATATTATTTACGAGAGCAACAAATTAAAATTATCCAGATACCCATAATTAAGGGACCATGTTTATAAATTATAGTACATTAAAAAATTTTTTTTACATTTATTTATTATTGAGAGACAGAGTGAGACAGAGGATGAGCATGGGAAGGGCACAGAGAGGAGGAGACACAGAATTTGAACGAGGCTTCAGGCTCTGAGGTGTCAGCACAGAGCCCGACGCGGGGCTCGAACCCACCAACTGCAAGATCATGACCTGAGCTGAAGTCGGACGCCCAACTGACTGTGCCACCCAGGTGCCCCTAAATTATAGCACACTTAGAGGAGGAGGGACTTTGGAAGTACCATACAACTATTTAGAAGAATTTAGAAGATTAAAAAAAATGCTAATTTTGAAAGATGCCCAGAATGTATTAAGTAGAAAAGTAAGGTAAAGACAATGTGAATAAGGTGATATTATTTGTTTGAATAACTTTTATGCAGAATCATATATACATATATGTCTGTCTATCTATCTATCTATCTATCTATCCATCCATCCATCCATCCATCCATCTAGTATACATTACCCAATTTCTGGAAGGACATACAACTTATGAAACATTAATAGTAATTTTGGAGTATGGAATCAAGGCTCAAGGGAGTGGAAAGAGTTTAGTTTTCATTGTATACTTTCTGTAATATTTTTTCTTTAAAATCTTGCGCATGTATTAATTTTAAAATTAAAGAGTAATACTAAAAACATCATGAGCATGTCTATTAGGCCTGTAGGTAGTGAAGTTAATGGTGGGAATTTTAGGAGCTGATATGTTGTCATATTTTAGGCCCTTTGGTGCCCCTCAAATTATACTGTTTGCCATCCTTGTTGGCTGGATGTGAGTCATAAACCATTGTTCCTGTCTCTTTGACTGCTATTACCAAATCTTAAAAGTTTCCACCCTCAAGGAAATTATACTCCAGGGTGCAATTGCAAAAGTCCCCTGTTCTATTTCAGCGGCAGACTTTTAGCTCACAATTTTATTCACTCATTTTAGTTTGGTATTGGAGATGTGGGGCTGGTATGGGGTGGACTGAAAGCAACATCTTATTGAAGAAAAGACAGTAATCTTTTGGGTCTACTTGGGTCTTCAACACTTGCAGATGTCTCTCCCTCGCCTTGCCATCCTTCCAAGTTCCACCATGTAACTAATATACTGGGCAGAATTAGAAAGAACTACCTCACCTCAGTGAAGGGATAGTTCACAAATGGCCCAATGAAAGGGATGCTTTACTAGACTCAACAGCTGGCTGTCACGCTGCTTCTAGCAGGAAAAGAGTGGAGACTGTGTGTAAGTTTGTTAATAAGAGCTTACAATTCCACTTGTATAAAAGCCTGCTGTCAAGTCAAGCAGAAACGCCATGCCACAGGTATGTGCTGTGGCCACCAACTTGGCGGGCACACAGCAGGCACACATCACTATAGTAACGACCTCTGAGCTCGAGGTGAGGAGTCAGGTAACCGAGTGGGCAGCCCTGCTCCCTGTCAGGGGAGGTGATGCGTGGGTGGGGACGTAAACTTCAGGTTCCTGGAATCCACGGGCCTTGGGCAGGGCTCAGCTCAGCTCTTTTTCGATTCCTTGGAGGACACCGTGTCATCTCAGCCCTGACCGACTTTTGTCTCAATTGTGCGCAAGACCATGAGCCCAAATTACTGAAGACTGAGGCAATGATCCCATTAATTTAGGTCAAGAATCTACCTATATGATATTGAAGTCCACAAAAATGGCCTTCTGCTAGCAATAGAGCCCATCTATTAATATTACAGCTGTATAAAAAAAAAAAACATGGTATAAAGCAGAAGGCAAATGGGTCTTGAAGTCTACATGTGCTTGCTGACAATGAACAGCTCAGATAAATTGTGACAGGTAATGATTAGCTTAAAGTGTCTAAATATGTCTGAGCCTTGCAGAATGAAATACGTAAATCTGAGAATGGGCCATCAGTGCAGTGGAAACTCGTGGAATATTTCCAGGGTCTGTTTTCTTGTACCGGTGCCCTATGTCAGACAAAGCGCAGAGATGCGATTCGAAGCAAAGGCTCTGGAGTCGGGGGGCTTGAGGCCAAATCTCGGGACTGCTGTGTCCTCTCTGGGTACGCTTGGGCTCTTGGGTTGGCTTGTGCCATACAACACAGCACACCTGGCTTATTGTCAGAATGGAAAGTGTCAGGGCAAGAACGCAACGCACTGAGCATACACAGTGCTTGGCACAGGTTGAGCGCTCCACAAATAAAAGACATCACCTCCACCAACACCCCCCTCACGTCATCATCACATTTACACCTAACTGCTTGGATATGAGTGTAAAACATAATTTGGCTTCTAATTTGATAGAACTTTTAAATAGGCTTGCTACACAAATCTATTTAATCCTAGTCAACTATGGGAAAATGGGTTTTTCCTCATGCAGTTTCAGAAATAGTTTTGTTTGTTGGTTTGTTTTAAAGGTTGGGCTTTGGTGGTTTAATTGTGTGTGTGTGGTGGGGAGGACACAGATTTTTAGTCATATGGATTTGGGCTTGAAGTTCAGGTCTACCGACCAGGTAAGTAACCTCAGGCAATTTGCTTTACCTCTCTGAGTCTCAGTGGCCTCATCTTTGTAATGGGGATATAAATCCCTGGGTTTCAGGGAGGATTAAGTGTCAGGTAACATTTGAACAATGCCAGACGTATACAGGTTCAATAGCTGTTAGTTTCCATGTCCAGGGGGAACTGGATGAGGTCATGGGTATTTTAAGGGAGCATTTTAAACTGCCTTACAACACAAAACACCTGGCTCACAGGTGGCTGCATCTAGTATTTCAACGAACATGGAGAGCCCAGCTAAATCACAGCCAAAGTGATCTGAGCCATGGGGGACACTTAACTCAGCAGAAAAACCCATTACGAGAGAACAGAGCAAAGAGAATCTTCTGAGAAAGCATAAGTCACTCTGTCAATACAAGGTGTCATTATTAGTGGCTAATTCCTAAAACAGTCTAGATCTATGGCTGTCAGTGTTGTTCTTGAGGCTGTGGATTAAAACAGCTAGGTTATAGCCACAGACTAACTGCCTGGGTGTTTTTTGTTCCCACCTCACAGTCAAAATGGCCTTCTGGCATGATTCTGCGGGTCTTGCCTTCACTCCCACTGCAGGAATCGTGGCAGCCACATGACTTTGAGATGACAGTGTCTTGGGAGCTCTGGTTGCAGCATCTCTCTGCTAGCCAGTCTTCTTTGGGTTTCAAAGGGGCTTCTACTCTGGCTTGGCTGAACTGACAGAGGAAAGATTGAGAAAGAGAGCTGACAGTCCCAATTTGTGCTCTTACTAGTTATGTACAAAAGTGTCTGTTGCCCCACCTCTTGGTAACATTGGGTGCTATCAGTGTTTCATGTTGGCAATCTAATGGGTCAAATGTGTTTTTCCCTGTTTTTATCACCATTCTCTGATTATTTGTTAGGTATAAAGATTCTTGTATTTATTTACTGGCTATTGAAAATGGCATCTTCCATTGTTTTGACGATTTTTCTTTCTTTCACATAGTATCTTCCTGATGAGGCAGTCTCCCTCAATGCCCTCCCTTAAAATTAAGCCCCTAATAGCAGTTACTAATTAGTAACTACCTACTATCTACTACATAGGTAGTAGATGTGATAGTAATGGCTAGCACTATCCTAAATATGCTTAAAATATTAACGAATTTAATTCTCACAATAACCCTACGAAGTAGATACCATTATTATGACACCCATCTTACAGATGAGCAAAGTGAGATCCAGGTCGGAATCCATACTTATGTTCCAGAAGCAAATACATGCAGCCTGCTTCCCAGAGCCTCGCTATGAACCACAGCACTTCACTCCCAGGTTTCTGCCATCATCACCACCACCACCACCATTTCTACAGCCTATAATAGTTGTCATTGTAGTACTATTCATTAAACACCTACTGCCAGATATGTTCTAGTTACTAAAATAAATGCCTTTTCTTTTTATTCAGCATTCAATAAACAAATGTTGCTTTTGTTGAGGACCTGCTATAATTCTGGCACTATTTTAGCTGCTGGAGATATTATAGTAAACAAAGCCAACAAAACTTCTTGCCCTGATGAGGCAAGTGGGGAAACAAACAAAAGTTATAGACATAACCATATCAAGTATGGGGCTTTACTATATATTATCTCCATTAATCCTTAGGACAAGACATGAATTAAGTGCTGTTTTTGTATTAGGAAACCCAAACCGAGAGATGAATACCTTGCCCAAGGTCACTCAGCTTAAGGTTAGCAGAGCCGGGGTCTATGCCTTCAGTCTCTTTCTCCCTTAGTCTTTTTGTACCTCCATCTAATGAGGAGGAGGGCACATCTGCCATGTGCCACGTTCCCAAACCATGGTCTCCTCCTCTTTTTGAAGATGAGGGCGGAGAGTTCTGTGAATGAAAACAATTTTTTGTGTGTGCTTTCTAGTCCCTCCCAAATTAATTCACTCCAGAGTCCTGTGGTCTCCTTCATTGATGTCAAGAAAATGTACTAATGAGGGGCACCTGGGTGGTTCAGTTGGTTGAGTGTCCTACCTCGGCTCAGGTCATGATCTCTTGGTCCGTGAATTTGAGCCCCGAGTCGGGCTCTGTGCTGCCAGCTTAGAGCCTGGAGCCTGCTTCAGATTCTGTGTCTCCCTCTCTCTCTGCCCCTTCCCCACTGGTGCTCTGTCTCTCTCTCTCTCAAAAATAAATAAAAATTAAAAATTTTTTTTTAAAAAGAGAAGAAAATGTACTAATGAGGCTAGGATTATTTCAGTATGACTGAAACACAAAGATGGGTGAAGAATCTATCATTCTGAATATATCATTCTACACACACACACACACACACACACACACACTGTAGACATTTTTCTAGAGAACTAAAGACATTTAATTGAAAGGGAGGATAGTGAAAAATCCCTCCTTACACATACTCTCCCTACCTCTTTTTCATTCGTCTTAAAATGCATGTGAACTAGCTGAACCTGTTCGGCTGTGTCTATTCAGTTACTGGATTTGATTTGTGTTTTCTGACAGCTTTTCAACAGAAAACAGCTTCATTGAATCGTCAGGACCCACACACAACACATGTTAAAGACCAAACAGAAATAAGTCACCACTCACCACAAAATACCAAGAAAAGCTGTTTCCTCAAAAAGTACATTTCCGAGGCCTTAAATGAAATATACACTGCTTAATAAAACCCATACTTGAGTGGAGAGTGAAGGCAGTACAAGGGCAAACAGAACAAACAATGGATGTTCCAAGAGTTCAGTTACAAATAAGAAACAAAAAATGTACCCAGGGCTTGCTAGGTAAAAATGTCCTTTTATATAAACCAAATTGGTATAAATCCAAGAGGGCCAGATAGTGCCTATTAATTATTATTGCTTAGAAAACCTTGGAAGTGCACAGGGAGATTCAGGGCCACGCACAGTTTATGTTTTCCCCTGGAAATCCTTTCCCCTTGTTTAGAGATGAAATCAGTGCCTGAGAAACAAAGTCTGCCCAAGGATTCACCAAATGCCTTCTTCTGATGAGGCATGAGTGTTTGAAAATAACTCGAGACTAGGTAAATTTTACGTATTAATTTCAACTCAAAAGGGAAAGAGCCAAAGTTATTTCTGATTATATAAAAGCAATATCTTAGTGTAAAACATTCAGACTATAACAAAAAGAACATAGAACATATGAAAACATAGAAATAATCCTTAATCCTACTCTTGGTGATAATTTCAAACATTCTGGTATATTTCTATCCATCATAATAGAGAATTTTAAGATCAATTATAGCCTAATAATTTTGAAGGCCTAGTTAAAATGGATAAATTCCTAGAAAAAAAGATTAAATGCCACACTGACACAGAAAAGAAATATAGAATTTGACTACACCTGTATGTATTAAGTAACCTAAAATGATAAAAGCTCTGTTTTTCTCAAAAAACTCCCGACCCAGGTGGTTTTTTGGAAAGTTCTACCAAATTTTTAAGGAATATTAATCTCTACCTCACACATGCTTTCAGAAAAAGAAAAAGGGCAAAATGTATGCACATCATTTTACAAGGCTAGCATAGCATTATTCAAAGTTAAGTGAGGACAACACATAAATGAAAACAATTGGCCATTTGTACTTATTAACATGGGTTCAAAAATTGTAAATGATATATTAGTTAACTTACTGCTAATTTAAAAATAATACATCAAGATTCAGACTTTTTCTCAGACATATAGGATGGTTCAACAGAGAAAATATATTATAAATTCTAGTGTATTAAATTAATGGGGAAAATTGTGATGAAATTAATCAAGATAAAAACACATTTGATAAGATTCAACACAAATTTATGATCAAAACTCCTAGTACTAGAAATAGCAGGGAATTTCCTTAACTTGATAAAAAACTCTTTATATTAAGTATTACACTTGATGGAGAAAATTAAGATTCATTCTCTTCAAGATGAAGTTAAGACACGGATGCTCATTGTTACCACTAGAGGTCTTGGCTGAAGCTAAAGAAAAGACAAAGAAACAATAGGAATGAGAGTGAGAGGGGTGGTAGGTTATATTCTTGTTCACAATTATTCACTAACCCCTTCCCTGCAGGAAAAAGCACACTCACTGCCTGTTGCCATTTAATTTGTAAGACCTTCCTCTGGGAGGAGGAAACTTTAACCCTATTGTCACCAGGCTTGACCAAGGGATTTGTTTTGTCTGGTGAATACGAATGTATTTGACAGGGTGCCAGTTCTGAGCAGAAGCTTTCCCAACTGTTGTGTGTATTAGCTGGCACCCTTGAGCTTTTCCTCTGCTCCAAGAATGGTATGGTCCTAATTAGAGCTGCCTCTTCATCTTGGATCTCGGAAAAAGAAAACATACAGAGCAGAGCTGAAGCCAACATATATTCAATGTGTTACATGAGTGAGGAAGAAAGTTTTGTTGTTATAAATCACTGAAATTTGGGGACTGTTTGTTATTGTAGCATAACTGAGTGAAAGCTGACTAACAGAGAAAGAAGATAAGAGATAATGTTGTATTGATTTACATATGATATAATCTTTTACCTAGAAAAATCAACAGATTTCAAAGACAGACTATTAGAACGGGTGAGAAAACCAAGCTTACTGAATATGAGATTTTTTTTTTTTAGCATTAGCAACAGCCAACGAGAAATGGAATAAATACTAATACATCATTCCCACTATCAAGAAATGTATTAAGTATCTAGGAGTTAATTATATTAATAGAATAATGTATAACGTATCTACAGAGAGAACAGAAAACTTTAAAATATTAGCAAGGGTGGGCGCCTGGGTGGCTCAGTAGGTTGAGCATCCAACTTCAGCTCAGGTCATGATCTCACAGTCTGTGAGTTTGAGTCCTGCATCGGTCTCTGTGCTGACAGCTCAGAGCCTGGAGCCTGCTTAAGATTCTGTCTCCCTCTCTTTCTGCCCCTCCCCTGCTCACACTCTGTCTCTCTCTCTCTCAAAAATAAATAAACATTAAAAAAAAAAAAAAGAGTGAGGCGCTTAACTGGCTGGGCCATTTAGGCACCCCAGAAAAGTACTCTTTGGGGCACCTGGGTGGCTTAATCAGTTAAGTGTCCGACTTTGGCTCAGGTCATGATCTCGCAGTTCGTGGGTTCAAGCCCCGCATGAGGCTCTGTGCTGACAGGTCAGCGCCTGGAGCCTGCTTTGGATTCTGTGTCTCCTTCTCTCTCTGTTTCTCCCCTGCTCACGCTCTGTCTGTCTCTCTCTCTCAAAAATAAATAAAGATTAAATTTTTAAAAAAATATTAGTAAGGGATATAACAGGTGATCTGAATAAATGAAGAAAACCCTATGCTTTTTGATGACACAACTTAATGTTATTCTACAAAGGCATCAATTCTTTCACTTAATTGATAAATTCAATACAACCCTAAAAAAATTCTTCTTAGGGGTATTTGAGGAACATGGTAACAAGTTGCTTTAAAGTTTATTTGGATGAATCTGTTAGTGTATTAACAGATTGAGGGAAAAAAGTTCACAAAGTTTGTGAATGGCTAAGTCAAGCTTAAAAAGCATGAATAGAGAGGGAGCTTGGTCTCTCTATGAAAACACACAACAAAGCCATAGTAACAAAAAATAGTGGTGTACTGGTACAAAAAGCAGATGAATAGACCAATAAAATAGGACAGAGAGTTCAGACACTGACCCATATGTATATGTGGAAATTTGAATATGATGAAAAAGATATCACAAGTCAGTACCTAGCAGCCTACATTGGGAAAACTGACTCACTACAGAGACAGAAATAAAACTGGATCCTGGCCTCACATACCATACAAATGTGGACTCTACATGAAGTGAAGACTGAAGGAGTAAAGGTACCACTATAAAGATTAATGGAGCAGAATGTAGGAAAATATCTTGGTGACCTAAGGGCAAGGAAAAGCTTTTCAAACAGAATTTCAAAGCCACAAATCTCAGGCAAAGTGCTGATGACTTTGAGTCCATCAACATTAAGCCTTCTTGTTCAAAGAAGACACCATGCACACATTCGTTACACAGAAGGCATTATTGGGAAAAGTATTTACAATGTCTAGACCTCACTAAATGAATAACACAAGTAACTTCTATAAATCAACAAGAGAAAGGCAGCGACACCAATAGAAAAATACACAAATGATACAAACAGGACATTTATAGAAGAGTAAACTTCAATCACTAACTAAACATATGAAGGGAAACAACGCCTCAAATCATTAGTAATCCAAGAAAAGTAAAACAACAGTGAGTTAATGCTTTATGTTTATCAGACTGGTAAAAGTTATAAAGATGGATACAGCCGAGTGTTGGTGGGGAAGTGGGGATACAAGGAACTTCATCATTGCAAGACTACTAGCCATTTCTGGAGAGCATCTGGCTCTACTTAGGCAAATTAAGAATGTACATAGCCCAAACACAGCAATTCTACCCCTCGGTATGTATTTCAAAGAAAATCTCACATGGATCCTTGAGAGGATGTGCTTGAGGAGATTCATTGCAATGTTATCTGTAGCAGTGGAGAGTCAGAAGCACCCTGAGTCCAATTGCTGAGAGAGCAGTTGGATAAAATGTTGAGGACACCCACTCTGGAGTACTAAAAGCATCGAGAAGGAATGAATTAAAGGTATGAATAGCAACATGGACGGGTCTTAAAGACATCATGCTTGGTGAAAAAATTAATGTCAATGAGACATATAATATGATAGTTCCACATAATTAAAATAGCTCATTATAAAATCTTATTTCATAATATGCATATACAAAAAGTACACGTCAACACATTAGAATGGTTGACTAAGGTAGGGATGGGGCCCAAAAAAGTACCTAAAGATCATTCTTAAGTCTATACCCAGAGATAATACTGGATGACATTTTTGTATCTTTTTACTCAGCATCATAATAATGGGTATCATTTATAGACTACTTACTGTGGGCCAGACACTATGCTAAATGTTTTATACACTTCATGCATTTAATCTTTCTAATAACTTCAGAAGGCAAATTCTTTTGATACCTCCTCTAAAGAAGAAAAAATATGAGATGGAAAAAGATTGAACAACCTGTCCACCATCATCCAGTCAAATGGAGAATGGGTCTGACTCTAAAGTCTAGGCACTTAATCATTACCCTAGTTTGACTTCCATCCAGACCTTTAGCTATGTGATAAAACAAGTTCATATCTTCTATTACACGAATGAGATCATACCATAGTACTGCTTCATAACACACTATTTTTTTTCATTTAATATTTAACCATATTATGAATCTCTTTAACTTAGTAAATGCAGATCTTAAATCTCATTTTAAAAAGCTTCATAGTATTTCACTGTCTGAATGCATGATGGAGGATTACAATAGTAGGAGATGACGATGACTTCTAGCTCCAAATGCTAGATATTTAATAGGAAATTAAAGAAAGATTCTAGCATGTCAGACAGGTGTTGGTTGAGGAGGGATTCTTGACAACATTTAGCAGATAGGGAACCTAGAGCTATTATGTAATCTTTCTGGAAATATGAAGAGGATGTATTCTGGTGGTTTGTTTTACTGGAAACAGTGCCACCAGATAATGGATATATTATTTATATATATCTAATTTATATATAAATTATAAATATATATAAGTATATAAGTATATATTTATACACACACATATTATATATATATATATATATACATATATATATATATATATATGTAAAGCAATGGCTCTCTTTTAAAAAATAGACTTTGTTTCTTCTTTCCCAGGATTGCTTTCATTATTTGGGGATCCTTTGTGGTTCCAGTTTAGGGTTGTTTTTTTCTAATTCTTGGAAAATGTCATTGGAATTTATAGGGAATGTAATGAATCTATAAAACTTTGGGTAGTATAGGCATTTTAACAATATTATTCTTCTGATCCATGGATGTGAAAAAAATTTCCATTTATGGCATTTTAAATTTCTTTCATCAAAGTCTTGTAGTTTTCATTGTACACATCTTTCACTTCCTTGATTAAATTTGTCCCTAAGTTTTTTATTGAGTTTGATGCTATTTTGAATGGGATTATTTCCTTTATTTCTTTTTCAGATATTTCATTGTTAGCGTATAGCAATGCAACTGATTTCTGCATGTTGATTTTATGTGCCACAACATTACTGAATTTGTTTATAAACAGTTTTCCTTTTTGGTTGAGTCTTTAGGATTTTCTATATTTAAGATCATATCATCTGCAAATAAAGAGACTTACTTTTTCCTTTTGGATTTGGATGCCTTTTATTTATTTTTTCTTGACTGATGGCTCCAGTTGTATATGTTGAATAAAGGTGGTGACAGTGGGCACCCTTGTCTTATTTCTGATCTTCACCGCTGAGTATAATGTTAGCTGTGAGTTTGTCACATAACTTTTATTATGTTGAGGATTGTTCCTCCTATACCAAATTTGGGGAAGAGAACAAAGCTGGAGGCATCACACTTCCCGATTTCAAACCATACTACAAATCTATAGTAATCAAAACAGTATGGTACTGGCATAAAAACAGATGCATGACCAAAAGAACAGAATAGAGAGCACAGAAATAAATCTTCATATATGCAGTCTGTTAATATTTGGCAAAGGAGCCAAGAACACTACTCAGTGAGGAAAGGATAGTCTCTTCAAAAATGGCATTGGGAAACTGGATAACCACAGGTAAAAAAATGATATTTAACTCCTATCCTACATACTCATAACAATTAACTTAAAATGGGTTAAAGTCTTAAACATAAGATCTGAAGCTATAAAAGTCCTCAAAGAACAAGTAGGGTAAACGCTGCTTGCCAGTGATTTTGCCAGTGATTTTTTTTGGAGATGATACCCAAAATACAGATGACAAAACCAAAAATCAACAAGAGGGGCGACACCAAACTAAAAATCTTCTGCACAGCAAAAGAAATGATCAACAAAATGAACAGGAGAATGGAATGGAATGGAGAAAATATTTGCAAGCCACATATCTGTTAAAGGACTAACAATGCAAAATATAGAAAGAACACACACAATTCAGTAACAGAAAAACAAAAACTTTGATCACCAAATGGGCAGATGAACTGAATAGACATTATTCTAAAGAAGACATACAGATGGCCAGCAGGTACACGAAATGGTGTTCAACATCACTAAACACCAGTGATGAAATGAAAATCAAAACCACAGTGAGATATCACCTCATACCTGTTAGAATGGCTATCATCAAAAAGACAAGAGATAACAAGTGTGGGTGAAGGGGTGGGGAAAAGGGAACATTTGTGCACTGTTGCAGGGAATGTAAACCGATGTAACCACTATGGAAAATAGTATGGAGATTCCCCAACAAACTTAAAAATAGAATTACCATATGATCTAGCGTTCCAATTTTGACTATATATCCAAATGAAATGAAAATAGGGTATAGAAAAGATACATGCACTCCCATGTCTATGGCACCATTATTCACAGCAGCCAAGATATGGAAACTACCTGAGTGTCCATCAGTGAAGGAATGAATAAAGATGTGGTATATACATAGACACACACACACACACACACACACACACACACACACACACACGATGGAATATTATTAAATCACAAGAAAAAAATTCTGCCATTTGTAACAACATGGAGGGAATTTGAGGCCATTATGCCAAGTGAGAGAAGTCAGAGAAAGACAAATACTGTATGATATCACTGATATGTGGAACCTAAAAAAGCCTAACTTACAGAAACGGAGAATAGAACAGTGGTACCAGATGCTTGGGGGTGGGGGAATTGTCAAAGGGTACAAACTTGCATTAGAAGATGAGTACATTCTGGAGATACAATGTACAACATTGTGATTATAGTTAACAATCCTGTATTATAAACTTTAAAGTTGCTAAATGTTCTATCACAAAAAAGAAATGATAATTATGTGAAGTGATGGAGGTATTAGCTAACGCTACTGTGTTAATCATGTTGCAATATAAATGTATCCAACCAATTATGTTATGTACATTAAACTTACATGATGTTATATGTCAGTTATATCTCAATTAAAAAAAACAATAGACTTTGGGTGATCCTGAAAGGTGCTGAAGGAAGATGATAAATTTCACTCATGCATTCATCTTAGCAATCTAAAAATGGTGATGTCCTCAATGAACTTTCTGAGCATGCCTCAACAGAGCTGATTTTGCTGAAGTAGATAACACTAGCTTCAAAGGATTTAAGTTCATGATAAGGGAAATGATTACCAACTTGTGTTGGTTACTCTTCATAACAGTGATGGGACTGGAAGGGAGCTCTACACTTCTCAAACTTCTAGCACAATCACCTGGCCTATTTGATCCTCATAGCAGCCAAATGAGATAGGTCATGGAGTGACATTATCACCTCCTTGAAGATGAGGAAACAGAAGCCCTAAAAAATTAGAGATTTAAAGATTTTAGACATTTCTCCCAAGTTCACAGCAGTGTTTTCCTGGAACTGCAAATCCAGTGCCCCTCCTACTACTCCATACTTCCATACCTCCTCTGAACCTAAAAAGGAACAGCATTATTTACAATGAAGTGTGCAAACTTATGAACTTAAAAAATGATGTAGAGTTTGTACAGCAGCAGGAAATATCAAATGATTTCCGTGCATGTGTAGGTGAGGGTGCTTTGTAGTGCACAGGTGGAAACAAGCTGATATGCAAACTAACATTTTAACCAGCAGAATGCAGCCCAGTAGTCAATAACCTGTCTGCATTCCCACACGGGATTTGGGTGAGAGAGGACGGAGCAGTGAGAAGGTAGGAGACCCATACTGTTTTAAAGCACAAAGTGTTGAGTTGATCTGAGAGGCCAAGTGTTAGATGGTCCCCCTGTAAGTTCGACAGAGGTCATTCACTGTGATGTCATGTAACAACAACGAAGATTTCCTGCAGATCACAATCTTCTGCAAAGAGCAACTCTACAGAAGTGAGCAATGACAGTCCATTTAAAACACGTATGTTGAGTGCCCACTCTATCAGCTTGATATTTTGCAAAGGCAGTAGAAATACTTCAGTCGTTATTTGGTAAAAGAGAAGAATGCAGCTGGAGTGCCATTAAAATTAGAGGTCCAAGTTACTATCAGAACAGAGGAAGAGATGGATCACACTGGGGTGACATGGGAAGGTAGGGAAAGCAAGGTGAATTGGGTCTTCAGGTCCAGGAAATAGCTTAACAGGCAGATGTGGAGGAAAGAGATGGGATGGGATGGATATGACAGCCAAGAAGGTCAGAAGAGGGGCAGCTGATGGCATTTTCAGTAAATCCCTGTTGAGCTGGTTATGACTGTGGAGAACAGGGTTTTTTGTCCCCTGCCTTTTCCTATTCCCATCCTGTTCCTTCTGCTTTGCAAGCATTGCCTACTCCTTCTCTCTCCTGGCTCTCCTGGAAAATCCCTACTCATCTGCAGAGTAAGCATTGAAGTGTCTCCAACTGTGAATGCCTCTTTTCTGATCCACCTACCCATGATTCATCCCTGTTATCGTATCTAAACACACCTCCCTTGCACTGTTCCAAGGTGTGGCATCCATTTGCTTGGGCACAGTTTCTGTCACCAGCCTGTTGGCACTGAAGAATGGGAACAGTACGTCTTACTAGCCTTTGTATTTCTACTACCCGCAGAGTGCCTGGCACATTGTCAGCACTTAATAAATATCCTTTCAACAGGCTTATAATTTTCTACATAATTTTCTACATCTTTTGTGGGAATAATTCTTCAATACCTTGTATTTTAGTAGCTTAATGGTGCTATCTTTTTAAAAATAAATATTTTCTACCTGCTTATGGCTGGCAACTATAGACTTGCAACTGACTTTGGTATATTGATCTTTTAACCAGTAGGATTGTTAAACTCTTGTTAATGTTAAGAATTGGCCTGTAGATATTTCTGTGCTATGTAGATAATTATATCGGTTGGGAGTTGTATTTATTTTTCAATGCTTATATATTTTATTTCTTTTTTCCTGCTTGCATTCTGTCTAGGATCTCCAATATATCATTGAATTAAGTGGTGATGGAGGGCATTGTCTTGATTTTGACTTTAATAGGGGTGCTTGTAATGTTTCTCCACTGAACATGGTGGTGGCTCCAGGTTTTCTATAGTTACTGTTTATCAGGTTAAGACCACTCCTTTCTGTTCCTAGTTTGCTAAGAGGTTTTATCACTATGGGTGCTAAATTTTATTGACTCCTTTTTCTGATCTATTGTAATGATCACGTGTTTTCTCCCTTTCACTAGATGATATGGTGAACGACATTAACAGATTTTTGTAAATTTGAACTAAATTTGCATTTTGGGAATTAGCCCAAAACCTAAGTTATGACTTATGTTTTTTATACCTTGCTTAATTTGGTTTGCTAACATAATGCTTAGGATTTCTTGTATCTAAGTTAATGAACGAGATTAGAGGGTAGCTTTCCTTTCTCCAATTTCTCTTGTCAGTTTCTCTATCAAGGTTATACAAGTCTTTAAAAAAATTTTTTTTTAACATTTATTTATTTTTAAGACAGAGAGAGACAGAGCATGAACGGGGGAGGGTCAGAGAGAGAGGGAGACACAGAATCTGAAACAGGCTCCAGGCTCTGAGCGGTCAGCACAGAGCCCAACGTGGGGCTCCATCTTCCAGACTGTGAGATCATGACCTGAGCTGAAGTCGGACACTTAACCGACTGAGCCACCCAGGCACCCCTACAAGTCTTTAAAAGTAGGTGGAGACTGTTTCCCTTCTCACCTTTTTCACCCCCTGTTTTCTGGATAGTTTAAGATTAAAATGATCTGCTTCTTGACTATTTGGTAAAATTCACCTGTAAAACTGTCTGGAGCCTATGTCATATGCAAGGAAGATTTGTAACTACAGTCTGATCTTTATTAAAGATGATAGTACCATTTAAGTGTTCTATTTTTTCTAGGTTTTGGCAATTTTCACAATCCATTTTATATACATTTTCAAATTTTTGACATAATGTTTTTATAATATCCTCTCATCTTGTTTCATTTTCAGCATTTTTTTTTTGTAATTTAAATGCCATTAATTCATCCGTTTTAAGTGTGAATTCAAATGAGTTTTTGTAAATGCGTTCGGTCATGCAAATATCACTAAATATGCTTTAGAATACTCTGGTCACCTGAGAAATAATTCTTATACCCTTTTTTATTCAATCCCTGTCATGAGGCAGCCATATATTTCTTTTACGCCCTTACATTTTCCAAAATTTAATATAAATGGAATCATATGGTACTTGGTCTTTTGTACACTGCTTGTTTCATTTAGCATGATGTTTTTGAAATTCATCCATGCTGTTGTGTTAGTAGCTTCTTCTCTTTATTGCTGAGTAATATTCCTGTCACATGTCAGATGCCTGCCATCAACTCCTGTTGATGCCCATTTGGATCCTTTCTACTTTTTGACTATTTTGTAGTATGGATACTCTAAACATGGTGTACAAATACTCTAGCGACATATGATTTTATTTCTCTTGGGTAGACACTGAGGAGTGAAACTCCTAGGTCACATAGGAAGTATATGCTTAATTTATTTTAGACTGCTCAAGTGTTCTTTGAAGTAGCTGTACCAATTTTATTTCTGTTAGTGATACATGAAATTCCAGTTGCTACACATACTTGCCATACTTGCTGTTATCAGATTTCTTTCTTGCCTCCTTTCTGTCTTTCCTTCCTATCTTCCTTCCTTCCTTCCTTCTTTCCTTCCTTCCCTCTTCTCTTCCTTCCTTCATTCTTCCCTTCCTTCCTTCATTCTTCCCTTCCTTCCTACCTTCCTTCCTTCCTTCCCTCTTCCATTCCCTCTTTCCTTCCTTCCTTCCTTCCCT